>NC_083617.1:16134941-16481608 GCF_963584025.1 Labrus mixtus
TTTTCCAGCAGCCCTCTGGTCCCCCCCCCCCTCCTCCCATCGCTGTTTTTTTAGTTTCCTTGAGTCATCTTGACCCCAGCTGTCAGTCCCTGAATCATACATTTGTCTGAAGGACAAACTGAATGAAAAAAGTGTTACACTGCCTCCTACTGCGCTCATATCAGTACTACAAACTTTAGGAAGGAGTCATGCATACACACATTCTTTCAACTTTTTTGTGCATTTCAGTGTCATGATGGGGCATGACTCTGTCCCAACATTTATTTGGAGAGTTGTCAGGGGTGTGACACAGGATACTAGGAAATCTGAACAATATTTTAAGAAAACCCAAGTAGGAACATTTTGAAAACAAAATGAAGGAAAAATATCCTTCAACATTTGGGAGTCTTTGGAAGGTATACAAGAAAAAACAAGAAAATATTCTAATTGTGGTGTTTTCTATTTTGTAGACTTTTACTACAAACTTAAAAATTGAGTACCATAAATACCAACTGTCTAATTGATATTAATCTGTTCTGTTCCGATTGGGTTGCATTGAAAATAATGTCACTTCACACAAGGCTCCTTTTTGTCTGTTAACAGAAATAAGGCTGAAACTGATCAACTGAAAAGTCACTGTATGTATTCAAGTTATTTTTAGCCCAGCCAGCAGTGGGGCTCCAGGCGCAGGGAGGTGGTCAGTCACGCAATGTCACAACAAATATTACAGTAGATGGATTTGATCTGAAATGTTGTACCCGTCCCCACTGAGTTTCCTTAGTACTGACCTTTGTGATTTTATCTAACAGCATCATGAAGTTTGTGGTTTGTTGTGACAAGTTCATACGTTCCTCTTCACCACAAAATGTAATATAGTCAGTGAACCTGCTTAAAGTTATACAGTAAAACTATCTGAATACCTTTCCAACAAACTCAAACCTACTGTTGTAGAAAAAGACATTTTTAGCATAATGGGAACAAATTGTCTAATAACAATAAGACATTTTTACAGTTTTTTTTTCATGTACTCTCAGAATCCTTTAAACCCTGGGATCCGCCCCTCATTGTTATAATAACATCTGGAGGGTTCATGATAAATGTCCGTACTATTTTTTATACTACTTTTATCTCACTTCTGTATCCTCTCTCTCCTCCAGGTGGAGACTGAGAGTCAGGAGCTGGTTGACGGCTCTCTCATCGACCTCTGTGGTGCGACCCTCCTGTGGCGCACGGCTGAAGGCCTCTCTCGCACTCCCACCCTCAAACACCTGGAGGCACTGCGGCAGGAGATCAACGCAGCCCGGCCGCAGTGTCCTGTTGGCTTCAACACACTGGCCTTCCCCTCAATGCGACGCAAGGACACGCCAGACGAGAAGCAGCCCTGGGTCTACCTCCAGTGCGGCCACGTGCATGGCTACCACAACTGGGGCAACCACCGCGAGGAGAGGGAGGGCCGCGAGGGACGACTTCGCGAGTGTCCCATGTGCCGAGCAAAAGGGCCGTACGTGCCACTGTGGCTGGGCTGCGAGGCAGGGTTTTACGTCGACGCCGCCCCGCCCACTCACGCCTTTAACCCCTGCGGCCATGTTTGTTCGGAGAAGACAGCAGCCTTCTGGAGTCAGATCCCTCTGCCGCACGGCACACACACCTTCCACGCTGCCTGCCCATTCTGCGCGCAGCAGCTGACTGGTGAGCAGGGCTACGTCAGACTCATCTTCCAGGGACCGCTAGACTAGCAGGGCCAGCGTCCCGGCATCCTTTGGTGGAAGCAAAGCAGGGGGGATTTCTTTGTCTGGACCTGCAATGAAAAACTGGGCGCTCCCTCAGATTTGCTTTTTCCCCCTCTGCAGTTAAGATAAAAACAACTCTTTTCTGGACCTTTTGTCTCTTTCTCATATTTAAGTGACCTTTGTATTGCTTTTTCATGAATGACAACAAAGATTTCTATATTTTCATGTGAAACCAGAGACACAAAAAACCAAACAAAGAACACTGCTGGGTAAACCTTTTGTTTGTTCCTCAGAAAGAACTTTCAACAACAGTATTTTTAAAAAAACAACAACATACCGTAGCGCAAACAAACGGTTTTTACTCATGTTTATTGTTGCAATATACATCTGTGTACATCTCTTAGAGCTAATTATAAACAAAGATGTTTATTTATGGCCTGGGAACCATCGCTTCATCCTTTATCTGTCAGATACTTCAATACTATTTAGCATTTAAATTTGAAAACACAGTATATTGTTGATCAGAGATACATTTCTAGGTGTGTTCTGAGGGTTTTGTTCTGTGTCTCCCCCACCGCCCTCACACCCACCCACCATGTAAACCTCTCAGAACTATTTGTTGTATTTATTCGTCCCCTGTGCTCTCACTAAGTGTGTTAACCCCTCAGTTATTTGTTTTCCACTCAATAGGCATTACAACAGCCTTTTCACATTCAAAGCAATAGATTTTTGAACAGACACCTCCTAAAGCATTATGGGAAACTGAGTCTTAAAGTCCTGTTTGTGTAACACTCAGACAGCATGAGTGACGCTCCCTCCCTTTAAAGTGAAATGATTCTGTGGGTGAGTGAGTCTTTTCTGATAATTGGTCAGCCATGATACCCCAGCAATGTAGCTAATGTATACACACACACACACACACACACACACACACACACACACACACACACACACACACACACACACACACACACACACACACACACAGTTTAACCAGACCAGGTCAAATACATTTATGAAATGTAAGTGAAGTCGGGTTTATTCTGCCTGCTGTGATGTTTGAGTCCCACTGGCACAGAAACCATGATCATTTAGCCAGTTACAGTATTCTTACCAGTATTCAATTTTGCATTAAGCTGAGTAATTAAAACTTTTGGCTGCTTAGAAAAACCTTCCTGTCTGTTTAAATTGAAAATAAATTAAACTCCAGTCTGTTTTGTAAGATTCTGTAGTGGAGAGTCCCCTGGGAGTGATGTTTTTTATTATGGTTTATGTAATAGGGACTGTTCGTTGAGCCATAACCAGTGGGAAAAGGTAAATTGAGGAAGTCATCAATTTCGTCAAGTAAGCAACAAAACACAACTGTAGCTGTTTAACTCAGGTTTGATGCACAGTCCTTAAGGTTCTCGGAGAAATGGAGATACAAAAATACTACAACAAAAGATCATGTGACAAAAGAGAAAGCTGGAAATGCCTACAAAATGGACCTTAAGCATAAATCGTTTTTTTTGGAGGTTGCAGTTTCTACTGTTAAGAATGACAGACACCATATGCATGTGCATCAACTAAAAACAGTCTGGAGTGTCCATAACCCCTTACTCTTCCCAAACAATTCCACTTACAGTTTGAGACAAAGTAAGGAGTGCAGAGAGGACGGTCATGATGTTTCATGAAGCACAAATGCTCTCAGATACACACACAACACGTCTGCAGCGCATCTCTGTGGATCATCCAGTGCACTCGTGCAGCCACGGTCAGTGTAGGAAGAGAGTGACACACTTAAACTGTAGAACCCCCCCCACACACACACACACACACACACACACACACACAAAACTTTCATTAACGTTCCTTCAAAACACATCAAACACCCCTAGGCAAATGTGTGTTTGTGTGTGTGAGAGAGAGAGAGAAATTGTAATTTATGTTGAGAATGATTGTAAGTGGGTCGTTTTTCAGTCAAGGATCACGTTCATCACTCCTGTGCTCGGACTGCAACACACCAACTCGCCTCAGGGAGAGAAAATATGACCTGTGTCTAATCTACACACACACACATAGATACAGATACACACACACACACACACTGCTAAGGTCTTCTTAGGATACCTCAAAAGTAAAAGGTGTATTCTGGATTTAAGGTTTTGTGTCCTGAGTCTCCTTTACACAGTTTAGGTTTGTTTCATGGATCCCTCTGTGGATTAAGTGTGTAAGTAAGGGCTTCACACTCACTCTGTACTGTTATCTCAACCCCTTTGTTTGTTTGTTTGTTTGTTGTTATTATACACAAACGTAAGTCAGTCATGCTGTCTCATCTCACCTCCCTCCACTCACTCGCTCGTCCTCTTCTCCTGTGTCTTGGTCTCTATGTGCTTGTAAAGGCGAAAGCAAAGAATGTTTCCAGCAAACACTTTTTTGTAACAACTTTCAACAATAAAGTGTAAAAGTGACACATTTTTATTGGTGCAGTTTGATTCGCATTAACAGCTTGATATAAAATAAATCTGTTCTTGCATCTTAGAAACCAGCAGCACAGAGGTGAGTATTGCATAGTAATAACAGCCATGAAGTTTGAGTGAAATGTTGTATTTTATGAAGAGAGAATCGCTTCAACACGTAAGAGCTGATAATTAGAGGACTTCATTCACAACAGCTGAAGGATACACACAGAGTTTTGTTGAGAATGTATGTACTATTCGAGGGCCAAACTGAATATAATCATTCCCTCTGTCTCTGCTATCTTTGATAAGTGCAAGTTGGAAGATGGGACCCCTGGTCACCATATCTGGTCTTGTCCTAAACACAAAACTCTTTGGGACAACATCTTTGGAATAAACAGTGACATAACAGACAGCTAAGTCCTGACAGCCTTTCTGTAATATTGGGTTTGTCCAAACATGTTTTGACTCCTCCCTCGGCTTTACAACAAGTCTTGAGGTTTGGTCTGGTTATTGCAAAAACAGTTACCCTAAATGAGTTGAAATCAGCCTCCCTCCCTTGTTTTAAAAATTGGTGTCTTGTCTATATCTTGAAGAAATCCAGTGCATACCGCCGAACACACATACCAAGTTTCTTAACTTTCTTCTATTGAGTATATCAAGAAGGACAGAAGTCAAACTTGGAACTAGTGGTATCTTAATGCTTTGTAGTGCAATTTCAGAGGGCACCTAAACATTTAAGTTTAATCAAGAAATATTGATCAATTAGAGAAGTATTGTAGTACTCCTACTCTGAATAACCTCAGATACACATCTGATCAAGTACATAGACTACACCCCACTTTAACGCAACACCCATATGACATATTCATTAATAATCATAGAAGATATGATGTATTATTCTCCACCCACAGAGAATATGACGTATTACGCTCCACCCATAGAGGATATAAAGTATTCATTTATATTGCAACCCCCATTGGGCCATGATATATAATACTGTGACCTTCTACATGATAAAATCAAAGTAAATGAATATGAGTTTTGATGTTAGTGTTTAAGGTTAACTATGAGGCGACAGTCTAAAGGCATAACATGATTTCATGATCTCACCGTTTAAAATCAACCTCAGTAATTCCTAAAAACACAGCAGAGGTCTGTACTGAATATATGGAAACTAGAGGAACCTCTTCTCATTGTGAGATTTTAGGCCGTTGCCCAGCAACTGCTCTTACTCCCGACAGGAGAGCTGTATACCTTATCTCATCTTACTCTTGACAGGAACATGTTTCCCATGAAGAATGTGTTCTCTATCAGCACAATCGAACAACTGCAATTATAAACCCAGTAGAAGGACAAGAAAATGATTTCCTTAGGACAGTGATACATCAAAGGAAAGCTGTCAGAAACCAGATTAGATAACAACATATATTAAAAAAACGTTTTTACTGTATCTTACTGAAGTGGTCAAGTGGTCTAAGTTCAGAAAAGCTCAGTGAAATGAATGCTTTGCTAATGGAGGTGGGGAAGTTAATCAGATGTCCACTAACTAATCTTCATCTGGATGAATACATAGTTACATTTTTGTCTAGAAAACCAGAAAACAAGATTTCAAACACTGGTTTGTTATTATTGTTAGTCGAAGTTTAATGTTAATTTGGAATGGGCTCATTATTGCCCCTTGTGGCGGTTTTGGAGAAAACACCCTGCTACAACTGAAACTCACTGTACCAGTGGGTTCCTTCCCACCACAGAGGGAAAATGACCCAATAGAGGCTTGCTGAACTTTGTCCTGATGGTCATGCTGATAATTTAATTCCTTTATTTAGAGAATACTTTCATCCACAAGTGACAGCATTATTGAGTTACAACAAACTATATTTCACTTTTGCAAATATAAAACAGGACTGACTTCCTGCTTATTGTTGATAAATTGTGGGTGTACAAACAAAGGAAGACACGTGTAATATCATATTGCACTTTATTCTGCTCTGAGGAGGCAGAGGAGGGCTGGGCTGAGACCTCATCACCGTCACAGATCAACACTTATTGCTTTCAGGCCTTCGGTCCACACATTGAACCCATCTCAAGTATTCTCACATCTAAACTTTGCGTACATGTTTTAAAAATGTCTACCGTCTGAATCTGTAGTGAAGTGTGTGAAGGGATAACCCTGAATGACGGGATGGACAGAGAAGACAGAGCTGGTTTGACACAGTAATGGAGGTATGAGGTTTCACACAACATTAAGGTCACGATGTGAGCAAAAATAATACAAAACATGGTTGATAGTTTTCATCAAAAAGGCCTTTTTGATTCATCTAAAGGTCTGCACTCTAAAATGATATTAGATCAATCATTACATGTGAGTTCATGGCATTGGGGTCCTGTCTGGATATGGATCCTTACAGTCTTCATACAGAAATATCACAGAGAGGTTCAAGTCATCAGGCGGAGACAGAGGCGATTCAGGGAGAACATAGGTATGCGTTTTAGTTTCTCCTCTATGGCACAAACTCCTGGGATACTGAAGTCATAAATAACTTCCAGTGGAAGTTCGTTCTACGCCTTTTTATGTGGAAGTAAAAGTTGCTCTGGAAGAATTTTCACAGTTAATTTCTTAGCACAAACTTGACTGTAGCCTTGATGTCTAAATGGTTCCATGAATTCATGAAATACTGTTGTTGACATCGCAACATTAAGCTTCTCTATTATTCTCTAATATTTTTTAATCAAAATACATCCAATAACAACTTTTATGAGAAGCTGACGCTCATATTTATGACCCAACGTGGAATTTGTATCAGAGAAATGTGATCAAATGTATGTCTACATCCACTACTCACACTAACTCTCCAGTAAGCCGTCTCATCAACTTTATCCAACATTTCAAAGAATAAACATTAAAAATGGTGGCTTACTTTTATATATTATCTCTGTGTGAGACTTATGAAGAGTGAGCTGAGAAAGGCTCCAGACTCAGGTATAAATTCATAGTGTGATTATTATGCAGGAAACAAATGCTCTTAACTCTTCCGTCACAAACCATCCCTTTACTTTTCTAAGTAAGCACACTACAGTATGTGATTGCAAAAACATGCCATTAGAGCACACTGAAGATGAGGATGGGGATAAAATCATCTGGATTGTTCTTTGACCTGTAGCCACATTAGTCTCCCAATAAGTTGAACAATCTTCTTCCTGTGTCCCTGTGCATTTTGTGAGTACTTTTGCAGCCTGTATTTTTGTGACAAAGAAACTAAATCACTACAGTTACTATATAGGAATATAAAATAAAATCTGGTTATGGTTTTAGGTCAATGTTTAAAGTCACAGCTATGAGTTTATTAATACTATTAAATGTTGATATCATATAATTAACAGCCTGTAGAGGGCAGTATATCCCAGCTACACCCATCCCCTGCAGAGTGGAAGAGCACAAGCACTCACACATCACAAAGCCTTCAGGGGAAAACACTTGGTCTCACAATCTGTTGGTGTCAGGGGGAAACATGAAAAACGGGTCACATCACAGGGAAAAAGCCAAATGGGCGACATGATGAGGATGTTTGTGTGTGTGTGTGTGTGTGTGTGTGTGTGTGTGTGTGTGTGTGCAGGGTGTTTTTATCAAGGCGTTAATGGTCCATGATGCGGAGGTTGCCGGATACGATTTTGTTTTCCAGCATGGAGCCGGCTGGAATATCAATCCGATCTCCGTGGTTGGCGATGATAATGACAGTTCCCTGTGAGGAGGAAGAGCGATGAGGTTTGTTTATGTTTCTAATAGAGAGAAAGGGCGACAGGACGACACTCTCACACTGGGATTTAATTAAAGCCATAAATCAATGAGAGCTACCTGCCAGCAGGGCCGTTCAATTTAACACAGAATGCTTCTGTTTCATCCTTTTCTACATCCTTGTTCAATTTAAGGCTGGAAATAACGAATAACATGTACACTGGTTTTACTCTTAATTAAGTATTTATTATTTCATTTATTGACCTTTGTTACACTTCGAGCCTCTTCCAAGGCCGAGTAAAAACACACGTCACTGAAAGATGTCCTGATAAACAATGTAACTAACTTTTTTCTATTAGTATGTCAAACTTTAAAAAACATATTTACCTTGACGGAAACGTTTTTCCCCAAGGTGACGTCTCCAGACACAGTCAGATGGTCGAGCTCCAACATGTCAGGGATGCTCTCGAAGCGAGTCAGATACTCCTGAACCTGAACACACATGGACAGAAAGGTTTTTTATAAACGTTTTACTGTCGGTGGGTGACAACTTTAGGGATCTGTTTGAATGAATTCATCCCTATTCATCCATGGGGAAAACATTCATATCTACTTTATCTGATTTTCAGGTTTTATTTAGCTCAAATCTAATCCAGTGCTACACATACCACAACACATTTAAATATGTGATTTTGAGGACCAGAAATGTAACCTGTAATTTGTCGTACAGTACAGATATTAGTTAGTTACCAAACTGAATTAGAAAATGAACTTGAGAAAGGATTCATCCATGGGACTGGAGGAAAAATGAAGTTGAAAAAAATCAATTTAAGGTATTGCTTTTCCAAAAAGACACGTTTTAAACACAACCTGTTGATGCTTTGTGCTAATGGTAATCTTCTCCACCAGATCCACCTTTATCAACTTACACATTCTTGTAGGAAAACGAGAAAATTGCATTTATTATTTGTCATTTGGATGAACCAGCTCTTTCATTTTTCTACCGAGCCAAGGTTGTTTTAAAAAAAAAAAGGTCCCTGTCAGTAAAGAGTGTCCCGTTCTCTTCTATATAACCACAGCTGCCTGTTATAGTTACATTTGTGAAGGAGCTGCCCAGTTTGACGTGCGGCGTTGTTGGGAACTCTCTCTTGGGGCTCATTGTGAGCGAGCCGGCGTCCAGGCTGTACAGGTTGGACATGACCAGCAGCAGGTCTGACGTGGTCTTGACGGGCAGGAAGCGGCTTCGAGGTACGTTGATGCCCAGGGCGTTGTCGAAGCATTTGATGGCAGCTCCGACAGCCGTCTCCAACTGGACAACGTTCAGTCCGCCATCAAGCGTCTGATGACAAACAACAGAAGAGAGGAACGGGGGCGTTTTGGTTACTGTGCGAAAACAGTGCATATGAACTGAGTGTAACGTCTCAAATTAAGAGGAAGTTTCTTTACTGTCTTCCTTCTCTGAATCTCTCGATACATTAATGAGCCACAAGGAGGAAAAACACCCCACACCTCATTCAACACAACCTTTCTTTGAAAAGAAAACAGCAGGACAATTTACAAATGTAACCTCTACATTTTGGAAGCCATTAAACATTCTGGCATTATCTGGAAGCAATGATTATAGTTTCACTGTTACACTGTAGAACAGAACAGACATGTCATCTAGGCCAGTACAATACAGCTCATGTGCTATTTGTAGTTCACTTTCAGGTAAAGGTTACTATCCCGACAGTCCAGAGCAGGAGGAGAGGCTGGAGATAGAACCTCAGCATGAGATCAAATGACCTCAGGTTCATATCAATCTCATCTCAGGGAGAATTTAAAAAACATTGTCTTATATATGACATTAATACAAAGCACATTTACATACAAACCAATGTAGAAAACAAGGGAAAAAACTAAGTGGGGAAGTGCACAAAGTATTTCATATTTATGTCATTTCAGTGCTCATATATTTGAACCAGTTTGACGAAAACCTACAGAATTTACCTTAAAGGTTGGAAAGTCTGTCTGTTGGTTTGCTATTGTAGTCCTCACTGAAATACCTCACTTTCTTAACGATAGAAAAAGTCAGAATTACTCTGATAAACACTTGGACCTTTCCTCTAGTGCAATCACCCGGTGAAACTTCTGATTTTGACCAAGTTAAACAAAAGAACAAACAAACACCTCCCACATTGAGGAAGCCTCCTTCATCCTGAGTTTGTGTTTAATTCTAATCAGTAAATGTAGGTATGCTAAAAGGCTAAATTAAGACCATGACCATGGTAACAGTTTCACCTGCTAAACATCAGCATGTTAGCACTAAGCATTACTCCGTCTCAGAGCAGCCACACCGAGCTTCTTCACCCTCATGCCCAAGTTTAGGAAGCGCTAATTTTTTCCTAAAACGGAGAAGTTGAACACTGTGAGCTAAAATTAGACTCTGGAAGGATTCCCATGACAACAGTGATATAACAACATATTATACCAGGTCACAGGTATAACTATCAGAGAGAGTTAACATTCCACACTTCCTGGAGGCTTTTATCTTAAGTGCCTCTTTTTAACATAAGTGCACACAGTTTCACAATCATCCTTTGACTCTCCCAAGTTTAGTGACACACTCGTACCCTAATGGGACCACACACACTTATGTAAAGCCACACACAACTCGTCACTAGTGACATAACACTTGCGATGTCATGGTGCATTCTGTAACCTGGGGCTGGAAAATTACAACTAAAGGCCAAGAAAAGCAAAGATGATTGTGCAGGGAATTCATTACGCTGGCGACCTGCCCTTCCACTTTGTGTGTGTGTGTGTGTGTGTGTGTGTGTGTGTGTTGTGCCCCCAAGTGAAGACAACCAAAATAACATCTAGTCAGATCTGTTGTCTACTCTGCTTTATAAAAAGGACCAAGACCTTTGGTAAAGGATAAACATGTCCATAGAAGACCTGGAGCCTCATGCTGCATCGTGCTGATCCTGTTGGTGATTGGCCCAATCTACAATAACTAGTAGTCCTGAGAGGAAGCTCTCAATATCTTTACATCATGTTGCTACATGATTGAAGGGAAAACAATCTTGGTTTGGTTTACTCTGCTGCTGACATAACAGAGATTTGTTTGTTGTCCTGATGGAGGCCGTTTGATGAAAGCTGTTTTAATCAGGCTTAGTCAGCAAAATCTTTGTAATGTTGCAGTGAGTGTTTCCACCATATGGGACAGATGCAAATCCTTAGAAGTTACTGTTTCAAAAGTCTCTTCTGCAACTAATCCAACATCTGAATAATTAAGTTGGGTATGTCGACATGTTTTTTCTTCTGTATTTCACTGAACAAAAGCTAACTGTATGTAAAGCCAGCTACTTCCTCTATGCCTCATGGGTGTTCATACTGTTTTCATCATTTTCCCTTCACTGTTGCCCCTCTACTCACCTTGGGGTTGACTATGATCTCCAGATCCATTGCTTTCTGCTCCTGCAGCCTCTTGATCGCAGGCAGCGAGAGCCACAGGTTGTTGGTGTTGAAGATCTTAAACTTTGACACTGATTTGAATTCGTCCACATGGGACTTGGGGACCTGTGCGATCTCCAGCAGACGCAGTTTTCCGTCATACTGGATCAGCGTGCCACCCTGAAAATCAACGAGTCAGCGATTTTAAAACTCATTCAGTGTGTGTGAGTGATTGACTTTACAACTTAGCACAATATATTACAATTGTATTTGAGAAATAATGATTTCCAAAGGGGGGGTTATTCATTAACTACTGCAAGAAAAACTACACTCAACTGCATAATGAACAAAATAAGGGATCATAAATGTGTCATTTTTTACAACCATAGCAATGTTAAATTAAGTATAATCTCCAATTGTTCTCAGTTTGAATCTCTTTGTTTACAACGTATGGTAAATGCTTCACCACTATACTGTTATTTGTTTTGATTGCGTTTATGTAAAGATGTCTTCTGTCTGCAACAAAACACTGTTCTATAAACCAAACACACGTATCTCAAATCTTGTAAACATAAAACATCACAAACTAAAACGTGTTTTCAACAGATCCTACCTTGACGTCTGCCCGTGTCTTATCAGTCACCTCCATGATGAACTCGCAGCGCTTGCCATTGGGCTGGCTGACCAGGTGGTGCAGGATGTGGAGGTCCACGGTGGCTCCCAGGTTGTCGATGTTGGACACAAAGATGTACTCTTTGCCCTGCGCGATCAGCTGGTCCAACAGGCCCGAGTTGTAGAAGCTGGCGTAGATGTCGCCGTGCCCTGGAGGATACCAGCCTTCAGCGCTCTGCCCGTTCATGCTCAAGGTGGTGGACACAGGGAGAAGGGACTCTTTGTTGACGCGAGGGTACCTGGACAGAGGAGGAAAATGATCAGCCATTATGTTAACAGAATTTCTGCTAGATGATAACTTAATAACATAATTCATTTTCTGATTACACTCAAAAGACTTTTTGAATTTCCAGAGAACTTAAGACCACCATCTTTACATTGATAAAAGATAAGAGTTAATATTGGGGTTTTTGAGCAAAGGGGCCGATTTTGACCTTTGTCCAATATCTATTCTTCATGTAGCACTGGTTTTTATCATGCAGCGGATTTGACATGATTTAATTTTGGCTCAGGCACACAAAAAGGCTACAGCACAGATTTAACAACGCGCTCTATGCCAATGTAACACTGCCGTTCTTCTCCAGATTCTTCCTCTTCACTGGCGACTTGGACTCCACAAATGCCCATCCAAGAAGACAGACTCAGACCGCGCAGGGAACTGTGGATGCCCTCCACCATATCATGAGATGATCGTGGGCTTGGATGACAGAGGAAGTCATGAATGGAGTCACGATTCAACTTAAAGGTGTGCAGCAATGCGATTCTGACGCTGCGGCCGCTACAATCTCCTCCAACTCCCCAAGTAAATATCAGACTCTTAAGCTATTGAAATATTCATCAGCAAGTTGCTAGCTTTCTCCATCTGGTATTTGGTACCAATGATAAGGTTATTTATGCTTTGAAACCAGATCAATATTTTAATTAAAATGATTTCTAATTAGAGCAGGGCGTCTGAAGCAAAACACAAATTTACATGTAATCTTATTATTTAATATGAAAACAAATCAGCTTAAGCATATATATAGAAGTATATAATTCTACGTGAGTAAAATAACACACTGACTCATATTAGTCACCCACTGCAGAGCTGTGAATCTCACTCTCATGATATTAAGTGAATAATCAGCACAGAGGGAAAACAGGCATCAAAGGTAAAGCCAGGGAAACTTTGCAGGCAAATAGCCTGCCAGGTGCCATGTAAATTTCTTCTTCTCTTATCACTACAGGACTTCAAACAACCACGTCAGGAGGTATAATTTTTAAGTTTTTCCAAGAAGGCAAATGAGGCAACAAGCCAAAGAGCCATCAAGGCTTTCTGCATTAAAACTGATCAAAGGGTTTCAAAGAAGGATCTGCGTCAGGCTGAGTTACCAAGCCCGTAATAAGGACGAGATAGGGGCGGGCGCCGGCTCAGGTTTTGGCAGTTTGAGGATACTTCAGAGCGCAAATGAGCTGGTCAGGTGAGAGGAGCCGCACAGTCCAAGCCTTTTTAATTGAGGTTTAATTCCAGCCAACGGTTCTGTGAAGATGTTTCAGATAAGTGGATATGATGTGCAGTCGCAGACTTCAAAGGTTTGGTGTCATCTCTGACCCCAAATCTGTGAAACATTTGATCCAAGAAAAGGAAAAACAAAACGTTCTGCCTCAGAAGGAACCGTTCTTACATCATTATGTCAAAAGTTTAAAAGTCAAATTTGAGTCTTACACAGACCTAAGCAGTGAGTTTTTTCTCTTTGTAATTCCTCCTCTAACGCTGTTTTCAGATATGCACTCCTGAAAATATCTAGATAATTTCAGGAGGACTGAGGAAAAAAAAGATAGGTAGTAGGCGGATGAAGCAACAGAGTCCGCTGTGCGACACTATAATGAGAACACTGCCTTTACATCAATGCTGCAAGTAGTTCAAAAGAATCACAATATCAACTAAAGAGTGAAGAAGAACGCACTGGTGAATAGAAAACGAAATGCAGACATAAAATTATGTGCACGGAGATCGTAGCGGTCACATGCATACAGTCTATGCTCCGTGCACTGGTCACAAGATATTATCGTCACCACCCCCTCCCACTCCATCAAGGTGAATTCTCCTGATTACATCTTGGTGCTTTCTCACTTCAGCCAACTCAGATTTGCTTGCTTGGGATCAATTGTGGCATCAGAGTGGCAGTGAAATGATCTGCTCAAACTGATACGCATGTTTTATGTATTAGTAAAGCGTCTCGAGATAACACACAGTGTTGGTAAAACAAAATACAGAGTCAACGGTTGAGGGGACAAATTCAGGGTCAAAGATAATACATAACCATAGATTTTTATTTACCAATAAACCCTTGTGTCATCAGTGTGTTTTCTTACCTGCTCTGGTTAAAGGTGTGGATCTTGACACGGTGGTGTGTGTACTTCTGCAGGATCTTCTTTGTGTCTTCATCTGTGTTGAAAGAGTTCATGAGGACCAGGGGCACGTCGGTGTTGTACGTCTTGTTCAGGTGCTGAGGGACATTAAAAAAAAAAAAAAAGCTTTAGCATTATTTATTCAGATTATTACATTTGTTTCTATATTTTTATTATGCTTAATTGATACCACCTGTAGTGTTAATATATAAAGATAATCATAGTTGATAGAAATAAGAATTATTGTTGAATGTTGATAGCAGCAAACTTTTTATTGTTGAATTTATCTTTAAATACAAGTGACAGCTTTTTACTTTGTTTTATGAAAGTGGGGATATTTTTTGACGCTTAAGAGTTAACAAAATATATATTTGAATTCCTCGATCATTTAACCACAAAATGAGTACTAAGAAGAACAACACAAGAGACAGTTTCCTGACTTTATCTCTGTTACTTGATCATGTGATTAGACTGAATACAAAGCAGGAAAGTAGTGCCCCGGGAGCAATGGAAGTTGTTTTTTAAACCAAGATAAGAGAAGGTTAAAGTTAATAGAAAAGAGGGGTGAGAAATCAAACATAAATCAGGAAGACGACGGGGGTAAGAAGCAAAAGGGTGGAATTTCAAGCCAGTGACAAAAATCGAGAGATTATGAGACCCTAAAAAACTCCTCTGAGAAAACATTTTGCCTTGAATAAAGCAGGATGGATGTTAGCTGGCCTTCACTTCTCATTTAGAATGCTTCAACAAGCTGTTCAGCTATGTGACGGTGTTTATCCTGCATGCGCACACCTTTGTGTGGAAAACTAATAACACTTCAGGATGTTGAAGAGCTCTGTAAACACATCTTTCACTTGTCAACCTCAAACACACATCATAAACACACGTAAGTGTCGTTAAGATTAACGTAAGCCCAAACCTTTCTTAAATAAATTACAAAGATGGACGTCACGAGCATGTTATTTGATTATAAACTGTAGTGTCGACCATCTCTGTCTCATGTGCTGCAGAAACCGCACTACTAAGTGAACTATGGAGACAGAGCACTTTCTTCAACATGATGACACAACTTTTAATTTCATCACAGATCAGAAAACAAAGACAGCATAACCGATATATACGTGATGGACCCATAAAGGCTGTTCATCACTCAATAATGAAGAGCTAACGATAAAACTTCAGGGGTAACTTCTTCCCCTGTATTTGTCAGAGGTAGTGGATGTCTGGAGAAAGAATTAGGAGACAGAGAGAGAGAGAGAGAGAGAGAGACAGAGAGAGAGAGAGAGAGAGAGAGATTTAAAGCGCAACAAGCCAGGGATCAAACTGTCAGTTAAACAAGTCTACAAAAGGGTTTTAATAGTCTGATGTTTCAGCCTATTTTTATGCAGCAAATCAAGCTTAATTATATTATTATATTCTTCAGTTACCATGGACACCATGGATTAGCTAGATGAAGGAGAAATGCTCAACCCCCAATTTTTTTCAAATACCTAAAATGACTCAAAGTTCAATACAGAAGGACAGCAGCAAAAGCACGCTATTTTAATTGTTCGTAATAAACCTGTAAATTCTCTGGAATATTTTTTTTATTGGGTGAAAATCAAAATTAAAATCAATCTGACTTATTCAGATATCTTGTCATTTTGAACCAATTTGAAAACCAATATATATATTTTGTTTAATACTGCAAATGGAAATCACATGTTAACAACACCCAGTGAGTTTTTGTTCTTTTTTTATGAAAGAATAATAAAAAAATGTGATCTAAACTTCTGCTGATTAATCTAATTGAATCAGATGATCAACACACATTGACTGAATCTCTAGTTCTAAAGAATGAATTTTAAAATAACCTCAAACAGCCAGTAGATCATCACTATGAGTAAGTTTAAAAAGCAAGCTCATCTGAAAATGTATAGACGTATTGAAAGAAAAGAGTGCTTCAATATTACAAGCTTTTCTATGTTTTTGGCTACCCCCAAAGGTCGGGATATCTGGAAAAGTTCTCCCCTCATTATTTAAGAAGTTGATCTTAAAACTGCCCTGTACCTTTAAGACACCCTGTTCAAGGTCTTGCATCCAAGGCTAAAAACTGCCACCTCATGAACAGGTTTCAGGGAGAAAGCAGTTCAATCTTCAGCAGCCAGGGGGCGCCTTTTCAATCTTACACTTCAGCTCAAATACAAAATGTACAGCTCTCTGAAACAGAAGTGTTCCAAATAAATGTGCATGGAGGCAGTCCGGCAGCTAAAGGGTTATGGATATGTGAGTGTGTGTGGCTGTGCAGGTGTGTCTATAGGATCCATTTTCTCACTTTTAAATAGGCCAATTCAGTCAGTAAGTAATCTGACCAGACCCGAGCAGAAAAATGTGGAGCAGCGTCTCGGACACAGAGAGCAGTGTGTCGGCAGGAGAGGAGCGTCCCACGGGGATGTTATGAAACGCAAACACTAGGTAACCACACATCCCCCCCATGTAACCTCAATTACACAACCCTGTACACACCATCCTCTGGCATCATCATCATCATCTCAAGGTAGATTTCGCTATACTGAAGCTGCCCTAAAACTTTACTCTGTTCATTTACTCTCTGAAATGTATCCCAAAAACTTTTCAAAAACTGCCATTATTTTTAAACTTCAGAACATGAATGAACCAAGGTGAATGAACACATTCATTGTGCCTGATCTTGATGTATGATCAGGCACAAAAATCTACACACACATGTTCAGACCCACTCCTCTCCTCCTGCACACAGCCTCCTCTGTTTCCTTGCCAGCCGACCTGCAGACCTGCAACAGATCCTTTTTCACTACAACTCACCACAGGCACACTACATATACATCACACTGACTGAACTCCTCTCAAAAGACCTTCAGACCCCTAAAAAACAAATAAACAAATAACAACAACTAATGTCTTTCCCCCTGCCCCTCGGATACATAAAGTATAAAGAAGCTTGATCCTGGAGGAATCATTTTGCATGCAGCTTTAACATGTTTTCAAATGATGCTGACAAAAAGGCAGTGGTGGTTTTGTTTCACTCCCTAAATCCTCTGAAAAATAAATAGTTTCAGTCTTTTATATCCTGCTGCGATAAATAGTCTAAAAAAGTCTAACTTCCCATTTTGAGATTACCAGAACTCAATTCAAAAGCAGAATGAGACACAGACAATATTCAAACATCACTACATCAGAGCAAAACAGCACAGCAGAGGTTTGTATTGCATCATATGGTAAATCACTTCCTGCTCCCCTGTCCCACCCATTCTCAAATTACAGACATTTTTTTCCTTCCTTCAGTTCTCTTTTTTCCTTGCTGTGAACTCCACACCTCTGCTCTGTGAAGATCAAAATATGACTTTCAATCCTGCTGCCAAAACTCAACCACAGTAGGAATGTGTTTCTTAAAGAAGTGCTGTTCGCAGTGCAATGTGAGGGACCACGAAGCGTACACACTGTGAAGCCTTCCTGTACAGCAGCAGGCAAATCTGTCACACCTCTATCTATTCGTCAATACAATGACATTTTATATATTTCTGAGTCATTTCTCTACATTGTTCATCAATACAGTATTTTACCGTCATTCCACATGTCTCGTATTGTATGGTGATATTAAGCTGCGATTCCTTATTGTTGATAAACCACCCAAGAAAAGAAAAATGAACTATTGTTCTTAAAAGAATGAAGCTGATGTTAAAATAGAAGCGCATGTGTACAATAGTAGAAGGTACAAGTCATCCTTCACTCATCCTTCAACAGGCACACAATAACAACGTCCATGTAAATGTTTCTGGAAACCTGTCCCATTGATTTTAAAAAAGCACATGTTTATAGATTGATTTAACTGTTTTTTGTACACTATAATTGTAAGGTTAACAGATTTACTGATGTCATTCACTCTCTCTGATGTCTTGTAGTTGTTTGATTTATGGAGGTTCCTGATAGACAGGTTAAGCTAATTGCACAATGGTGACAAGGGAACAGTTAGTGCCCAGACTAGAGGGCTGGTGTTCACACTGCTAAGCAGAAGAAGACGAGGTTTTCAAGCTCATGGTGGGGCAAACTGAAGTTGAAGCATCAGAGAATTGTTGTTGTATCCATGTGATTTATATCAGCCTGCACTGAAGAGGGCAGGTTTACAGCGCTGTCAGCCATGGGTTTGACTGTGCCATGGACAATACCCAGAAAGAAATCCACAATGATTCTTTTAAAAATCCTTAACTCTTTTTTTCCCCTTTCATTCTGGTGAGCAGCTATAAGGTTGGCATATTAAAGGACAACATGTAACTATTAACAAAAACCCATTTTCTGACAATAGAAATACTTAGAAACAGTTTGCTTAGTTGGCTTTCCCCCGCCAAACTTTTTTACACACTAGAATCTCTCAGAAGCTGCTGAACAACAACCCTTCAAGGTTGGGTGATATTGTTTGTCTTATGTTCTTTCAAGGCCTTGAAGTGAGGCATTCATAGGCTTTCTGTACCTCTATCTGCTGCACAGTGAGGTCCAAGAAGGTGTTCTCGTTGCGGACGCTGATCAGGCTCTTGGGGCCCTTACATCCCATGCTGGTCCCCAGGCCTCCGTTCAGCTTCACCACCACTAGTTTGTTGAGGCAGTCAGCGACGTTGTCCGGCAGACCTCTGGCCGCAATCTTATCATAGGGCTGGATCTGAAGGAAAAGAGATGAGCCAGAGGGTCAGACGAACAGCAGGTGAAGCACTAAAGAGTTCTTAAAATCATCCCCTCAACTGTGTCTTTAAGTTTTACTGCAATTTATCCTTTCACTACAAAGTGTAACCGTAGTGTTTCTGCACACTAAATCAAAAGTGATGTCAAGTTATTTTTTTTAGTCCTTGCAGCTGTAAAAAAGTGACTGTAACTGCTTTATGTATGGACTCATTCATTTCTATATTAGCAATGTAATGGGCTAAACTGAAGTGGACAAGTGAAAATATCACAAACCATTGACTTCTACTGCAGCGAAAAGCTTTTTCAAAACCAGAAAGTAAATGTTAAATGCTTAAATAAAAAAACAGAGAAGACACATGATACATTATGTTTCAAGTGTTTGCATCAATGGTGCAGATAATAGACGTAAAAATGAATTAATGTACACAGCCTGCTTTAAAAGTGGTCTTTAGCACTTCTGCTGTATGGTATGTGTGTGTGCAAGTGTGTGTGTGTGTGTGTGTGTGTGTCTGTGAAGCCCCATTTCGCAGTCGATACCACAGCTTATTATCAGCATATTCACAGATCATGTATTGACGTCTTTTATTATCTCCCACAGAGCAGAAAGGAGTGAAGGGAGGATATGAAAGAGGATGTGATGATTACAGCATGAACTATAGTGAACCAAAGGATAGTTCCTTATACAAATTCTTTATAAAACATGTATTGAAAGTTAACATCAAACTGAAAGTGTTACAGCAGCAGAAATTGCTTCCCCACTGGTGGTGTGCTTCTTAAAGTTCTTTCTCTGACTCCGTTCTTTCAGGAGGAATTTTTGGAATCATATAAAAAAAACTCTGAGCAACGTGCAGAGGCATCCAGGGACAGCAAATACTAACCAGATGTTACAACAGCTTTTTGTTGTTAGGAGTATGTCACTGCTCAAAGCTAGCTCTGCAATGAATTTGCTTGTGTTCTTAAAGGAGATTTTTAGCTGATGTGTGTGTGTGTGTGTGTGTGTGTGTGTGTGTGTGTGTGTGTGTGTGTGTGTGTAAGCGTGTGTGTGTGTGTGTGTAAGCAGCAAAGATCCTGACACAGATCCTGTGTCCTTTCCTGCTAAAAGCACAGAAATGCCTACCAATGACAGCGGACACACAGCAGACCTTCTGATGGAAACAGACGGTCTCTCCTATGACGTTTACCATCCCCCCCTCTACTCACAACTCCTCGTCCCTTCACCTCACATGACATGTAGTCTGAAGTTACAAATACAACAGGCAACCTGGATACAGCTGCTGTTTGATGTCTGTCCTTCAGATAGAAACATTCTCCACGGAGGACAATGACATTTCATGGTCAAAAGGTTTTACACATAACTTTCAGAAAAGGTATGCTGAATGATGATGAACACTATTAATGAATAACACAGTCTTGACTTAGTGCACCAATGCAGTCATTGGAAATTGAAAAAGATTATAGAGCGACTAAAGAGGTAACAGAGGTGTATTTGTTGTTAAATTGCACAAAATGTCTTACAGCTGGGATCCACATCCCCCCCCTGTACCCCCGAAGTTAAACTACTTCCATTTGTAGAAGTTCATTCTTTTTTTTCTTCTTGGCAAAACAGATGCCTTTTGTGTGTAGCTAGCCACTCCAGCCACATTAACATAACACTCAGTGGTCTGCAGGGAACAACAGATGTTGCAGTATCATTTTTCTTTCCACATACTCATTCATACACCTAGACTTGAGTATTGGCAGACACAGAGTACTCATCCATCTTTTTTTTTTTTTCCAATGAAGGTTTAATTAAAAATACTGACTGAAAACACTGATTTTCTTTTGGACGTATTTACAACTTGGGATTATTTGCAAGTTTGACCATACCTGTCGTCATGGCACGTCACTGGCTTTTCGTCTGCAAATCTATATGGGTGTTGTCCACATTTTTCAAACCAACCAATGAAAATCATTTGATTGATTATCAAACATTTTGTGGCATGGAGTAAGTGCATGGGCACATTACACATTGCTAGCACTGCTCTACTGTAACATGAATATGTGACTAAAAGGTGTTCTTCTAATTGGTCAAAAACAGGAGTTGCTAGTGGCAGCAATATTTTCTATGCAGGCTTTTGTTTTGGAGAAAAAGAACAAGTCATTGGACATTTCTGATACTGTCATCAGTTTTGGTACAGCTCTAGAGAACTAAACAAACATTGTGCTTAGTAATAGTTGTATTATTTTTAATTCTTTGAAATCAGTTTTGGTGCAAACTTATCCATACTACTTTTACTTTTGACTTTGACAGATAGCTGCTGTACCTTGGAGAACCAACAGGATATTTTACCTCAAGATAACAGAGCCAGGCAATGAGTATAGTTTTGGATTGACAAAGACACACACCAAAAGGGATTCAAAATGTTTTACAAATAAAATATGGTTTGTACAGAAAATTAATCAGTATCAGTGAAGCGGAGAAGATGTCTGCATGACTGGAGACATGTTAAATGTAACAAAGACCAAGGAAATGGTGGTGGACTTTAGGAGGGACAGGCCTGAGCTAAGCACCATCTCTATCCTTGGAGATGAGGTGCAGGTGGTGGAGTGCTATAAATACTTGGGGGTGCACATGAACAATAAACTGGACTGGAAGCACCTCACAGAGGCTGTCTACAAGAAGGGTTAGAGCAGACTCTACTTCTTGAGGAAGCTTAGGTCTTTTAATGTGTGTAGCAAAATGTTATCCATGTTTTATCAGACTGTTGTGGCAAGTGCCATTTTCTTTGCAGCCGTCTGTTGGGGCAGCAGCATCAGGGCTTGTGACTCTAAAAAGCGTAACAAGCTGATTAGGAGGGCTGGCTCTGTGCTGGGGACTGCTGTGGAGCCCCTGGAGGTGGTGACGGGGAGAAGGATGATACAGAAACTGTTGAACATTATAGACAATAACATGCATCCCTTACACAATCTCGTGTGTGAACAAAAGAGTGTTTTTAGTGGGAGGCTACGGCAGCTAAGCTGCAAAAAGGACAGATTTAAAAATACTTTTTTACCTACTGCAATTGCACCTTATAACGACTCCCCTTTAAGTAAGGACAGAAGACATTTAAACTTTATCCTGAGTTGCATATATCATATATCAAACGGTATTGTGGGCTCATGTTCTTTTGTATGGGTGGGATATGTATGTATATATGTGTTGTGTGTTTGTATGTATGCTGGCACCTACATTTCCCTGCTGGGATGAATAAAGTATATCTTATCTTATCTTATACTGTCATCACATTTCAGTAGAAGAATTGCACAATATATTACTCTGTCGTTGACTAACGTTGGTAATGTAGGATGTACACTGGCCTCTGGTTGAAAGTTTTTTCTGTTGTGTGACAGATATCTACTAAAGCAGAGTTTATAAAGAGGGGCTGCCTGACAGTCACATAAGATACAAGAGAAAATGTGTGTATATAAAACAAACACCTGCATTTTATTCATAAACATCCTTACATGATATACATTTACATGATAATCATGAGAGATGTGTAGGGATGGTCTCAAATAAACCTCCTTTTAAAGCTGGGCAGATATCACAAGTTTCAAACTTGCTCTATTATTATTCATCATATTGAACATAGACTTTCCATGTACATTCTTATGCAGATGACACCCTGTTGAATGTTTTTTAAAATTTAATAAAGATCTTTATATAGAAATTTAAGTTGTTCAATTTGAGAAATATCTGGAAGTTTGGTTTAGATAGAAGTCTCACTTTTGAACCTCCTGTGTAATAATTGACACCAAATGAAAGAAATAAAGGAGTTTGTCCTCGATAATAAGAGAGAAGAGGACTACATTCTGTCCTTTCGAATTCTCATGGTTCCCTGAAAAAAATCAGCACATCATTTGAGCTGCGGTAAACCCCTTTCCTTGGGCATGTAATGCCACAGCATCATTACAATGCAGAAAATGTTAGTAAAACTGTAAGATTAAACACCAGGCTGTCCAATAAAGGGTTATGTACAAGATCACTACAAGAACACCATGTACCGTAATTAAGTCTTCATGCTGTCAATGTAACTGACAGAGCAGGCCAAACCAGTGACCCATCAGACTGCTTGAGTCAGTTCAAAACCACATTTAAATCCAACACACACACACACACGTACATGCACACCTTATTTTCACAATTATCCAACCCTTCCAGTTTCTGTTTTGTCTGCTGGAGGAGCAACATTCCTGCATGGACGCTCAAGTTTTCAGTTACCAGTGTAACAGAGCCAAGTAATCATTATAAATGTCTAGTTTCCCACACTACAGTATACTTTGTTAATCTCGTGCAAGTAGCAACCTCAGGTCTGATATATAAAGCTAATCGGAAAGTTTAAACTAGTGCAGTTCCTTGAGCGGCCACTTGGGGTTAGGTAAAAAGGGAGTCAAATCCTGTTAAAGTTCATATACAAAAGATCAACTTAACAATAAAATGAAACACTTTACAGCCTGGTACAAAAATAGTTTGGATTTTATAACTATTCCCCAAATCATATATTTATTGGGACCATCACCCTCTCCTCTCCAAGTATTGCCTCTCCTGATTAAAAAAAGAAGAGGTAAAAATATACCAATAAATGATTACTGCAGCAGGTCAACTTGTCATTTTCACTAGCTGTGGAAGCTAGTGGTCAATCTGAGTCAAAACTGGCTTTATAGACCAAAAAGCTACTGAATAATTAATTTGGATGGGAGAGATTCTAAATCCAGAGGCTGTCTTTAGCTGTGAATCTAAAAAAAGAAGAAGTTCAGTTTACTTTCTTATCTTCTATTTCTTGAACTCTCACACAAGCCTGTATGCTCTTCTCATTACTGTGTTTCCCCTGTCATTGTCTCTCTTACTTACACTCATCACACTCATCCCTCCACATCTCCTCTTTGCCTCAGTCTCTCTTTACGTAACTCTCAATTTTGCACTCCATTCATCTTTCCCTCTGCCTTTCTCCATCTGTTATCTTCTCTCTCTCCCTCTTTCACTCTCTAGCATCCGAGTCTGTAAAAATTAATGAGGCAGCCCAGAATTTGGGAGTGAAGCAGCTGCTGCAGTCTAGAGAGGAAAAAGACAGGCTTTGTTTCGGGGATGTGCGTGTTTGATTAAAGAGTCCGGTGCCGGGACAAAAAGCAAGTGAGGGAGTTTTGTCAATGTTCAGTGAGACAGAAGTCGACGTGGACAACTAATGCACAACTACTCTGACATGACCCAGACTGACTCTATGAGAGAGCAAAGTAATTAGAGAGGATAATAAGGTAATACAGGTTTCTTTTCTACTGACTCAGAATTCCTGCTCAGCAGCAAGAACACTTGTCAGGAGCCTGTAGAACAGGAGTGCAGCAGTGAAATGACAGTGTGCAGGAAATTTCTTTTTATGTGTTTCAATGTAAAAAATGTAGAAATTATACAGATCTACCTTTTTCATGAGGCCCTCTTTAAATTATTTTTTATTTTAATGGCTTTATTGATACTCAAAAAATCTGAGATTGTTATCAGAGCCGACAACAACAATCTTTTTGTTAAAATGAGTCCAATCTTTTTTTCATATCAGCTCTTACACTCCATGTCAATTCATTATTGACACGCGTCTTTGTACGTCAGTCGGAAGCTCAGACAGTGTTCGGTATTTTACCTTGTTTTTTTCATGTTTTGATCATCAGCTTTTTACATTACACTTTTAGAATCTGATTATCTTATTGTAATGTATCTGTGAACCAAAAGTCTAAGCCATCAGACTCTGGGATAATTTGTTTTTACCCCTCTGCTTCCGCGTTCCCACGCTGTCACTCAGCAGTGCAGGCTCTGTCTAACCCCCAATTCACACATACTCCGTCAGCGCCACGGTTTTGCTCCGTCGGACGGCTCGCGCCCATTCACCCTGTATCAGTTTCTGGGACGTCAGCGCAGCGGAGTGCACCCATGACACATCACAGGAGAACTACAAGATCCCTCAGGAATAAAGAGAAAAACATGCAAACAACATGTTGCTTTGTCTTTCTGATGATGAATTGTTGTTCATTCGGTACCTGTTTTGACGTAATGTTGATAAAGTGATGAAAAATACGATCGCGAGTCCGTATATTGTGTTTTATTTTGAAATTAATCGGATGCTCTGTGCGTTTCCTTGTTTCCTTGTCTCACTTCCTGTCCGGTCTGTCATATTCTGTCCAGCTTGACGCGTTCCTGCAGCGTACTCCGGCGAAAATAGACTCGCTGCGTATTTGAAACGGAGCAGAGCGTAGTGCCGTTGGTGGCACGCACTGGAGACGGACCGCAGCGCGCACTGTGTGAACACAATGATTGACTAGAGTGGCAGCTAAGTACAACGTAGTGCGCGGCGCTGACGGACCGTGGCGCGCACAGAGTATGTGTGAATTGGCAGTAAATCATACAAAGTATAATCTCCACCTCACGCCTCTGTCGTTCTCGATCAAGGTTCACGCAGTTCCACCATACCTGTGAGAATCTCACAAAGGCTTCACCGTGACCCAAAAACACAAAAATCTGCCTACCGCTGGGTCGTTTCTCCAGTTTTGAAGTACAGGTCCTTAAAGTATGGACGGCACACCCTTTGTTAATTATCTTGGTATATCTCCCTCCTAAACCTGACAACACCTTTATTCCTCAATTTGCAAACCTCTTATCTCGGATAATGTCAAAATATGACAGCGTGCTGATTCTTGGTGATTTTAATATCCATGTGTGCTGTCCTTCCAAACCACTGGTTGGTGAATTTCTTAATTTAATTGAAACTTTTAATTTCACACAGCATGTAACTGGTCCCACCCATAAACTTGGGCACACAGTTGATTATTTTTGACAACTGGTTGTCCTGTTTTTAATATGGAAATAATTGACCCTCACCTCTCAGATCACAGTGTAATTATGTTTAATGTTTCTCGACCTGTTTCTTAGTCAACTGTTCTCCTTCCTGTTCTCTGCTCTCGCCACATTAACTCCTCTACTGCTAGTATTTTTTCAACTGCCCTCATAGCTGCCCCAAACATTCACATCATTGAGGCCTCACCTCCTGAGCTCAGCACAGAGGAACTCACTACCTTATTTAATTCCACCTGCTCCTCCATTTCTAGAGGCCATTGCTCCCTTTAAATAAAAAAAACCTAAACCAAAATCTCAACCTTGGCTCACTGACACAACTAGAGCCTTAAGGAGCGATTGTCGTAAAAGCGGAAATGGACGCAGGATAAGCTCCAGATTGATATCTTAAAGGACCAGCTGTTAAGGTACCAGCAAGCAGTTAAGCAAAACATTTCTCTGACATTATTTCAAAGAACTACCATAACCCTAAGGTCCTCTTTAGTACCATAAATTCTCTCATCTGTCCGTCTACCAGAATCACCCAAGGTATGCCGTTAAGTAAATGTGACGACTTCTTGAAGTTCTTCACTGGTAAAATTTAAAGCATTCAAAAAAGCATTCAAGTACCAAAGATGGATGTTTCTGTCTCTCTTATTTGCTCTGCCCAGTTGAACTGGTTTGAGCCCATCTCCCTAACCTCACTTAAAGAAACTGTTTTTAACATGAAATCTACAACCTGCCTGCATGACTTAGTTCCTACTCGTCTTGTTAAGGAGGCCTTTGACTCCATTGGGCCAAGTATCCTCTCAATTGTAAACAGCTCCTTGGCATTCGGCAAAGTCCCATCCTGTCTTAAACATGCTGTGGTGCAGCCTCTGTTAAAGAAACCAAACCTGGACCCCTTACTGCTTTGTAATTACCGACCCATCTCAAAACCACCTTTCCTCTCCAAAATACTAGAAAAGGTTGTTCTGCACAAACTTTTGCCCTACCTTCACCAAAATAATATACTTGATAAATTTCAGTCAGGTTTCAGGGTAGCTCACAGTACTGAGTCCGCCTTACTAGAAGTCCATAATGATCTCCTCCTCACAGTCGATTCAGAAAACTGTGCTGTCCTGGTTTTATTGGACTTGAGTGCTGCTTTTGATACCATCGATCACGCCACTCTAATTGATCGCCTTCAGCATATGGTTGGTGTTGGAGGCTCTGCCCTGAATTGGTTCATCTCCTATTTAAAAAACAGAACGTTCTCAGTGAACATAGGCAATTCCTCTTCCTCTACAGCCAATCTGTCCTGCGGGGTCCCTCAAGGCTCCATCCTAGGCCCTATTCTTTTCTCCATTTACATGCTCCCGCTTGGAAAAATCATGGAAAAGCACAACATTTCTTATCACTGTTAAGCAGATGATACCCAATTATACCTACCCATAAACTCAAAAAATCAATCAGACTTAAATTCTCTTACACAGTGCCTGGAAGACATCAAATGATGGATGGCCCAGAATCTCTTACAGCTGAATGAGAACAAAACTGAAGTGGTTCTTTTTGGCCCCTCCGAAGCCATAAAACAGGTCCCAAGCAGCTTAGGTCATCTTTCCTCCCTCATCAAGCCACACGCTAAGAACCTTGGAGTAATATTTGAATACTTCACATTTGAATACCAGATCAAATCAGTATTTAAAACCAGTTTTTTTCAGCTAAGAACCATGTCGAAACTTAAACCTATCCTCTCCTTTCATGACTTAGAAATAATAATCCACGCTTTCATCTCGTCCCGTCTCGACTACTGTAACTCCCTGTACTCGGGGATCAGCCAGTCATCCCTATCACGACTGCAACTGGTTCACAATGCTGCAGCCAGGCTGCTTACTGGCTCATGTAAAAGGGAGCCTATCAGCCCTGTTTTAGCCTCTCTTCACTGGCTTCCAATTCGTTACAGAATTGATTTTAAGGTTGCATTGTTTGTTTTTAAAGCACTAAATGGCCTGGCACCCTCTTATATTACTGATCTCCTCAGCCCCTACACAACAGCCAGGCCCCTCAGATCCTCTAACATGGGCCTCCTAGCTGTACCTCACTCTCAATATAAACTTTTGAGGTGACTGAGCCTTTGCGGTCAAGGCCCCTCGCTTGTGGAACAGCCTTCCTCCCTCAGTCAGGTCTGCCCCTCTGTGGAATCTTTTAAGTCCCGCCTCAAAACACACTTCTATACGTTGGCCTTTGAGTCCTAGTTAGGTTGCTTATACTTCTTTCAAATGTCTTATAATATTATTGTCTAATTATATTGTTAGTATTCTGTGTGCATGTGTGTAGGCAAACATGTATGTGTGAGTTTTGCCTTGCTATTTTTATTTTTGTTTTGTTTTTTAATCTGTATTGTTCTCTTGTTTCATGTACAGCACTTAGGTCAGCTGTTGCTGTTTTTAAATGTGCTTTATAAATAAATGTGATTGATTGATATATTTTAACTTCAGTAGGCATATTTTTGAGGGACAGCATGTCTTACAAAAGCACTACATGTTTCCAAACTTTGTTAAAAGCCACAGTTTTAGACACTTCTCACAATCACACACAATGTTGTTATTTGTTGAAATTCTCAAATTACTTCATATATATATATATATATATATATATATAGTCTATAATGACTATATAGGGTCATTGCTATGGTAACATATAAATTCACATTGAAGCTAACCATTACTACAGTCAAAACTGGTTCTTAAGGGTTAGTAAGGATATGCTTAATTATTTTCCCATTTAATGATTATACATTATTAATTGAAGATTGAAAGCTAATGGTAGCATCTATTTAAAAAACACATTTGCATGGCATGCCTTTAGTGTTGCTGTAGAAGTCATATTTTAGTTTAACAGCTTATAACTCACATCCAAACTAAGAGCTTGACCTATGATGCAGGGCTGGAAGTAGACATGACTTCAATTTTAACGTGTCATAGCTTTCAGAAACACTTTAGTCATTTCCTGTCACTTTCACATTTAGTTCATCTGACTGACAAAGTGTTCGAAACATCTCTCTGGGTCACATTGGGCCATTTCCCTCTTCAGCGGCTCACCTCAAATCACTGCAGGGTTGACTGACCTCATAAATGGCTCTTCTCTTATAAAAATCAAGTCAAATCATGAGCCTTTAGACAAATGGTTTTCATTCGTAAACTAAAATCACATTTTGAGATACAACGCAAGGTTACAATTTGCAAATGGTCACATATCAAACTGGTTTGAACGCTGTACAGGATACAGGTTTGCTGAGTGTTTAATCATGTGACACTGGGACTAATTTATGTAAGCTGATGTAGAACCAAAATTAAAACCATGTGCAAAATATAAATGCTGGATTAATCTAACGTTTCATATATTACTTTAATAACAACTTAAAACAGTTCACTAATCAAAGTATTATTGGTCGTGTGACTCGTGTACTTCAGGGAAAGACAGCGGCAGAGACTGAAGAATCTGATAAGTTGAAAATTTAATTATTTTACTGTCCTAATGAAACTCAATAAATCATTCTGTGCTGTAGATCTCAGGCTTAGGCTTTGAGTAATCACAGTATGTCATTACATGGATGATCTCCAAATTCACCAACAGTTAAACTGAAGGTTTCAGCACCACTGCTAACAGAGCGCAGATAAAAGTCTCTTTATCAAAATCCATACTTTGCCTCTCGTTTCTTCACTGCAAGATTTGACTTTTTCTTAGCATGCCTTCACTTTGATTTTAACCTTTACCAACTCACAGCTGCAGTGGTTCAGTTCTTTGTGAGTCATACTTTCTACCATAACAACGAAATAAAAACACGTCAATTCTTCTCTTACAGTCTCAGTGTAGAGAGGCAGTAAACAAGCATCCAGCTTTTACTTCACAGTGATTTAAAAATAAATACATCTGATTCATTTCATGTTTCTCACTATGGTGTCTCTGCGCATGCAAGATTTTCTCCTAAGTAATGTCCCTTTCTCAAGGACTTTATAATATAAGATCTAACAATATCTGTGGGATATTTCTGCCTAAAGTCACTGTGAAAAGAAAGGAAGATCTTTCTCAGAGTTTGAAATTGAGAAGTCTGCGTCTTCAGTCTGACTTTTCTTCAGTGCTGCCTGCCCCTGCTTAACATTTTGACTGAAAATAAATTTTGAGTTCAGGTTTATTGTCATTCCTCAAGATTAAATGGAATCAACTACTTGTGCACTTTTATACTCTCTTAAACCTTTCGATCATGTACTCTGAAGTTAACACAAAGCAGACAAACCTGTTGTTCAGGAAACAGTAGGAGAAATGCTGCATAAATGTGGAAAGGAAATCCTGCTCAGAGAAACAATGCTGACTCTGCACTTGGATGGACTTTGTAAGTGATACCCCCATAGTTTGCTCTGTAAATATAAAATGTACAGCCTACAAAGGGTTTGTAATGACTGGATCAGGATCAGGTTCCAATAGTCCCAGTTGATAAAAACCCTGATGAAAGAGTCAAGTCACTGACATGCTGCACTGATAAGGCAGCTTTGACTTGGAAAGTATTGACCTTTTATTTGGCTTAAGTGATATTAACTCTTTACATAACATCACTTTTGTTTGTAATAGTTCGAACAACAAAGGATAATTAATCACTCCACAGTCCACTCATACTCTAATTATATCCAGACACTGACATTTGATGTGGTTAAAAGTTTGCCTGGCATTTGGTTATGAACCTCACTATTTAAAACACTGTTGCCTTTGATATCAAAGTAGGGATCCCGGATTTCTATCTACAATCGTTGTGGCATATACTTCCTCCTGTTTAAAACCCATTCTGTTATAACTTTTTATTTCTTTATGATGTAGTATGTCAAATGAATCTGTTTCTGGAACATTATTATGAGAAGGATATTGCTGTTATCTGTTGAATCCCAACAATAAATATGTTATTAGCTTGAATTCTCTGCTTGTGAGTAATCAGTGTATCAGTGGTATTAAAGTTTTACAGTATGTTGATTGCTGTAACTGCTCCCTATGTGCAAAGAAAATATTGACAAAAACAAACCCAGAAATAGACATGTACATATAAAAGAGGTGTGATAATAAAAACCCTGAGGGCTTGTAAAAGGAGCCCACCTTAAAACTAACAGCCTTTGCAAAGTCTTAAGTAGTTCATAAAGTCCACATCCACAGTGTAAGAAAATGAATAAGAATGGAATACAATTAGGCAGACACATATCCAAAGCTGTTGTCTCAGCCTCTTTCTGACCCCCAGAATAAAAACACACCAGTTACTCAAAGTATAAAGCTGCATTGTGCACGGTGCCAGATTTTCCTTCTGGTCGATGCACCATAATTGTAGCTATCAAGCATGTTAAGCTGACAAAATTGGAAAGTAAACAAACATTAATAAAAGGTAGAGAATACATGATAGTCAACCCAACACAATAAGGTAAGGTAAACATTTTCAATGAACAACCAAAAAGAGTTTTGAGCAGGCTGAGCATGTATTTTAGACGTTTATAATCGCTGTCAGTCACGGGTCTTCGATCCTGGGAAGGCCAAAATTGTCATTGATTTTAAAATTCCCTTCATTGTGCATTCAGTCCTAGTTTGATGTTAATTACTTTTTGTTGCATTCAGGCTAATTGTTCTCCTGACTAGACAACACAAAAGACATGTAGAACTACTCCCGAAGACAAAAGCTGTTGTATGGGCTATCAATCCAACGCTTTTGATCTGTCTCTCTCTAAACAATGCCCACATTCTCTCATTAAAACAAACACACAAAAACTCAACAAACAAGACTTACCGAGTCCTCTGGAGGTCTTTGTATCTTTGTCCACTCTACTGAAGGCCCTTTCACTTGCAGAAATCTGTGGAACAGGTTCTTGAACCCCTCAAAGTCTTTCCTGGACACCTGCAAAAAATAAAGATTTTAGCTCTAGGTTATTCATCCCAGAGGCAGACTCATATTTATCAACTCAACGATACATGACTGCACAACCGTAGTCGTAATTCACAAAAAAAGTACTAATGGCTTCTCAAAGTGCACCTAAGTCATTTAGACAAAGTACAAGAAACTTTGCACATTGCTGACCTCTACCTTCAATTTTTCTCATTTAGTAAACATTTATAACATTTTAGGCATAAATGATTTACAGTGTGGTTTTAAATTTTAAAAAAGCCTTTCCTTCTTGTATCATTAGCCATAATCTTTTGAATGCAGTGTATTTCTCCTCATACCAATTTTCTAATAGTGGAGCCAGTAATCAAGGAATCAAAACAATTGTATTGCTGTAATCATGGAAAGCCATACAACACAATCAGTCAGGTTAAGTGGGTTTGGTTATATGGACCAGTGAGACCTGAGATTTAATCTCTTCCATCTGAAGCCGTCACTGAAGTGAAATATGTATCTATACCCAGACCTTAAACTGTGAAACACATTAGCTATAACATTTGAGTTGATGAACAAGCTCCACTTCAGTTCTTCTGGTGTATTGAATTTTGAGGATACAGCCATAAATATTTAGAGCTACCTTTGGTTACCTGAGACCATTATCATTTCCAATTACTAGTATTCCTTGTTTATAACACATTTTATTCTTTCAGCAGCCAGATAAGAATGCAGTATAATCTTAGCACTTCACTAGATTTCATTTCTAAGCGGTAGCAAGGAAACATCAACACTCCTTCAGATACGATCTGTGTTTAACAAGGAAGTACAGGAACTACATCCAAAACATCATGTTAAGTGTCAGTTATTGATCTGCTTTAAATTCACAACATTTGAATGACTGTTAAAATGAACAGTCAGTCCAACCACTTTGTAAGTAAGTGTGTAGACTCTACAGCTGTGCAGACTTACATTTACCTTACATAACTATTGGTGAAGTACACAAGACTTCTCTTTGAAAACCCTTACATTTAAGTGTGTATGAAGTACTGGTCACGCCTGAGTTTACTCACTAACCTCTTCTCTTATTGTATAAAATACATCTTTTGTGATTCCTGGGAGTTTGAAAGAGCCTGGATAATGTCTAAAGGAGGCAGCTGCCAAACCCCAAGTGGTAATGACGAGATTATAAACTAACAGCTTTGTCTCAAGGGCTGTGGTTGTTTCAAACCAAAGGAATAAATAATGATAACCTAGCTTTGCTCTTTATAGGAGACTGTTTAAATATTACAAAGTCGCTTTCAATAATTTGCTGTTTTGGCTTGGGGGTGACTACCCCCGAGACCAGAATCTGTTTTGGGCTAACAGTATAAGTCTACATGCTCAAATTTTGGCTTGGGGCCTCTAATGGTTAGTTAAGTTATGATTAAGACTTAGATAAAGATAAAATGCATGAACCTTGCCTTCAAATTTGAATGACGTTGACTTACGCAAATAGTGCTTGTAAGCTATAGGTGGAACTCTCATTGGCACTGTGCTGCAGTATGTGTCACTTCTGTGTTTTCCAAGTAGTTATGTGTGACCAAACAACCCTTAAAATCACAACCAGATGTTCAGAGAGAAACAGAGGGTAGGAGACAGACAGACAGACACAGAGAGAGAGAGAGAGAGAGAGAGAAACAGAGGGTAGGAGACAGACAGACAGACAGAGAGAGAGAGAGAAACAGAGGGTAGGAGACAGACAGACAGAGAGAGAGAGAGAGAAACAGAGGGGGGAGGAGGATGAGATTTTTAGTGCTACCTCTCTCTCTGCGCCTGTTGTGGTGTCCAGAAGTTTCTCCAGCTCTGAGTGCATGGAGCTCTCCAGCTGCTGCCGCATCATTTCCTGGAACTGAGCCATCCCTCTGTCAGGCTCTCCTTTACTCAGACCTGGAAAGGGGGAAGATGTGGGACATGGTTTAACACTTAGATGATGTGAGATACGGTTTTAAAATGCTGAGAACAAACAGATAAGTGAGGGATAAAGATATTCCTCTTGATCTTAAAATTCACATTTGTTTGATGTAAAAGTCACAGAGGTCAACTTTTATTTTAGGTGATGAATGGCCTTAGCTTGTACGCTTACATTTTCATTGTTTCATCAAAAACGTGTATGAAGCTTTTAGCACAACCTAACAAGGCTGTAACATCCGCCCAATTTATCATCCAACCTTAATAAAGTAAGTGTAGCTTCTTCTGGTCCCTTTGTATTTACTTACACACACTGTTTTATATGCTACCACATGATTATTACTACACTACAGGAATAAAGCAATGTCAGAAGGTGGATCTCTTAAACTGTGGTGATGTAATAGGTCTGCTATATATCTGGAATCATTTTAGAACCTGTTATCTCAGTGATTGAAAACAAAGATAATCTTCTAAAGAAGGGCGGCGGGGCGTATCAACATTAAACTATGATAGTGTACAGGCTGGATGTTTGGTCATCACAGTACAGAAGTCGTAGTTAGTTTTTCAACTTTTAAATTCCAACACAGTGGTCAGAAGAAGAACTGTTGTTGCGCTGTGTTTTTGATGCTTGATTGTTATTGTTATGTATCAGCCTTAAACATAATAATATTCAGACTATGGTATTACATAAAGCAAAGGCAGAAACTAGAAAAGCTCTTAGTCATCGCATCTCTGTCAATACGACAGGGATAATTAATTATATCGGTACACAAAGCAATTCTGAGCCAAAATATTTTAATTACAGTCTAATTATCTTTGGTTATAGCTAAACACAGATGCAGATCAGACGATGAAAGAACACAAAGCCTGCCAAGTTTAGGATAGTCAAAGAGGATTCAGTAAGCAGTGACTAAAGTAGGCTTCTCATTTCTCATTGTAATGGTAACAGTATATTTATGACCTGGAGAAATTTCACTACAGAAGCATTCACTGCTTCTGGAACCAGAGATACAATGTCATTATAGGGAATTAACCTCTTTGGTAAAATGAGACAACACCAATCCCTCTTCACCACTGACTGGCTTCTACAGCTAAAAGAAATGTACAGATTTGGTATAACACTAACTTGTTTCATTAAGGACATAGGAAAACAAAAGTGTGAACTGTAAGTGTGACTTTGTCAATGATACATCTTTGGATCTATTGATTCATAAAGAAACTATGTTATTAAATGTATAAATGGTTCATCTATAACTTGGATAATGAACAACAAATGGCATTTAAAATTTGCTAGATTTGAAAAAACTGTTTCTAAAACAGTTGTGACTTTTACTAGATGATCTTTTGACAGTATTTACTGATTAGGAAAAAGACAGTTCATTATTAAATTAAACATTGTACTGTAATTATTGTAATTGTTGAGCAGTTTGAGGATTCAAACTTCAAGGTTGTATCATGAATACAAGTGAAGCCCTTGATCTGATATTTCCATCCTAATGCAAACAGACCAACATATTGGGTAACTGATGTATTTTCTTACCCTAACATTTAAAAGAAGTGTTTTTTTTTGTTTGTTTTTTTTCGAGAAATTTAATCACATATTTAATCACATGTTTTAAATGCCATTATTTCACATCTAATAATTATAATAGTTATTTATTTTTTTAATTTTTGTACTGTCTTAAGCTGAAAGTACTTGTTTGAATTCAACAATTCATTTCATTATTCATTATTTTGAAATAATGACAGGACCTTCTAGTAGATCGAAGGTAAGGACATTAACATAACCACAGAAAAAGGAATGGATCAAAAAATATGACAACTGCTAAAAGGAAGTGTAAAGAAGTAAAATGCTCGATGTCATAATGTATAGACTTTTGACTTGTCAACTGAGCTGTCTGAAAGTTTCATAGTATAATGGCCATTTTATAACTCAGACTATAAATACTTCTCATTAAGGCATTGAGCAGTGTTTTACACTTTGACCTATGTGATGAATGAGTCAGTATGTGAGTCAAACTTCCAAGTTAATTTTTCTTATAAGAAGCAACAGATTTAAAAACGTTGGTTCTTCAGAAAGTGTAAATTAAATTAAGAAACATAAACACAGCTTTGGTCATTTACCTAAGGTAAAGAGCTGACTATATCCTCCATAAGACCACTTACCTTTCACAAAAAGTGCCATGTTTCAGTTGCCAGATATTGACCACCAATACACCAAATCAGACGGTCAAAATAAGAATTCCAACAGAGGATTCACAGTGAAAGACGAGGTGTCACTGACAAGACGTAGATAAATATCAAAAAGTTTCCTTGAGCTGCCTTGTGCGCCAAATGGTCATTCCTTCAGATGTGTAAAAAACATTTGTGAAAAAATAAAAAAGGCACGATCAAAATCAAGGATCCTATCACGCTTGTCTTCTTGGACAGCAGCCTAACATCGCCCAGGCACATGAAGCTAGATTTGCTCTCGCATGATCTTTTATTGCTTGCGTTTTCTGCCCTTATTTTCCGACCCCAATACTGTAAACCACGTCACAAATCCTCATGGCTGTGACTCCCAACCTCTGGTCATGTTTGTTCCTTTTTTTGCCTCGCCCCCTCCTTTCGTTTTTATTACCTTATTGCAACATAGTCGAACGATTTTTAGCCCGTTTTCTGCACCAGAGTCCACTTACACTGGCGTCTAACATCCCGTCAATTATTAACCGGGAAGATGCACACTGCCGAGTCCATAAGCATGAGCTGCCTGAAGGGGAACTTCAGAGGCTAGAGGCTGCGGAAATGAATGACTGATGGATTAATGGGCCAAGAGGGACGGTATGTACTCAGGAAATTATGAATTTAAACACTACCTACAAGGTAGGACAACTCAAGGTAACGTAGGTACTATGAACAACACACGAGGAAAAACCACCGCTTTCGACAAATGTCTAAAAAAGGATACACAGTGGCTAACTTGAAGATACAACCCTCAGTCTACTGGTTTGGGTAAAAAAAAATGATGCTGCTAAGTGTCAAAGTGATACAATGTTATTATATTTAAAGCAGTTTCTTACTGTGTGACTGTAGGGTGCTGGCGGAAGAAAAGTCGATGGGTCGGCCTGGTCCTGCAGGTCTGAAGGACCACGCAAATTCCTCAGAAGAGACAGCGGGGTACACACAATATGTTTTGTAAAACTCGACAAGGATTTAACCCTGAAATATCGGGCATATGTTTCCTTTCGACGTCACAGAATATAACTTTAATAAATTGTTAAAACTGATTAAAAAAAAAATATACATATATTTTACACCAGTGCCATTCTGGACAGAAGCGAATAGGAACGTTGCATGTGGATGGCAGCCAACCAAAAGGCTGTTTTTGTTGTGACGCAGATTTTACTACCAATAGATTTAAGCTACGTACTATATGATTTCTGACAGTTCCGGGTTAAAGAATGCCCACAATGTCGCAAATGAAAAATAGTCTACCTTAGAAAATGTTGTTGTTACCATATCCTATATTTTAGTGGTTGTCTTCAAATAATGACACACTGAATTTAACAAATTACAAATGTTACATAATTGTACCTCGTGCTTCTGCGAGGGGGAAAAAAAGGCTTGTCCGCCCCTGTCTGGTGAACCTGTGACATCGCACTGTTCTTCAGATTAAACTATATTTATGATGTACTAAAGCTTAAATCGCTTAGAGAATATTGGGTTTGTTAAAATGATTGGCACGATGCATTGAAGTAGGACTTCCTCCAGAATTATGTAAAAAAAATCTATTTTATATAATCACACACACAAACACATTACAGTGTGTTTCCAACTATTTGTAATTTGTATCTTATTGTGATGCACAGTATTTTGGTACTAGAAGAATATTGGTCTTCTTTCCCATTCACCTTCCAACCTCCATTCTTCAAGATCCCCAAAAAAAATAAAGTTTTGTTTTTCTAACAAATTACTCTCACCTCTTATATTTCAGTTTTCTATACTGCATTTGGTTGTTAAAATGATTGAAGTGCAGTCTAACACATATTTTCCAAAAGTATCTTCTATTCCTGCAGCACAAAAATAATACTGATTTTTTATTTTTTTTTAAACTAGGAGTCAATAACGCACTTGTTTATTTTATTGTACTGCGACGATGCCCATACAAAATGGGGAATACACTTACAAAAGAAATTTAGAAAAAAAAAACACACCAAATAATACCACAACTACATCGTTTTTTTTTTAATTCAGCTTTTAAAGTTATTTATTTCAGAGTTAGAGAACTTAATGTACCACTGACTATATGTAACAACCATCCATGTTTCACTTACCCCCAGAGAAAAATAATTGCAAATAAGCTGTTAACAGAGTTGGTGGACTTTCAGGATATACTGTAAAAACAAGGTGGAGATATACTAATGCATTATAGTTTACAGCAGACCTTATGGCTGCTGTAAAGGAGAATAATGGTTTGCAGTAAATTATGGTCTAAGTAAACCTGGTAAAAATTTTATTTCACTTCTTGAGAGACAGTGCGAATCAAAGTGCAAATGGCTTTGACAGTACAAAGACATCTATTGAGACTGTAAAGGGGACACTTTCAGAGTTTTTCTTTAACTGACCTTATTTTTTTTTTTACTCTCAACAATCTTATACGTTTCAGAAAAATTTGGAAAAGAAAACCCAAACTAGCCAATCATGTTCACTGTTTGGAATCTTAGCTGCTTCAAATTTTAGTGCAGAAGCTTATTTCTATGCTCTGCCTTCCAACGCAAAAGTATAAATCCATCTTTACACCTATATACACTGACTCAATCTCTCTCTCTCTCTCTCACACACACACACACACAGTGTAATGCAGGGGTTGGTGGAGTGCTTTCTCACAGGCGTGAGTCTGGAGTTTTGGGGCAGTTTGAGTGCTGGTTGGGTGGCCTTGAAGGTTCTAGTCATACTCCCAGGAATTCCACAGCCATGTCTCTCTCCTCTATCAGTTCTGCTGCAGTGGTGTCCATCTTCGACTGGGAAAAGGGGTTAATGGCCAGGCCATCTACAATCTTCCAGGTCTTGTCCTAAGAAAACAGCACACTTTCATAAGCATTGATTTTTGTAACATATACTAACAGACCTTAACTAATACATTTCCACTGACGATGGTCTATCATTTCTAAAAACTCAAAGTGTTTCTCACTCTGAGGAGACACAGCGTAGTTCATTGCTGTTTATTATTGTCAGTTTGTTAGATAAAAAAAAAAGGTGATGGATCTCACCTTTATCTGGACAGGGAATGAGTAGATGAGGTCGCCTGGGACTCCATAGCAGTTTCCATGTGAGTAAACACCCATGGAGATGAACTCACCCTAAAAAAAAAAAAAGAACAAAAACAATACAAAATATTAAATGTAATTGAAACTCCTGAGCATCATGTGGCATTAACAGACATTATAACTTCAGTCTAAAAAAATATGGTATTTACCTCAGGAGTGCCGGTCCAGATGTCTCTCATGTGGTCACAGATGGCCTTGGCAGCAGACATGGCACTGGACAGCTTCCGGGCCTTTATGACGGCAGCTCCTCTCTGCTGCACTGTCTGAAAAACGGAAATGTGGCGGTCAATGGGATTGTGAGCAGAAGCAGCACACCTAAAGTGGTTATCCTGTGTAATGGAGCTGTGCTTTGGTGTCTTCTGTGAAGGATTTAAGACAATGGCTGAAATATCTGCAGCTGTTATCTCAAAGAATGTTTGTCAATGGTGCTAAAACAAATCAAAAACATCTGAATATCCATATTTGACATAATGTAAAGTCTGATTCCACTGCTTACTGTTCATTACAAAAGGCCTGATTTATTTTTAAATTAAGTTGATTCTATTGCCTAACACATCTCCTACTTTTCATCTTAGGAAATCTATCAACAATTTTCTATAGATTGCAAAATATTTCAACGTGTTTATTTCCTATACCTCAGCAGACCAGGTAAGTATAGTTTGCATTGCGTACATTTTTGAAAACTTGCCACAGGAACCTTGTACCAATGCAAAGTGTAACACAGTCCAGTGGATTTAACATTTTTTAAACTCACAGCAATGAAGTCTCCTTTAAGCCAGGCATCATCCTTGACAGCATCAAAGCACGCCAGCTCGCTACCAGACACGTTGACCAAGCAGTGGTGCACGTCTGGGTACTGGGTGGACGAGTGGTTGCCCCAGATGATTACATTCTTAACAAGGGTGGCAGGAACTCCACAGCGCATTGCCACCTAAAGGGGTGGAGTTTAAAGGAGCAACAACAAATTTAGATTTCACGGCTGGCTCGTACAAAGAAAGGACAATTTGGCTGCAAAAAAAAAAATCGTAGGAAAATTTGAACCTGAGAGCGAGCCCTGTTGTGGTCCAAACGGGTGAGGCAGGAAAAGTTCTCCTTTGGGATGGAGGGAGCAGACTTGGCTGCAATCAGACAGTTGGTGTTTGCTGGGTTTCCCACAACCAGGACCTGAAAACACACAATCACATTTATAGAAAAATAGAACCACTGTTGCTCTGCTGTTGTAAATAATGTTAATAACTTATTATCAAAACATCCTAATAACAGAGAATAGACTGTGCTATGAAGGTAACTGGGATGGATTTTCTCTTATTTGAAAACAGGCAGAAAAAGTCTGAACATTAGAGAAGAAACTTGTAACTTTGTATGATGTCCTGCAAAGTTACATCACGGCTCTGAAGAATGGGAATCAACCCAGCACAAGCACAGAAGCAACTGGTTAACATTTTTACAACCTGGAAACAATGTCACAGTCATTACTTCCCCAGAAGCAAAATACTTTGTCAACACATGTAGAAAAGAAAGGGACTGGGTGTCACAGTACATCAGCATGTCACTGCATGTCAACAAGTCCTGTGTAATTACCTTTACAGTTTTCTTGGCGTACTTATCCAGGGCCGCTCCCTGGCTCTTGAAGATAGACACATTTGCTTTAAGCAGGTCTTTCCTCTCCATGCCCTCCCTCCTAGGCATAGAGCCCACCAAGATGGCTGCATCCAGGCCCTTGAAGGCCACCTGCTCCTGGTCAGTGGGGACAATTTCTGTGGAAAGTTCAAATTAATTTAATACAGGTGCTGGCTCAGCATTTCTATACACTATAATATGTTGTTTCATGACATTTTTATTCTGAAAGAGTGCTTTCCCAAATTGTAACAAACTCCCAGGCTCCATACCAAACAAGGATAACACTTGACTGACAAGTACTCAGTTTTGGTTTCGAGTCAATAAATATGCCAACTTTTCTCTGAATTTAAGAAAATAGCACACTAACATAAAAATGTAACATGGATAACATTTTACAAGCCTTTAACTTGTTTCTTTTTGGGTAGATTCCTACTTGGAACATAGAAGGTACTGTATGTTCAATTATCAGTATGTGATAAATGTTGAGTCAACGACAAACTTGGCCGTACACTCCCTTAAAGTACACAGGACACAAATACTAATGCTTCATTTGCGTCTTTCCACGTGACAACTGGAAATCAAACTTCATGTGTGTGACTAGTGTTGTACTATACAACTGGCCCATCTCAGTGCATGAAGCGTTGTCTTTGCAGCACAGTTGGTTAATACAGGGGCCTCTCACAGCCTCTATCCAAACAAAGCAAAGGACAGCATCAATTCAAAGGAAAAATTCCAGGTCACAATGGAGGTGGCACAAATGGCGCCTCACGACTGAGGTCATGACAGGGGTTACTATGATGACACCCAAAATCCTGATGGACATTACTGCCCACATTTGTCAAGTGTCCCAGAGAAGGAAAAAATGTGTACGCTTTTTCTGATAATTAGAGAAGCTGCGTAGGGGTTAGCAGCTCCAAACACAGTGAATTATATTCTCAAGTATACTAAATATTTGATGAAAGATTTAAAACAACCACATGGTTCATTCTGTCAGCGATAGCATGTTAGCAGCAAAACAGCACGTGGGCTCAAGAAAGAGGATCTGACACGTTAACCTAAATACAAAACTAGAAGATATGGTAACGGTGACTATTTGTGGGTATATCATCAATAATTGTAAATCCATGTTGTTATGCATCTATAATCCTTAATGTTTTGTCTCTCTTTTTTCTGTCACTCCAATGACCTTGAGAGAAGGCAGAGAGCTTAAATCTATGCGGAAGCGTCTATTCTATGCAAGCACTCTGCCGTGATGATGCTACATGCTTAGAGAACAGAGCTATGTATACAGGGGGTGGTAATGATAGAACCGCTCATAATGTTACTATCACTACTGGTCAAAGTAAGGTTGATATATTATTTTTTACATTTCAAGAATATATCAACAAATTTGAGAGTATCCAAAACCAAGAAAATAATCTACAATACATTATTAATCCAACCAGACAGGAAATTAAAACCTTTAAAAAAAGCACAATATATTCTTCATTTTAATATAAAATGATACACTGTTTCAAGAATTAGTTCGACAGAGTGTGCACACCCGCCTTTAACAAAAAAAAACAGCAACATGTAAAGATAAGCTTTCATTAAAATAGACAAAAAATATATAAAATGTAGATAGCAAAATTTTACAGTGTCAGTTGTTTTTTCCATCCTAACATGGCTACCTCTTAGAAGTGGGAGGGCACAGTCCTGAAGCTCCATGACAACTCCTTCTAGAACTGGCAACATGGGTGTGATGTCCAAGAGGAGCAAGATGACGGGCTGGAGCAAGGAGTTGGGGGAAAGTAAGCATGAATGGTATGAGATGAATTAAACACAGTGAACTCAAATGAAATGCACTTAAATAATGATTCTCTCATGTAAAATGAGATGACAGTCAGAGCAGGGGTAGGGAGCTGTCTCTCGAAATATGTGTGAAGGCCTAAGCCATGTGGCTCTCTGCCTGTGCCAAATGGATCAAGTGGTTTTTAAGTTGACCTAAGACTCTTGGCACTGGATTTGTTTCACTAACTTCAAGGACAATCCTGTCTCACCCAAAGGCACATGAACAAGCAAGTGCAATTTGATCGTTTTCCACAGGGGTGGAATATCTATTCAATGTCACCCTCAGACATGAACTGGAAAACTTGTGACATCCACAGCTGTTCATTTGGGGGCTGTCAGGATCCAACTAACAGCCTGTCGTGATGTGGCCCTTACACAGCCTAATAAGATAAGGGGAATTGAGTGTGTTACGCACGCAAGCCCTTCTTTACCTGATCTTTGCCGAAGACATCTCCTTTGGCAATGCTAAACAACAGAGAATAGGCAATCTGCCCAGCAGCGCCGGTCACCAGAACTCTAATAGGCTCAGCCTGTAAGACACAAAGCAAAGAACACTGTTGTTAGTACTATTGGCATTGATTTCACTAAGTGGACAAGTATGAGAGTGACAGGTTGATTGTAAATCGCACGTGGACTAGTTGTTGACTATTCTTGTCATCAGGATTTACTAAGGCAGGGGGTCAGTTCAAAAATAGACTGTGCTTCTTCCACAGAGGATTCACTGTTGCATAACAAAACCAGCATATAGTCTATATAGGTTATCAAGTGCATCGCCATCTTTATCATTCACTCCACAGCATTCACTGCAAAAGTACTGTGCTAATATTACATGAAGACGAGCTCATTTATACAACAAAATGAATATAGAAGTCCTAAGAGGTAGGTTACGTAATGCACCAAGGTAGTTCCACTGCAGTTCAAATATTGTTAAATCTGTGTGGCCAGCGTACTTTGCGGAACTAAGCGAAACTTTAAGACCCTTATATTGAATACATCCAAATAGTCACGGCCTATTCACTACGTAAAAATGCATTACTAAAAAAAGGAGTAACCGATATTTACGCTGCCTTTACTCACCATGTTCACTCGACAGCTTGCTGTACTCACTCTCCCACTTGTCGATCCACCCGGAGGTCACTCCTATTTAACCGCTCAGTTGATCACGACACTTGTAACGGCTTGACGGCATAGTGAAGGTGCAGGTATTTGTAGTTTTTTAGGGTGAACGTAGTAGATAGTTATTGATAATTGCTTATCGTCTCTGCCGCCAATAGCCTTAGTATTTACCTGCATTCTTACAAAGTATACCACTATTAAAAATGTCAGCTGGTTGCATGACATGCAGCTACCGGATGTCCGGATCGCTTATAAGTTAGCTCGTTAGCATAGCCCCCCAGTTTTTGAATTGCCGCTTGCTGTTGCTTAGCGACCTATGTAGTCTATGGTACAGCAGCAGTAAGGAGCTAGCAGCTCGCAAGAAGAGTACTGTTTGTTGGTTAATTTAGCTTAGCTTTAGGAAGAAGGTGACAACAGCAACAAGAGTGAGAAGTTATTCGTATGAGATGAAGCTGGATAAATGTTAATGTTTATAGTGAAAAGCAGGTGTGAAGTTTGGTTAAGAATGAGTAGCTACTGGTCTTCACGTATCATCACATTGTAACCAGAAGTTGTGTAGCCTACTAAAGCTGCATCCTTGCAGTGAAAAGCATTTAGTTTAGTTTCATTACGTTCGCTAAGTTTTAAAACCACCGAGGGCTAGGAGCCTGGAAGAGACCACGGAAGATAAAGCTTTCGTCACTGAAGTTTTCATGGTAAGTTAGAAATCTGTCTCATCCTTTCATATGCATGGCAACGAATATCAGTGCACTCAGTTTCCCATAAATCTTAGGAATCATTACAATCAGTAGCCTACATATCATTATCTGCATAGCTTTGTTAAGTAGTCGACTTCAGTTATGTCTTCATTGTTCCCTTGCTTTTCAATGTGCTCTAAGTGTGGACATGGTCACAGAGTAAAACTAACACAACAACAAATGATTTAAATGATGTTAGTCTCCTTATCTTTGGTTCTTCATCACGGCAGGTGTAAAGAATGTCTCTCTACTCTCTTGTTCTGAATGAAGAGGACTTGTAGGAGCCCAGGATTAGGTGAGCATGGTTATAAATATTTCATGACTCATTACAGCCTCATTACAAGACTTGAACAAAAAGCAGAGGGGATAGCGTTACACCTGGCTGGCATCAGACTGGTCTCACTGTGGTAGCTTGGCCTGGAATTACAGTATATGACATAAAAAAAAGATCCTTCTGAGGTGTTGACGTTTGTGGAATCATCCTCAATTGTGTTTTTGATTCAGTTTTTGATTTTTGTATTGCTGTGAAGTTAAGATGTTTGGGGTTATTCTTAGCAAGGCTGTGGTCAGATGTACAAATGAAAACATATTAATTGCATTCAGAAGCACAAGACAAGTTGTTTTTGGGAAGATATTTTAAGTGATTTAACACAAGATTATCATTGTTTTAAGAAGCTAGATGATAGGTTTTACTAATTGTTTTTAACACGGCTTTCAGATCAGAGGTGAAACATCTTCAAGAACTTTAACCAAGTCCAGTTGCCTTTTGGATTAAACTTTTGAATGTATTTATCAGCTCGCTGCTCTTGTAGCACGTTCTGTTGCAGTAAAAAGAATACCTAAGGTCCTATAAGGTCCTAGGTGTGGCTTTTTCAAGGGGGAATTGCGTAAATTTTGAAACTGTTAGGGTCAGACCTTCTCCAGGGAATCAAAATCAGTCAGTCAAAAACACAAATTAAATTCATACCTTCTTCATCCCTGTGGTTTTAGTTTTGGTGTTAGAGAAGAAGCATTATTGGATTCGTTAAAAGTACTCAAGGGCTATTTCTCAGGTAATTTTTTGGTGGTATCATGTGGTACCATGTGAAAAATACATTTCTCACATCATGATAAAATTAACTTTTGTCTAATATTCCCTTGTAGTGTCTCTCACACTAAAGGAACAAAATGAAAGTGGGCAACTAATCTTCCAACACATCCAAAACAGTTTGTGCTCTTGTGCCTCCCCCTGCAGGTGACATTGAGTGACATGGACTCATGCCCTCTCAAAAGCTCTGTGTGTGAAAGTCTCTCTCTATATATATTTTTTTTTGAGAGCTGTTTGAAGCAGCTGCCAAGGCCTGGCAGTCTCTCTCTCAGCTCCTGTTACATTTAGACCTATGTGTGGTATCTGCTTGTGTCTGTCATAGGTATCTGTGTGGGACAAACTGGTGCTCAAAGCTATCTTTTGGCTAGCATTGTACTGTATGTTCACACTGTAGCTATATTTTATTTAACAAAAAAATGATATAGTCGGTGATCTAGTTTATTGTTTTAACTCTCCCTCATTATTGATAAGGTGAAACTTTTTACCCCTTGCACAAAGAGGTGGGTAAGGTTGACATCCTATTAAAATTGATTATTGTTGATAATCTGCATAGCCTATCAAGTGGTATATAAGTTCAGCTTTAGTGCTATGAGGGGCTTTTGTATGAGGCTCTTTCTTCATGCCACTAAGTGACATTATCATCATGTTTGCAAATTGCCTAGTAGCAGAGCGTTTTTATCATCCTACTATTTTGGTACAACAATATGCTCCATCAACCCTATTGATATCAGCAAAAGACACCTGTTTGCAGAGAAAGAAAACTGTTTAAAGACCAAACCCATTGTTTACTACTTGCCCAGCACCCAGAGTCAGGCAGCTGCAGTAGCTAGCATATCTTAGCATCTTAGCAGTTCAGTTAGCTATCAAGACATTTGGTGTGCAGTATCCCTCAGAGGTTGGTAGGGACAGAAGAAGAGAGACATAAGTCAGGTGATCAGAAACAATATTTAAAAAAAATATGTTAATGTTGCTCTTTATCTGCTGGATGTGTAGGGAACTCCTTGCTAAACATTTGTCAATATTAAATATGATATATTCTGTCAGTGTTTTGTAATCAGCTTTATTCCCCCCCCCCCCCCCCCCCCCCCCCCAAAAAAAAAAAAAAAAAAAAACATTTTAAATTATGGCTGTAAGCATTAACTAGTTAATATCTATTAATTAAGGTCTGAATTTTTTTTAATCTGGATTTATCTGATGCTATTAAGTCCCTTTAGGAGCACCATGGATAAGCTTCAGCAGTGTCTCCTTGTAGTCACAGTGATGGAAAAGAACGACACTGCTGCTTCTTTGAATGTCTCATTTCACTTTAACAAACTCTCAGACTGCTTAGTTGAGGAGTTAAAAGAAATGTCCACCATATGTCATTAAAAATTTCACTTTTTTAACGTCCCTTTCGGCTGTTTTCATTTCATTTTCCATTAGAAAAGTTCCTTTTTCTGTGGTTAAGTTAGTGCTGTAATCTTTGATCTACCAGAAGGTCCTTACTTTATTTTAAAAAAGTAGGGTTGAATTCAAACATAACGTACAAAAGTAATGTACTCTCAACTTGAGACAGATTAATCCCACAATGTGAAATTACTTTTCCACTCTGTTATTGAGACAAGCTACACACACAGGCTGAAATACAGGATCCTATGGACGTGCAATAATGGAGAGATGTCAGAGTGAGAGGTTGCACCTGAAAGAGCACCCAAGGAGTTGGGGGTTCGGTGCCTTGCTCAATGGCACCTCAGCAGTGTTTCGGAGGTGACCTGGCACCTCTCCAGCTACCAGACCAAATGCTATGAAGTTGGGAGTTTGTACATACCGGGATTTGGATAGATGGAGCAGGTCCTAACCACAGAGCCCTTCATATAACAGAAGCCTGAAAAAAAAAAAAAAAACACCTGCTGGAGAGTGAGCCTATAGCCCTATCGGGGGTCCTATGTGAGTTTTCCTACATGCTTAAAAGGAGAGTCATTGCAATCTGCTACTTTAACACTAGTTGTCACTAACTCACAAACACTGTACTTTTGAGTAGGGATACAAAATGTGATAACAACAAGGTACTTTATCAAGGAATAGTATATGTGCAAAACAAAATATATCGTATTATTGTTTTGTTTTGTGTTCATTATGTTTTATGTTCTCCATGTCTAAACTTCAGTGCCATTTTTAAAGTTATGAACACGTTTTATTTTAAAATACTTAACTCACAACTTTAATGTGGGAACCGTTCTCAAGAGGCCAGCTTGTAGAGGGACCAAAGTTTTCTGTTAAAAAATAAATGTAATTGCAATTGTCAGAATTGAGATCTCAGGATTAGAACATCTATGAGTGGAAGAGTATAAATTGTACCCTGTGAGATTAAGGTACATTTTTCTGAATGCATTTGATTATTTTGTACTTTTTATGATGTAGAGGACCAGTTATTATTATTCTAATTATAGCTGAAATGATATCCCAAAACATATCAGCCTCTGAATCGGAGTACAGTAATGTATAGCCTGCAATACCAACCCTTTGCTTTTATTTCATTGGTACTGATGGTGGTCTTGCAGTTTATTGGAGTTGTTTTTACGATTCTTTCTTGCTGCTAGCTTGCTACAATAAACCATGATACATAACTAAATAATCTCTAAACTTGTTTAACTTTACTTCAGTGCACAGAGGTCCTCTCTAAACAGAACATACAGGTCAGACTTTGATTTGTCTTTTTGGACTTAAGGATAAAAACAGTTCCCCTCATATTTCTTTTCATTGGTGCTTTGCAACAATATAATACTCCTGAAATGGAACTTGAATATCATAATATTATCATTCATCTTTTTTTGTATGGAGTGAGTCATGCATTTTTATATACTCAGCCTGCATTTCATCATGTGACAAATCCAGCTGAGAGAAATGGGAGATTCAGGGCATTTTGATTCTCTTTAATTTTTTCAACATACAGCTGCATTGATGTGTCAGATTGAGGCTGCATGATGGGAAGGGCATGTCAGATTTTTGAGAGCCCAATTTATTTATTTTTTTGTCTGGTTATTTTTACCCACTTACATCAGGCCTAAAGCTTCAAGGTTTCCTTCTTCAAAACATAAATTTGAAGATGTTTTATACAGTTACCTTGGAGTTCAGTTGAAAACAAAGATGTGACTGTTGGAAAGGTCAGCATCAGTTCTTGATTCAAACATTTATGCACTAGAGAAAAACAGTATGTCTGAGGTTAGTGTAGTTTACCTTCTGTGTCCATACAAAGAAAAGCCGAAAATGTAATGCTTTGCTATATCACGAGCCGGTGGCCCATCAGCCCCTCTGATGTAGGGATCTATTAACAAGTCAAACGATATTTGCCAGTGGGCCTAACAACTGTCTGCGGAAAATCCCTTGTGTTCTGCTTGTATTTGAAGTATAAATTAGCCTGTCAGTGTGCTTGGCTTTTGTGCAGTCATAAATGTGTGTAGCCATCACAATTCTCTAAAATTTCCCTACATTTTTAATAAAAACAACTCTTGACAATGATGGCTTTCACATAAGCAGCATATGTGAAATAGTCTGCCGCTGCTTTAACTGATATTTGACAAGGAAGATTCCTATGTTTATTTTCTTCTCTGGCAGTTTCCATAGTCAGGTTGACATGAGGGGATTAAGCATACCTTGACTTTGAAAGAAGGAAATCAGAATGAAACCAAAAACACAGCAGCAGCACACATGATAATATCTGGTGCCAGTTTGCCATGCTGGCCTGATCCTGTGTGTGTGCTGTAAAAACATTCCGCATTGTGGTTTTTAAATCCCACCCATCGGCCGAACTTGGAGCCCCACAGAAGCCATGGAAGTGGGCAAAGTTTACATATGCTCATCTCTAAGCTAAACACACAAGCTTATCACGACGCATACACAATACACATAATTACACATGCGGTGTGAACATACTAAAAGTTCAGCAATGTCTGGATATCACACATACACACACATACACTGTTACACATCTCTCTCTGCACAGTGTCTGCCTCCTCTGCTGACCCATCTTTCACTCCTTTGTCCGATCCATCTCCTCCTCCTCTTTTGTTCCCTCGATATTTCACCTCCCTCATCTCCACCCTCTCTGTCCTCCTACTTTATCTCTCCCTATTCTGCTCCTCCACTTGTCCTCGCAGAGTGCACCTGAGTGACCCTGTTACGTTGGCAGCTCGGAGGCAGATAGCCGGCACATCCACCGACCTCATCATCGCCCTCTTATCTGCCTTCCTAGACCAAATAGCCCTCACAGTGTAACAGCAGACACGGGGAGATAGCAGGCTGCATTCACACAAGCTCGCACACCCACATAAATACATAAACAGCAATCACAAACTCAGAAGACAATTGCACCATCTCTTCCTCTATCACCAATCATATTCAAGTTCTGTATCCCTGTGCCATCACCCTGTTTACTTTGTGGCATACCTGTGTCTGTGTGCTGTCATGTTCTGTCTTAGATTAGTTGATGGAGGTTTAGATCAGATGGAGATGATTTTCTGTCCCCTTTTACCCATGTGGCCCTGTCCTTTCGTTTACTATTACTTGCAGTTACCATAATTGAACAATAGGTGTCAGCATATGGCTATAGTTTACCACACTTGACTGTTACTTTAGTTAGCGCTTTGAGATTGGTGATGATTGATTAGCTGTGAAGACTCTTCAAAAACACTTGTTGCTGAAGCAGTCACCTTTTTTTTTTTTAACTGGATCTAACCATTTGGTAAACTTTTGGTTAAGCACATACAATAGTGGCCTCGGGTAGGCTGAATCCATTTCTCTCCACTGTTAAATTGTCAAAAATCTGAATAACCTATTTCCTTTGATATAGGTACAATTTAGGGCTAACAATGAATTTGTTGGTTTATACAATGTCAAAAATGTTACAACATCAGCGTCTTTTTATAGGGCTTCAGAATACATCCTCAAATATCTCTCTCACTCACTTGCTACAAATGTTCGGTTTTCCTGAGGGATAAAAAAATAAAATATATTCCATTTAAGAACTGAAACCAGTGAAATAAAACCAGCGAAACTTCACAATTAAGAATCTAAAGTCAGGGGCGCTGGTAGCCTATTGATTAGTTTGCACGCCCCATGTACAGAGACTGTCGTCCTCGAGGTGGACGGCCAGGGTCTGAATATGACCTGTGTCTCCTTTCCCACATGTCCTTCCACACTCTCTCCCTGATTTCCAACTCTTTCCACAGTCCCTTCTCTCTAAAGAAGGCAACCCTCCCCCCCCCAAAAAAAGGTTCTTAAGTGAGAGAACTTTTTTTTTTCTAAATTACTCAAAATGATTTATCTTTTATCATAATAGTTGTCAATTTATTAATAGTTTACTATTCGAACATAATAACTTAGCAGAAATCTTACCAAAGGATCTATTGGCAACATGAAATTATGTGTCTGAAGATTTTTAAGTAAAGTCAGCCAGTTCCTTTTTTAAGGTTTTTCTAAGATGCTTAACATGAATGCAGACAAGGTGAGGAAAGTTCACTGAAGAAAATTTGCAGCTTGCTTTGAAGAGGTTTATCAATCTTTGAGCACATTATTAATGCAGATTATGTGAGAATGTGAGTGTTGTCATTCACAGAAGGAGCCTAATCTACCTTGAATTGTCATCATGTCATGTGGAAATACACCGAATACACAGAATTTTGGTCCATAGCTGACCCACTGCACCATGGTACAAGTTTTTACTGTGTTGAATAATGTAAATACCTCTGTTTTTATTTCTTACTAGTTATTATAATAATAAAAAATCACTGAAATAATTAAATTCCCTAAATATTTCCATATTCTTTCTATAGAAACATAGTGTTTCAAGATCATTTTTGTTCATAATTGGCAGAGTTCATGTAATATAAATAACCTTTTGTTAAACTGGGATTTTTTTAAAGTTCTCGCGTGTCCCTTTAGGCCCTTTAAGAAACAGTTTATGGTTGTCACAGTGATGAAAAAGATCGATATCCCTGCACAGTTGACAAGTCCAGTATCCACCTTGTGACATCAAATATTTTCATTTTTTTCCGCTCCCTTTAGCTGTTTTCATTTAGTTCTCGACTAGTAATGAGTTCCTTCTTCGATGGTTAAGTAAATGTTGTAACATTGCATCTGCGGACGTTCCTTATTTTATTTCAAAATAAAAACAGGTTTGTATTCAAACAAGATGTAGAAGTACCCTTAGCTTAAGCAAGTACAACTCAAAATAAATGCCAAGCAAAACTGTTTAGATGCAATTAACTACCAAAATCCAGCGATTAATCTCGATTAAAAATGTTTGAAGTTGCTGTGGTTCTTTTATAAAACAGGGCCTGGGGGCTTAAATATGTTTCCATCTTCCTTGATGTTACATCTTTCTCTGTGAGTTTCTCTCTCACTGATTGTCTGTGATTGAAACCTGAGGACTTTGTTTCTAGCCAGGTATTTGCTTGCTGTGGGAAAAAAACAACAACCAAGCAAGCCCACATGTATAGAAAAAGAAACCTCTGCAAACACACCTACTAACTTCTTCGCACTGATGCAGAACTATTCAATTAAATCTTTAATATTTACATACACACACACCAAGCCACCTTCAGAGGTATTTTCCCCTTATAAGCGAGCCTCAACTACACTCTGCCACCTTCTCTCTCTCTCTCTCTTCTTCCCCGAGGTGTTTGCATAAGGAAATGGTCCGTGAAATTTGTTTGATGGAATCAAACTCCATATTAAGACAAATACACATTTCATAGCAGTTGATGGACTGATTGATGGGGCTGTGTCTTCATTTCCTCTGTGCGTCAGCGCCAAAGATCTTTATCAGAGACAGTAATATGAAGGATCATGGCTCGGCATGTTTTAGGGAGGGGTTGAGTTGTGCTCTGTGTTCTGACTTTGAATAAATCTTGGTTTGAGTATGTGTAAATGTGAGTGTTTTGTGTACTTCTACAGCAGTTGTTTTCTTCGTAGTGGACACAAGGGGGAACCAAACTGCCACATGCTGATGTCCTAACTGAAAGGCCCCTCTACTGTAACACACTTTTTCAGAACTCACTGAAGGATAACAAAAAATGCAACTGCAACACGCTTTCTGGATCCACTGCCAGTTGATGTGGCAGCAAATGCACATAAGAGAGGACGGAAGGTAGTTAATTTTTTTAAAATCAATACAATTGTTGTTTAAGCATAACAAGGCTGGCTGGCAAACCCTCCCTGACCCACTCCACCTTGCCTGCTCGAACCACCTCATTCATACCTCAAAACCCAAATCCCTCCAACTGGACCAGTGACGGCAACTCGCTGCCGACACTGGCGGTCACACCCCTCTGCACAGCAATAATGGGCCGCCACACAATTGGGGGGCCACATAACCGACAGCATTCCTGGTCCTTCCAAGAGGCCGGTTGCCTTCATATTGCCTGCAGGTTACCAGTAGCACTGCTCGTCCCTGTTTGTCTGCACTCACTAAAAGGAAAGAATGTTTTCCCCCACAACATGGCTGTGTGGGGATTAAGACCCATTCTGAGTTGCCCCGGGTCGTGCAGCAGATGTTAGCCAGGATAGAGCTTGTTGCCGTGCCGACAGTGAGCCGGCGGGATCGGCCCGCCCAGATGACTTTAAGCCTATGTACATGTATAAGAGAGGGGGGGAGCCAGTGAAGAGGGTGTCACACATGAAAAGAACAGTGGTTGAAAATTTGTCTCAGTGGTCACAAACTAATTCATCCACACGTTTTCTCATCGTCATCACACACAGACACGCAGACATGGAAAGCTTCATATCTTTGGCCTCATGTTGGTCTGTGTTGACTGTTTTAACATGGTGAGAATGTGACTTCAGGACAGACTTGCTAAGGTCCAGACCCTTTAATATCTTCTCAAAGGCTGTACAGTACAACTTAAATATCTATAATACATTTTTATTAGCCTGTTTTCTACTGTCTGTACAGTAAGGTGCGACTTTAACAATATAGACATGCAACCTTTAAACCAACAGTCTCACATCATCTGTCACGACTCTGACCCCACAAGCTGGTGTTTTAATGTGATGTGTTGTTTTAACTGCTAAGCTCTCAAGTGCTTGTCAAACAGGGCCTCTAATGACGATTGTTAAATGCTTGGATTGTCTTACAGTTGGAAGATTAATTCTTTATCCATATGTCACAAGTCTCTTCTTCAAGTCTTTTGGTTTTGGGCTTTTAGTTGGATAGAAAAAGGTATTTTAAGTCACTTTGGGTACATACAGTAGGTGTTGACTAAAACTTCTTAAATGTTTTAAATTTTTTTGAGTAATTGTTAAAAAACAATCTGCATTGGTTGGATTGAATTTTAAATAGATCTCTATCAAACAGTAATTTGATAGAGACGCTGTTTTGTGTAAGATGCTGTCTTATTTCCTGCAGTCAACTGTAACTATTTTCCTAAAGCACTGTTTGATTTGTAGCGGTTTGGTACTGTTGTATGTTCATTTGATGTGAAAGACGAGACTATTTCCTGACAGACTAGTCTGACTGCAGGGTGAATTTGTTTAACATGGGGCCCAGTAGAGGCCCCTGTGGTACTCAAGACGTAACCAAAAGCTACAATGGAAAGAGGAGACAGTGTATGACAGGACATGACTTGACCCAGCAGTCAAGGCAGAGCCCTGCTATTGTTCTGAATAAACAGCAGAAACCAATGTTTTAGAATTCCCCTTTCTTCTTAGTGTGTGGGTGGAGGGTTTGGGTGTCAGGGGATGCCGTTGGACTTCCAGTATGACTGTACTGTCCAAGAAAGAGTATTAAATCAAGATTGAGCTGTTTTGCCAGGAGGATAGTCAGATGTTCACAATGTACATGCATTTGTTGCACACATCTATCTTAAAATATCCTTGTCCTAGTTTGCAGTGTCCTCACTGTCATGCTACAGCAGGTGTGTGATTATTATTATGCAAGAGTTCCAACTAAGTAATCTGATTGGACTAGAGACATTCCATGATATTTTTCAATATCTAGATTAAGGTCACTGCGATTCTAAAATAGAAGTTTGAAAGGTCCACCGCACCGCTCTGATTAAAGATTATACTACACGGATGAAAAGTGAGACAACTGCCAGGAAAAAGAAAAAAAGGTGCAGAGACTAGACGCTGATTTGACTTCAAGGCAGGAGCATACTGCAGAAGAGAGGAGGTGAAGAGATATGACACTTGTCCGCCTCTGAGGTCACGGCAAAGAGAACAAACTTCTCAGTCCAAGTGCCATAGACATCCGACCACTCTGTGCCATGACAACCTGTCAGAGAAAGAGAGAGGCAGAGGGAGGCACTGCCTGCCGAGAGGTGTCCAAGATGTCATGGCCTCGTCTGGGAGGTGACAGACAGCGTGTGTGTGAGTGTGTGACGGGAAATAAGACTGCTGAGAAGTATAGGGGACGTTCATCGTGACCTTTCGTATTGCCAGGGTCCATCTCCCTCTGTGCATCTGACAACAACTTTTAAAGACCTCTCCTTCCTGATCCGCTGACAGGTGTGTGTGTGTGTGTGTGTGTGTGTGTGTGTGTGTGTGTGTGTGTGTGTGTGTGTGTGTGTGTGTGTGTGTGTGTGTGTGTGTGTGTGTGTGTGTGTGTGTGTGTGTGTGTGTGTGTGTGTGTGTGTGTGTGTGTGTGTGTGTGTGTGTGTGTGTGTGTGTGTGTGTGTGTGTGTGTGTACATCAAAGTCTCTAAACCAACTGTGGAAAGCTTTAAATTTATCTGTAGTTTATGTATTTGTGTACACAAAGGAAACAGAAGCTGACTGTAACTTAACTACATTACATTTGATTAAACATACAGATTAAAAGTAATTTTACATCAACACAGTAAATTGATGGCATACCCAGGGAGGGATTGTGTTCCAGCATGTTGCAATTGATTCTTCATTGCTTTTTTAGAATAAAGTGCTGGCAACAACCTTTGTTTTTCTTTATTGTCAACTAATCCTACTAAAAGACCAAAACTAACAATCACTTGATGCTTCCAACAAGTATTTCTGTATAGCCAAATCCTGATTAATCATGTAAACTTATGTCCAAAAACGATTGGCCAACAACCTTACTGACAATAATATAAGATATTAAGGTATGTCTGCACACAAATATTTAATTTAGTGTTTGAGTTCATGTGTGTCTTTGACGTGTTTGTGGTCAGGAGGTGAGGGACAAACAACAGGATGCCAAACGGATTTAAAGGCAGAAAATCCAACAACATAAACAAAACCCTTGACAGTGTGACACGCGTCACCTTCGCTGTGACGGGGGACAGACACCGGAGAGGCACATAGTCTCTTTGAAGTCATTCAGCAATTGTGCCGCTGGTTTGGAAGTATTGTCTTTCCTGCCCTTGGGCATTTCTGTTGGGCAGATGAACTCTGCTTTTACTGAAACACTTGCCAGGATTAGACCTATTAGTTGAACAGGAGTTGAACAGAAGACTATCCTTGGTTTGGAGGAATCTTTGAATATGTTAATGTTTCAGTCATTAAAACCAGTAGTATAACTCTTTCTTTCCATTTATGCAATCAGTTCTTAATTTGGCAGAAAATTAGTTCTAAAAGACATTAATCAGAAAACATGTATTTTTCTCTTTCTTTTCCTCCCCCCTGTCTGAGTCATTGCTGCTGCTGCGTTTGTGTTCTACTCCAGGCTTTGGGTAAATACCTCTGCTGGAGGAGGTTTCTCCCCCCCACATCCCACCTTCCTCCCTCCATTACCTCCTCTAATGACGTTTACACATCTGCTTAGAAGAACCTCCACTCTTCTCTCAGTCATAGCTGTGTCAGTCTTTCTCTCTTCTCTTTCTCTGTTGCACATGCACACAAAAGCACATGTGGTTAGAAATTGGACTCTCTATTCGTTAGTTGTCGGTGGAGTTGATATTCTAATATCAATGATTAAGCAAAGACTTTTCAGCTCCTTCCCTACTGAATCACCAAAAATCAATCTTTCATTATAGAATTTTAGTTTACCAATGTATGATAAGTGCCTTATTTTGGCCAATTGTACAAAAGAAACAGTAATATAGTTTGGTCTTTTGAGTCATAAGAGTATAAAAGTCCTTTTTATTGAGTACTGGTCACATAAAGTTGAAATGGTTGCAAAGTTTATGGATGGCTGTTATAATTCATTGACAGTTAATCTAATAAAAGTTCTCTAACTGATAAAAAGCCATACAGTTTATTTTAGCATCTAAAATGTAAGGATTCAAAGCATTTTTTATGTTGTTAAAAGACGTATTATCTTTTGGATTTTTTGGACTGGTGGTCAGATAAAATAAGAATCTTGAAGATACCGCTTATAGCTTCAGGAAGTTTAAGGTGCGTTTGTTGCATTTTCCTGAAGTTTTATATAAAAAAATAGAAACAGTGAAAAAGATAAGATAGTTGGTGGAGTAATAAATCACAAATGTCATAAATGTAATCCCATTGGACTTTTTGGTCCTGAAGAAGTTGATTCACAGTATGACAAATGCAAAAGTAATGATTCAGATTTCAAGACTGGAGTCAAACGCTTTCATACATTGATTTTGATTCAGTGTATATTCTTCAGTGCCCTTTATGTTAAGAGATGTTTCATTGTGAAGCAAAAGTATTCTCCTACTCTGCCTCCCTGGACTCCTGAACTTTTCAACTTCTCACCTCCACATGCCCCCGACCAGGAATGTTACTTATGGTGATCTTCACACATGCGCATTTGCATGCACACGTACAAACATGCACACACACACACACACACACACACTTTCTGAGAAACCCACATACTCCCAAACGGCACTCAATGAAGAGACGAGCCCAGCAGTCATGTCACTCACCTTCATTTTCCTGCGGATTGACATGTCCTGTTAAACCGTCCGCACACACATACACACTCACACATCAAACACACATGCATACTGAGTGACTGTACCTGTCACCTCTCTTGAATAGTATTAACTTTACCTCATTTTGTTCTGCCTGTCCATCAACTCTATTCTCCTTCCTCCCACAGATGAATGGACTCCTGTGGGACTCTGTTAAATGTGTGTGTGTGTGTGTGTGTGTGTGTGTGTGTGTGTGTTAAGTGTGTGTGTTAAGTGTGTGTGTGTGTGTGTGTGTGTGTGTGTGTGAGTGTGTGAAAGGTTTTCAGCCTGCTGCCTGGCGCCACCTTGCCCACCCTGCACTTTCCATCCTCCAGACCATCTGTCTTATAAAGGGACAGTTGAGAACATACACTGTACTTGCCTGTGGTTGTGTGTGTTTGTTATCATGTGCATGTGTGTAAGTGAATACTCTGCCGGCAGGCCTCGCAGCACTTTCACTCTGAAGAAAATAGTTTTCAGTTGGCCCCTTCTTTTTTCTCCCCTCAGCAGGTCGAGTTCTGAAACGCCTTAGGTCCTCAACAAAACCACTGAAGTAGAGTGACAAAGAGACAGACAGACTGAGGGAGATAGAATGGAGAAGAGAAGAGAACTTGACTCCTAAGTCCCTTTAGTGACCCCTAGAGGCTCCACTGTTTAATACACCCCACAATACGCCATAACAATATTGTAGCAAAGATGTTCTTAAAAAAGGGTGACTCATTACAAACTGTAATGATAATATGAAATGGTTTATTGTTTGTGTCTCCCGATATAATAAACAATTTACGTATCTGACTGGTATCGTCCACTAGCGTTTCAGCCAGCATTGGCTGAGGGCCTTTAAAAAGTCAATATGAAGCTCAAAGGGGGGAAAGGCACTCTGCCGTGATTCAATCCTGGATCCAATCTGAAGTCATCCAACTACATTATTAGTTAAATCAATGTATTTAAACAGACATTTGTGTGCAAGTGCGGCCAAAAATGGGGTATTTCACAGGTGCTTCACAGGTTGTTACCAGAAGTTCTTTATCGCTAACTGCTGGCTACACCAGAATCCTGAAAAGTTGGCTATTGCTCCAAGAGGCTCTTTGTGGTCAGACAATGGCTGAAGTTCTGATATAGTGTGCTCATTGACAGCTGTTTTTACATGGTTAAAGAAACAATGGATCAATGACAGCATTCTCAGACTCCATTCAGCACTAATGGAAACAATCTAGCAATCTAGCATTCAGTGAGATGACGTTGATGCTGCTGTACAAGATGTAACTCCATCCAGAAATATGTATATTTCTGAAAAAATGTTTTAATGTACTGTATATCAAAATAATATTATTTTAACCATTGCTGCCACTTGACAAGTAGCTGTTCTGGACTTTTAGTGTAAACAAAATGCCCACAGTTATTTTTAACATGGTGAGGGTAAAATATATTGCATGATTTCCAATGAGATGATGTGAACATAGAAAACCAAAAATATAAAATCCAATGCGTTGTCTGAAAGTTTTACACACTCAAATTGTTAGGTTGGATTGTGGCTAGTACTTGAAACATTAAGTACTTAACATCAGGGATCATGCCACCTGTATTAAAACTTTTTAATTAGGATAGTAACTCCTTATATAGAGCACGCATGAAAGCCAGTTTTTTGAACAACCATTTAAAAATTGCACACAACAAAATAAGAACAGAATAAGAACGTTTTGCCTTTTCAGTACACTTATATTGATACCAGTTTGCTAAAATTTCGGCTGAAATACAGCTCACACAAATAAGACTGAAGTTGAAAGCCAAGATGCATTTCATTTAATCCAAGTCAACATTATATTTATTGTGTATATATAACTAAAGCATCCTGGGAAGAAATCGCCAAAATGTGGAGCATGGTTATCCCCATGAGACATACCAGTTTAATCAGACTCACAAAAATCTGTTTATATCACTCTCAATAATTATTATTTTCTCTAAAAGCCAGAGAAAAATCCAAAAAGACACACATCTCTCAGTGGGTGCTGGATCCAAAAAACACGAATAGAGTAAGGGAATCAAAACAAGATCTGCACACCGTCTCAGTGGCCACAGCCCTCCCATGATGAACATCAGACTCCTTTGAGGACTCAGACTCTTTGTTTTATCTGGGTTTTCACTTCTCATTATCTCACTCTTTCTGTAGCTGCATGTTTTCTACAGATTTTGTCCACCTTGCTTTGCTCTGATATGACACTGGAAGCTTGAGGACTTCTCCCTCAAGAATATACTGAAGATAAGAGTCAGTGGAAGTCAGTGTGCATGGTTTCATATGTATGTAAATGTGTGCATGTGTACATTTCCTCAGGTATCACAAGGTTAAAAGATAGAGGAGTGTGCACCGTATTGCATACGCCTTTTCATGCATACCTATGTGCCCATGTGCAGTAGAGTTCACATATCAGGAGTTGGAGAGATTGGCGTGTGTGCAGTGTAGGACTGACTTGAGTGCCTAAGTGTGTTTGCTGAATACATGAGCGTATGTGTTCATATAGCTGAGACCCTGCAAGGACTCGAAAGCAACTCGGAGCAGAAAATATGCGCTCACACACACACATTAATACACACTGTCAGCCCAACTATCTCTGAGGGTATACTTTCTGCTTGTTCTTTGTATGTTCTTCATGTCTGACTTCCTCTCTGAGAGCCAAAACAGGACCAGGCAGTAGCTGAGAGTGTCTCAGAGATAAAGCTTCTGGGGGGAAAAAAGTCACAAACTTTTCAAACTTGGTCCCTGTATGAGAGAAGAGACAATAAAGAGTAGAGAACAAACTACAAGAGAGAAAAAGAAAATCAGACATACCGAATGTTTGCCCTTTGAGAGCGACGAGACAAAGGATGAGGAGAGAAAAATTGTCAGAAAGAGAGAGAGAGTGAACGCTTGAAGACAGGGTCAGAAAGCTTAATGCATTTCTAATAGAAGGTACCTCAGAAAAAAAACATGGGAGACAGGAAGAGGGGGAAGAAAAGATAAAAGGTAATGGACGAGTAAGCGGAGGGATGATAAGTGAAGGTACATGCGGAGGAAAAGAGAGGAAATGGAAGGAAAAACTGACAAACTTAGACAAAGCCAGGTAAGAAAAGAAAGGCTGTGTTTGTGGTGTGTGTGTGTGTGTGTGTGTGTGTGTGTGTGTGTGTGTGTGTGTGTGTGTGTGTGTGTGTGTGTGTGTGTGTGTGTGTGTGTGTGTGTGTGTGTGTGTGTGTGTGTGTGTGTGTGTGTGTGTGTGTGTGTGTGTGTGTGTGTGTGTGTGTGTGTGTGTGTGTGTGTGTGTGTGTGTGTGTGTGTGTGTGTGTGTGTGTGTGTGTGTGTGTGTGTGTGTGTGTGTGTGTGTGTGTGTGTGTGTGTGTGTGTGTGTGTTGGAGGCAGGGGGGTGAGAAGATGGCCTTGTGTCAGTCACCCTATGGCAGATCTTTAACCCTGTAATTTACCACATCACTCCTCTCGCACTGATGGGACCACTGCACTAACTGACAGCACTGCCTCTGGCATGTGTGTTTGTGTGTGTGAGAAAATGTGTGTACTTGTGAGAAAGGATTCTTGAGATGTCAAACAAAATGGCTGTGAGCCTGCATTCATTTTAGGCCTCTCTCTCTCTCTCTCTCTCTCTCTTTTTGCAGTGGGAGCTCCAGATATCTGGACCAGGCCCTGATAGTCCCTGGGGTGACTGCAAAATTAGTGTATGACCTCTCATCTGTTTCAACATAAACTACACATCACTACTGTAAGTACCCCAGTGGATGAAACTTAAAACCTTTATACCCTTATAGAAAACAAGAAGTGACATGTATTGCATTTAAAGACATAAAGACAGAGAGAATGTGTTGGTAATAATAACATAAGGTGACTTCTGAAAAAAAAGGTAAGAACACCACATATCATTGAAACTATTCTTCTTAGTCTTGGTCCTCATCCCCTGTAAATAAGATAAATACACTGTTATGTGACTAAGAAGGGCTAAGTTATATCTTAACAAAAGAAACATCCCATAATGCATCTTGCCTTCCCATCTGTATGTCAGCGATTCCCAATGCATTTCATTGTTCGATTGAGTGAAAAACAACAACATCCTCTTAAATGCATTCCTGTCCCAACTGGCCATAAAAGAAAGCAGCACTCAAAAGTCTCACCTGGCCTTAAAGGTAAAGCATCCTATGGAAAAGGCTTTAACTTTATAGTTTAATGTTGAATTCCTCCCATTGATGATACTCTCACAAACATCTAGGGGGCTTTGTTGTTATTGGACTGTTTTGCACTTTAGTTCTTATCCCACATTGTTTACATTGTTTAATACACTGTGATATAGGTCGATGGGCAATAACAGGACATGCAGCCCCCATGTTTACAAACTGAAAACAAGTCATCCCAATACAGGTTAATGATAGGGCTGGGTGATAAATCATTTTAATCGATAAATCTTGTTTTCTGCCACTCCCATTGGGCTCCCATAGTTCACATTCTCTCCCCCCCCCCCCCCCCCCTCCCCTTGTTTAATTCCTACAGAGTGGCTGGTTGGCCCCAGGTATGTGGCACCCAGCCACAGGTATTGTGTTGAAGACACTCTGCGTCACCTGTACTTTTACTGTAGCCTGAAACTTCATAGTGCATTTTTAAACTTTTAAAGACAATTTTACAACTTGCACTTTAACCCCAAAATTCCGGTTATTTTATTAACCTCCGAAGAAAAAATCTGTTCGATTTTTTTGTTGTAATTTTATTGATAAAATAAAAACGTTGTTGTTCGTTGTTTCAAATGAAACATCTATTTCAATCATAAATTGAGTTTGGTGTAAAAAAAAAAAAAAGAAAAAGTAAAACATACTGGATAAATCTGACACACTGCTATTTCACCTGCCAAGGGTTTAACTCAAAAATAAGTCAAGATGTCTCTGGTGCTTATACAGAAATGTCCAAAATGTGAACTGGTAACTTTAGCCTGTTTGGATTAATCGACATGGTTTATCACTTTGCAATATTTTTGTTATTATTGTCTTTATAGTTGGGTTACTGGGTTAAATCAACACTTGTGTTTGGTTGATTTCAATCACAGGTACTGCATCCATAAATACATCCCATACTAATTAAACTGAATTAAATCAACACAGTCTTACATCTGTGCTGCACCTGTCACCCAGGTGGGTCAAATTTAGAACTTGTGTTTTTGAGATGTGGCTACTCCAATGTGTGAGGTTTAGGAGGTTCACAAACTGCCCGTCGATGTGTCTCACTATCCCCAGAAATGACAGTATCTGTTTGATTGGTGACTACAGAGCTGTGCAAATAAGGCTCAAATCAATGTAACTTAAAATGTAATGATTTGAGGAACAGAATTTTCTTCCATATTCCTCAACTTGTTCAACATTTGGAATCTTTTTCTATTAATAATCATGAATAAACCAACTCTGCACATTTCCAGCAAGGTTTCAATAGAGTAACAAAATGTTTGAGCTTACACACCTCTGAGCTTTTCCTTACGTGGCGGACTGACCTGTCCCTGATTGTCCCATGTTTCTACATCGTACACTTTATCCTCACCCCGAGTCAATTAGACAATTCATATTTCTTACACCCACCAACTCTTATTACTATCAATATATACTTCCCTATAGATACATACTTACCATCATAATACTCAAATCTCTCAAGGTTGTGTCTCTGGTTTTTCCGTCATTTTTAGAGCAAAGTGAAACACTGCAATAACAGATTCATTCATTTTTAAGGTTCCATACAGCTTTGTTGTAAAGGTACAACATGACAGAAAATGTCCACATCCAGTACCTCATCATTAATACTTTATCATATCATTGATGATGATGCTGTTATACCAAAACACATCTAGTTGTTGGGGCTAGTTTTGGATTATTGTTTCTTTGAAGTTATATTTGTTTGTCAATTTCTTGGCTCTAGATTTTGTTTTCATTAAAGACTAGGATAGTCTCCACGAAATACTGCTTTCACCCGAAGCTGTGATTTTAATATGTGTGTATTTTAAATGCAGATCAAGCTGCAAAGTAAATCATTCGGATGTTTTTGAGATGAAATGTGCTACTTCGTCAAAGGTATGGAATTGCTGTGTGCTTGCAAGCGTTTTGTTCTGCTTAGAGTAGAAATGTCAGGACACGTCAGTCTTCCACCAGTGACAGGTTGTGGAGGAACAGCATGTTAGAAAGGGCATCCGTCAAAATTTAACGGAGTAAAATATTTGTGTGGTACAAACACCTTCTGTCCAGTTGTACACTCAGAACATGTGTAAAACACTAGCTCTATGTTATTTGGTCTGTTAGCTTAAATAAATGTCTGTTTGGGTTGTGGCTGTGAGAACATGAAAGAGTGAGAGATGGACAGGACTGCAAACTATAAGCGTTGAAAGGCTCCTATTGTTTCTCTCTTCTACTGTTGAGTTGCAAATAAATATTTACATAAAGTTCTGTCTTTTACTTTCTCTTCTATCTCTGGTACACACACAAATAGCCAAGCACACTCATACAAAGACACATTCTTTTGCTCTTGTTCCTCTTTGCTCACAGACACACACACACACACACACACACACACACACACACACACACACACACACTGGTACACAGTAACCACCCGGAGGGGACAGTGAAAGAAGAGCAGAGAAAGAGATGCAGAGAGCAGACAAGGTCGTAGTTCCTGTGGACTGTCTTTGAAAGAGGAGTCAGATGTTTTCCATCCCCTCCTTTGATGTTAAAGCAGCCTCTTTACCAGTGTAAAGACAGGGTACAATAACCTAGACTCCCCACCCCTCACACAGCCCTCTGTACACTGGCCGTACACACCCACAAAGCTCTGCGGGCGAACAGGTAACCCACAGCAACCCCAGCCAGAAATCAGAATGAGTGTGGCAGCTGTCCAGGACCTGTGCAACGTGCTGTTTGTGTGTTTTTGTGTGCATGAGTTTGTGTACTTTATTTAAGTGTTAACATTAAGCTTTCTATGGGCAGACTTGTAACTTTAAACAAAATATTTAAAAAACTGATGACCTTTGTTTTTATTTCAGGTGATAGTGTTCAGAAGAGTTGAAAAGTTTTTTTGTTTTTTTTAACTCTGCTCACTCCAGCAGGTACAGATGATTAATTAGACACACTGTCTTCAAAGAATACAATGTTAAGGTTTACACATTTACAATGGTAGGATTTTTTCTGGACTCTTTTTAGTCTCAGTCCCTGTAAATGGCAAACACACAAATCTGCTAATGTCAATGGGTCAGTGTCTTCACCATTTTCTGTGTGAAAATAGAGAGCGAGAAATGTTTCAGTCGGCATTCTCAGCATTGCCAATCATCAAGATAATTATCCTTCTTGTTTGGGTGTTACTTGAGGTTAGACAGGTTTCATTTGGGAGGATGTGACTGAGTTGTGTGCGTGTGTGCGCGCGTGTGTGTGTGTGTGCGTTCTTTTTTTACTCATCTGTGTTTTACGTAAAGGTAGGTCATAGGAGTTTCATGAATAATTCTGGTTTAGTAACAGGCTAGTTTGCTCTAAAAAAACTACAACACCAACAAGTGCAGTATAAATAAATGTAATTGAAGGATGACATAATGGGGGGGAAAAGATAGGGAAAAAATTAAGTTTCACCAGACATTTTTAAAGTTTAATACATAGCTGCTCTCGCAGACTGAACAAAATACTCCAGCAACATTCAATGAAAACCATCAATATGACAGGGGAAACCCCACAGAGAGGAGGAGAGGAAAGCAGCAGCTTAACCCTCAGTGAACAGATGTTTACTGACTGGAGAATAAAGTGTGTGATGAAGAAGGTTGACCCGCCAGTACCTGTCTCATAGAATTGTTTTGTGTTCACAGCCTGATATGAGGAATGCTGCTTGCTTTGTCTCACCTGTCAGCTGCAAAGTGTGCGTCCATCACTGCTCGGCTGTGATGTGTGAATGAAGGTCACCAGCCGAGACCTTGTCTCAGAGTCAGTCTGAGTTCATGTGCAGGTCTGTCTGTGTTTGGTAATAGGTTCTGTGGTCAAAATGAGCTTTCATACCTGTAGAGCAACCCCCTGCTTTAAGTCCAACTCTGTAGAAATACAGGAATAACTAGTAAAGTAGTCGTGCTACAATAGAGGATGATGTTACAGGACTAATGTTACATATTTTAAGGACAGCTCTTGACCACTATGACTACAAATACCATTTCTACTACTGTTACTTGTTCAGTCTGTCGCTTCCTTCAGCCTTTCCTTGACATCTGTGTCCTCTGAACCTGATATGGCCTTTGTTGTGTTTGAGGCATTGTTCTAATTCATGTGTTTTGTTTCGTTCCATCTTGTTTTTAACGTCATCACTTTATTGTTCTTATTGATTTCATCATGTTTTAAATCTCATTCTAATGTTCTCATTTGCCTAAGTAAAGAACGATGACTTTCCTGTATATGTATATGCTGTACAAACAAATCAACCATGTCTTGGCTTTTTTTTCTTTTCTTTTTTTTTCCAAGATTTATTTTTGGGCTTTTTATGCTTTTAATGGATAGATAGGAGAGTGGATAGAAATCAGACAACTACATTAAAACACATTTTTTTAAAAATCAGGAAAAAGGTGGAGGTCCTATTGATTGAACCCTTATGTAAATGATCCCTACCTCTAAACCCATCCACTATGTATCCCTCAATACAGCAGAAGAACCATTAGGGTAATGAGACTTTGGTTATACTTTATCAAATAGCTGTGAGTCAGCTGTTCATGTAAGACCATTCTTCTAATCAACACCTCTCGTAAGTTCAAGTGAAAGTTAACCTTAACTTGCAAAGTAATGATTGATATTAAGCTACACCTGGATCTCTTCCTCTAACCCTATACGGATTGTTTCCTCTGACATGTTGTGTTTGAGCTATAACTGTCTGAAAAGCTACTTATGAAAATTTATCAATTTGAAACACTTAAATCATTTATCACCCCCATCCAATAAAAAATAGTTTTATTGATCCATTAGGATTGTGTCCATTACCAATGCTGTCAAATGTCAATCGATACCTTATGTTTCTTACCTGGTCATCATGGGATATTTTAAGCTTACAAACAATCCTTACACAATTCCTTATTGGTCTTTCATCAGTGCAACACTTTAGAAACAGAGTTTTTTTCTTCTCTATGTATATATTTTTCCCTTCAAGGTACATGCTTGGGTAGTAACTATCGGTCACACAAGTTTGTGTGAACGTAAGCACTTGTGCCTACATGCATGCTTTGTTCGACCCCCGGGCCGGTTTATGTCAATCTGTTATGTCCTCTTGTCAAGATATGCATCTGCGGTTGTGTTCGTTCTGCCTCGTCTCTCTTTCTGTGTCTCTCATTTGTTCTATCTCTCGCTCGTCCCTCTCTGCAGACTCGGGTTACACTCCTCCGTCAGATGGCGTTCTGCCTGGCTGAGCTGCACTTGTGGTCCACCAAGAGCTCGCTCCAAGTCAAAGGTAGCACTTATCAGCATGTTCAATCGGCCTCTCTCTCAGTGATTCTCTCCCCGTCTCCTTTCTCTGTAACCTCTCACTCTGTCTTACTCTGGCTCTCTCTGTCATCACTCACTTTGTTTTCACACCTTCTCCACACCTTACCTCTATCTACTAAGACAATCTGACTCTCAGTCGACACCAATTCTCACCCTGTCTTTTTTACTTTCTCTTTACTCTCTTCAAATTCTCAGTCCATCACTCTGTATGTTCCATTATACAGAAGATTCCAATCCAGACCACACAAATGTTGACTGTATGGACAAATACAATTAAATAAATAAAATAAACTAATTGTGATAAAAGAGGGCACCATTACGCAATTGATTTCAACAAAATAATTAAATATTCGAGGATTCTTGTAGCTGGTTACATTCCCAGATTCCCTCATTTTGAATCAAGTGTAAATTCGGTGCAGTGTTTAAAAAAAATAAAAAATTAACAGAAGTAAACCACTCAGTTGGAATTGTAAATAATAACAGATAACTTAGCTTTGAACATGGTCTGAGTTTGCTGGGTTGCTTGTTGTTATTTAAAATGTACTGTTTCTTTAAATAGGAAGTGTGTATTTGAGCCTGACAGTGTTGACAGTTACAGCCTGATGTCAACATATGTTATACATTATTGTTTTATATGGGGCTACTGCCTAATGTTCTATAATCACTACAATGAAAAAAAAGTCCTGGGACTAGCTAGTGAGGTTTACTGTTTAATTTTGCACTGACTTTGTGCTGCAAATATATTCAAATATCAAAATCAATGCTGCAAAATCAAAGATATTGTCTATGTGTTCAATGAATCCCATGTTTCTTTCATAACCTGGCAGCTTATATTTAACACAATGCATTCAGGCAGTAGTAGTTGAGTCAGAGATCTGGGTTTCTAATGTATTATGTATAGTAGCAGCAAATGTAACAGCGTGCCTCTATCCTGCAGATTATCAGATGTCAAACAGCTCCTATAATTTATTTTTACATAGTTTACACAGTTAAACTTTACCAGACTTGTTTGTAAAATCTTGCCAGTTCCCCTGTGGGAAGCACTCATCGATAAGTTGTGATAAGTGAGCTGCACATTACACCTCCTACATCAGCATTATGCAAACCTCGAGAAACCTTACCGGCTGACCGATGCTTTGTCGTGAGGCTGAGTGGGTGTAAGTTTGACTTTTCTGGCAGTTTTTTGTGTTTTTTTTTTCTTGCTCGCCACCTATCAGAACATCTCTTCTTTTGGAGAAAAAGAACATTTCCATCTGTTTTCTTGTTTTCTCCTCCCTTCCATTCTGTCTTGTCTTTCACAGTCTGCTGAGCTTTACACAAAGATAGTGTCTTTCAGAGGCTGACTGTGTGTGTAAGTGTGTGTGTGTGTGTGTGTGTGTGTGTGTGTATAGGCCTATGTGTATACACAAAGGTAAGACAGGGTGTATATCCTAGGTGATGGTGACATATCCTTATTTGTTTGTTTTTTTCCTGCTGTGTGTGTCTTCTGCTATCTCAGAAATATATGTGGATGGATACATCTGAGCACAGAGGCCTGGTCGCTGAGGTGTGACGCTGCATATCACCACCTTCCTTACATCATACACATCTACCTCAAAAACAAAAACATAAAAGACACATAAAAGCATCTACCACATGACACCATAGTTTTTTTTAGATTTGTTCTACATTTGTTTTTACACCTTCCTGGTATCCAAAGCCTTTTGCTGTTGGCCACTGAGCAGCATCGCAGTTTATGAGTTAATTGCTCATAGAGCAACCTTTTCAATGGCAAAACTAATTATTTGATCATAATTTAAAACAAAGATTAAAAATGCATATTCAGATACGACCCCTTGATCCATTCTTCTTATCTCTCTTAGTTGAATAGGAATTATTTAAGTCCCAAGTCTCTGAGACACTTTCCAGTTATTGTTATAAAGGAGGTGTTCGCACATCCAACTGTCTCAGGCAGCAGATGCATAGGAGGTATAGTTGTAGCTTTGAAAAGAGAAAATCCTGCTCACTGCTCTTGCTCTGCATCAATGTTTATTACAAAATACATGTTTCAGTCCATGTGGACCAAGTGTGTTCTCAAACTATTCCCAAAGCTAGTAGACAATACTCCACCCAGTCGCCCACACAGGTATGGGACATTTGATCTAATTGGGATTGTCGATCAATCATCAGCAGTGACCTGTGCTGAATCACTCACTACATAAACCACTTTTATGAAGATAAAAAAACAAACAGAAATACGAAAAATGACAAGCTAAACTTGATTAAATAAATGAGACTCAACGACACATCATTGGACCTGTTTACAGGACTATTTCTTGAGATTTCATGTACAATGAACGAAAACATCGACCTTGCAGCTTTCGTAAATCATTCAAAAAAGTATATTTATATGAACTACTGTATTTGTAGTTTTTCTGTACCATACCAAGACCAGAACTCCTGGGAGCATGTTATGCTGTTCTATGCTATGTTATTGGGAAATGTCTATAATTTTTCCTTTTGAGAGCTCTTATGCTCCCTCATTTTTGGCTTTAGTGGTCGTGATGCTTCACTACCATAGGATGACTGACACGGACATAAGATCACGTAAATGACATGAGACATCATTCCATTAACACGGTCAAATTGGTTCAAATACTTCTTTCTAGTATGATAAGTAGAGATTTGACCATATTGTTTCATTGAGCACATCCTCAGACTTTGTAACACCCATTTGGAAGAGGTTTTCAAGGCCTGTGTGCTCCTTTTCACTGCTTTCGGTTCTGCATGTACACAGCCATCTCTTAGGTTATGTCCTCTCCTATAGACTATTAATGGTGGTTATTTCAGATCAGTAGATATTGCTGGGTCCGATGTGTGCCAGTGTTTTAGACTGTGACAGTTAGAGTATAAATTGTGATGGGGTAGTTATTTTTCTCTGTGGGATCTCTCTATAACAGTTCATATAAATTCTTGTAATGCCATGCAATATGCCTCCACCACACATTCTGCTGGGTAAGTCTGTTCTAAAAACCTGTTTTATTTCTACTGATTTGTCAATAAATCATTCATGGTGTGACTCATTCGTCTGAGCCTGAAACAGACTTATTGGTAGACCTTGTTTTAGGAGTGTAGGGTGATAACTATTTGCCAGCAGTAAGATGACTCGACCCTTTTTGTACACAATGTGCCAGACATCTGTGAGTGAGCTTTGCTACTCACTTTTTATGTGGAGGAGTCCTCTAGATGAGCTGTGGCAGTTTGATGCACCTCTTGTTAAATAAGTCAGTTGTATCACTTCATTATTCAGTGTTTGCTATTTTGCAGAGTTGTACCTACATGTACCTGAATGCATTTCTCTAAAGAAAATATAACAGAATATTCAAAAAATAGTGTAAAAATGCACCCTGTTCTATATAATCATGTTTACTATTGTTTTGGAAAGCATAGCTTCTTAAAGTTTTCAATACTATCAGATGTGGAGACTATAAAACCAAGCTAATATAGCCTGTAGATATTCCAAGCCATATCAGCCTACAAAAGAAAAAACTAATTTTGCTACTCAATGCACATACCTGTATTTCACAATATGCACCTAACTTGCACTATACATTAAATTCATTGCTATGAAACCACGTTGGGTTTTGTTTAATATAATGAGTGTCCCGCTGATACTCAAGGTTATAAGAAACAAATAATTAAAATTAAGTATTTACTAACTGTGTGCTTGTGTGTATTTGTGTCTGCTATCAGCTCTCCTGTTGTGTTAGTGTGACCTGGCCTCGGGTGCAGCAGCAGCAGCAACAGTCATGAAGCGATAAAGAAACGATGTGTTGTGCGAATCCGAATCTGGCTGCTTATGGTTTTGGGCCTGCAGGAATAACACTGACAAAAAAAAGCCTCACCTCAGCAGTTTGCGTGTTTGTGTGTGTGTGTGTGTGTGTGTGTGTGTGTGTGTGTGTGTGTGTGTGTACTGGTTACCCGCTGTTCGTATGTCTTTAAAGCTATCTGCTGATTCTGTTCATCTACTTTCAAATGTATATGTTGTATGTGTGTAAATCAGTCTGCAACCTCAGGTGGGACGGGTTCAGGCACACTCCCGTCTTTATTAATACCCCTCTGCTCCCCCCCTCATCTATTCTGGCTCGGACACCCCCCCCCCCCCCCCAAGCCCAGCCCGCCCTCCCACCTCCTCCTCCCCCTCACAGGGCCTTATCTCAGCTCAAACCGTGGTGCTGGCAGACGGGACAGGCCACTGGCTGATAGTGATTGTTTATCCCACGGTGCGAAATTGCTGATCTGTCTTCTGCTTTTCCCTGACAGCAAGATGATCATCATCCTCTCTCTCTCTCTCTCTCTCTCTCTGTCTCTCTCGCTCCACAGATACAGATATTGGCACCTATCAGTACTACGATAAAGGAGAGCCAGGTAAATAGTGTTTATATTGGATGTCTGTTTGTGTTTAAGATAAGTTGCATTTGTCTTGTTTTTGGAATCGATGTGCTTTCCTCATATATGAGGAAGAGCTTTCAGCTGCCTCCCACGCTCACATAAGCCCTTACAAACATACACTCCTACACACAAATTATTAGTTTTGCCTGTTTTAGGGTCTCACACCCGTTAGCTACACATACGCTCGTCCACAGGCTAATAGCTATTAGTATGTAGGATTTACACCCTAAAACCTTCTGCACATACCACACACAAACACCCAGGTTATTAGGCCTCCAGGCTTCTATCTCTTACACTCTCTGTGTTCCTGTTGACCTGGGGTCCTGACACACAGCGATAGGAAAACTAAACTGTTGACTTTCTGCTAGATCACATAGCATGAGGCCCCATGTAGTCCAGCCTCATATTGCCTCAGGCAAAGAGGCTTCAGTTATCATCAGGAAGCGCTCAAATCGCTCCCCCACAGTCAAAGAAGTGTGGAAACGAGATTGAACTTCCTTCACTTTAAGTTTGTTTCCATAAATGTATTGTTGAGTCCACACTAAGTTTCATGAGGAAGATGGCTACATTCTGGTTAGCTGTCACCTCCTGTATTTGCCAGATTTAAAAAAGAACAATAAAACTAAATAACAGGCTGTATGCACTTGTTGCAGTCTTCAAATGTTCTAATAGGTCACTCCAAAATAAGGATTCAATATGTGTTTGTTCAGGAATGAAAGTACAATTTCAATGTGTAAAAAGGATTAAATCAATATTTTAGAAAACTAGTACATACTGTTCAATACCAAAGCAAACATTACATACCACCGATATAGCCCATTTGTTATCATAATGAGAAACCTGATCATAATATTTAGTTTGAATCGTCAAAAAAAGAGCTGTTACTTTGACCACGAGAATATACCAGTAGCTTCAATACAAACAAAAATGTAAGGCTGAGGGGGAGCAGCCTGGTGAAGGTTATCTCTTGGGTAATTTATAAAAGCAGCACCTTTGAATAAGTCAAAGGTGTCATTTTAGTAATTTTTAGTAATTTTTAGTTGTTCATTTTTAGTTGTTCATAGAAAGAAAATTATTTTTTTTAAACTTGACTTTGCTCCCCTTGTAGAAAAGTGAATTCACCACAATGTTGTCTTATTATGTCTTTCCCTTTAAAGAAGTTCAGAATGCCTTGTTATTTGTCTGCTGAATGTCTCTGTTATTTCCACGCTTTCTGTCGTCGACCATTTCTTGAATATTTTAGAGTCTCTTTCTCTCCATCAGCACGTTTGGGTTTTCCTGTCTCAGACGTCTCTGCCTCACTTTCACAGATTTCCCTCTCTTTGTCTCTCTCACATGTATATTTTGCTCTTGCTCATTTTGTGTACAGTGTGTCTGTCTCTTCCTCTCTCACTCTCATCAAAGGGTTTTCCTCCTTTCTCTATCATCTGAGAAGCTGCTTTCTCTTTAGTCCAATCGTCAGTGGAGAGACGATGCTCCCGCTCCAAATCCTTTCATTTGGAGGATTACTAAAGTGTGGCTTGATATCAGAGTGGGGAGGGGGGGGGGACAAAGCAGGGGAGAAGAGTCACTATCCAAAAGTATCACAACATTTTCACATAGCTGTGATAGCTCAGACACAATTTCATTTACACTAAATTTATTTAAAATGAGGGGGTTTGGACACTCCTGAAGTTAGACTATAAAAATGTAAATACTTAATATATATTTTGGGGCTTTTATGCCCTATAGTCCATGTTGCATTTCAAATCTAAAACAGCATCTTGGCTTTAAAACCTGAGCGTTTCTCTATAGCATTACAATACCACAGAGGCCTTTGAATGTAGTTTTATAGTGTAGTAGAGAAGTATTAGTCCTGCATCACTTTTAAACAATTAAGTAGCTACTAACACTAAGAGTTAGAAAAGCTTTTATCTGACTCATAGGGAAGATACCATCTACCTGCTCCTTATATTAGATTAAAGTTTATATCACTGAATTGGCTGACATTCAATTCATCCATAAATGCCTAATTAACCAGATATGAAAAGGCACTGTATCACTATAACAGGAGGCTTTTTTCCTTCAGGGTTTTCTGCCTAAAATCAGAAACCTCTCTAGGAAACTCTACCTGCTCAACATTAGGGTTAAAAATGCAAGATCAGGTGAAGAGTGGACGTCAAAGAGGCACTGTTCTCCTTTTTCACTGTCAGTGTAACATTAAAAGTTTTTGATATTAGAAGATGACAGTAGATGATAGTAGGAAAAAGTAACACACAGTTGCATTAGTTTAAGCTTTTTGGACCTGTGTGGGTACAGTTTAGAAAACTTTGATTGACAGTGACAGTGCTATCATCTGATTCTGATTCAAATGTTGCTGAACTAATCACAGATAAAGTCCTGAGTAGTTATAAAAAAAAAAACTTTACAACTGTAACCCAGAACAGTGCCAATAAAGGACAATAATTATTGTGTGTACAGACGCTTAAAATTAAGTTTAAGTATTACCGCCTGTTATGTAACAGTTAGGTGAAAGCCCTGTGAACATTGTTCATGTCAAAACAAACTGTGTACGTCAGTGACAATCATTCATTGGGCAATTTATTGCTCTCTATACCTGTATTAATAAAAAAAGCATCATACGCAGTTCCACATCTCCCCACTAGAGGTAGACCCAGGCTCATTGGAGCAGCTCTGGGGGTCCCCTGCAGCCAAAAAATAAGAAAACATCCCCCCAACCCTCCCTACCCAGCCCCAAAGCAGGTGCCCATGTCTGGGCCTGTCTGGCCCCTCACCCCCTTATCTGATTAATACTACTAATCCTGGAGGTTTTCCTGCCTGCCAGAAAGGCCGGCCACCAGACTGGCCACTTTCTTGCTCATGGCAACCAGGCCATGAGGTACTTTTACAGGTTACACTGTGCCAACAAGGTCTCTTGGCGATAAAGGGGGATGTTTAAGCTCCAGTTCATTTACATGTTCCTCATTATCTGCCACATATAGACTAGAGTCCTTAGGCTGGACACCATGCTCATAAAGCTCATATCCCATATCTAACCCCACGTTTGGCCTTTTCATTTTTTTTTCACAGCAAATCCTCAGGAGCATCACTACTACAATGAGAAACTCAATTTCTGTGATGGTAAGTTCCAATAGAGAGACTCAAAAGAAGTGATTGACAGTGATACATTTTTTGTTATGATCAGTTCTCTAATTATCTTACAAATGCATCTTTCAGAAACTGCTGTCCTCATAACCTTCCTTCTTCCTATTTTCTCTCTTTCCTTCCCTCTCTTCCCCTCACTCCCTCTGCTTTTCACCCAGTAGTGGAGTACAAACACCCTTATCAGGAGACAAACACTCATCCCCCTGCCCTCCCCTCCCTCCTCTCTCCCCTGACCCCCTCCTCCCCCACCCCACCACCCTCCACAACCTCATTTGCATGCATCTGTTTACCTCCTCTTCCCACTTATTCCTAATGGAGAGTCCCTCCTTAATGGTTCGTTTCAGTAAAGATGAAAAGGGAGACTATAAAATAAACAGATAGTGATTGCATCATATTGAAAACAGCAGTCCTCCCTTTCCTCTTTTTTTTTCTCCTACTGAACTTCATGTGTAAGTGTGGGCAGAAGCAGATGCACAAATTCAATTAGCTGTTTTTTTTTTCTTCATATCCTTCCCTCTCCCTGTTTAACCACTAGAGATGGAGGGGAAAAGGGAGTGCTGGGAAATTAAAATGAAGGGGCCTTGGTGTGGTACGTGTTGAGATATGTGCTGCTAACTCTGAGGTTGCATTTGGGAGATAACTCAACTCAAGAACGTCCAAAAGTCCCCACATTTAAATATATTTGCTTCTCCTTGAGGACCAGTGTGTGTTTTTGAAGGGACATTTTTGCTTTCAGAAGAATATTTCCCCTCCTTTTAGCGCAGCTAAATCAATCTATAAACAGCAGACTTCAGACTTCTGCTGCTCTGGGAATATGGTGGTCAGGAACATAAAACATGTGACTACATCAATGTAGTTTCTATTTAGTAAGTAAGGGTTTTATGTTGATTTTAAACACAGAAGTTTAAGAGTGACTTAGCTGCTGATGCTAACATGTAGCAAAGTTGACATCAGGTTTATATAGAAAAGAAATTGATGTATAAAAACCTATATAACCATGTACCTTTCAGAATGCCTGGTTAAGTAACACAGGGTGTCTCCAAAAGAAACCTTAAGGTGCCCCTATAGAGATCCTCATTTGAGCTTCAACTGTTTGTAGGTTCAATTTGTGGAACTCCTCACCCACAGAGCTTGAACGAACAATGACATGGATGATTTTAAACTCAGGAGAAGACGTCAGTTGTGTTGTAAAGAATGATAAGGTGCCTGTGATTCTGTTTTTGGACCTATTAGTGCTGTTGTGAGTAGTAACATTTTGTTTTAAAGACTTTAAAGGAGTTACTGCAAACTACCTTAGGCTTTAAAACATAGTGTGGAGTATTAATTTGTGCTGCATACATCTCCCTATAAACATCACATAAATACAGATAATATTAGATGTCATAAAGGATTTGAATAATTAATAATCAAAAAAGCTGGAAAAGGGAAAAGCAATTCTATTAGGTTAACTAATTGGGACCCAGAAGTCCTTCCTGTGGTCAAAATGTAGCTTGTCCATGATTTCATTAGTAGCATCCCTTTATTCCACCTGTCAGTCTTGTCACCACCCTCTCTTCCTCCACCCTTCTCATACTTAGATCTAAAGCCAGATATAAAGTTCAGCCCTTTTACCCTCTCTGTTTTTGTTACCACATTCCCTTGAATTCCCATGAGGGTCTTTATCGAGAAAAATAATTTCTCCTATGTCTGCGTTCAAACTTCCAGTCACATGATCTTTAGGTTTTTCTCGTGTTGTTCCCTCATAGCTCGAGGCTTCTCATGGACCCCCAAGAACCGCAGACCAGAGAAGCTTCGTGATTCGCTGAAGGAGTTTGAGGTACCCGCCTCCTCTGTGAAACCTTCTTCCAACTCCCCTCCCAGCCTCCCCCTCTTGTCTTCTTCCTCCCTCTGGGGATTTTCTGAGTTTTCCCTTTCCGAAACGGCCGATTGATTAACAAATAGGGGCATTCTCTCTCTTTTCTCCCTCTCCCTTCACTCTCCCTGTCGCTCCCGTTTGTTCTCCTCTCTCTCTTCTCCTCTGTCATCACCTCGCTTTCGGCTGAGCTCTGTCATCGAGGGGGATATTTGAGGGGATCAGGGGGATGCAGGCTGCCCCCTCGTCTCTTTTCTTCCTCCCTCCTTCTCTTCCTCCTCCTTCCCTTCCCTTCCTCTCCCCTCATTCATCCCCTCTTCCTCCCCACCCCTTGCCCCCCCCCCCTGTACTTGTGGCCGTACAAGCCTAGCTTTGTTTGCTGGAACCTGCCTGTGGATGTTGCTCTCTCTCACACACTAACACACACACACTCACGCACAAACACACACTCTCACTCTCTCACACACACATCAACCTCCTTCCTCTCACCCGTAACCATTGTCTGAAACGAGAAACACCCCAGCTCACCTCCACACCCCACCCTCCTCCTCATCCTCCCCCTTCTCCTCCTCCTTTTCTGTCCCTCTCTCCTCCCATCCAATCACCCCAGCTGGGTTTGGAATGTGGCTGGAATGACTGACCTTACGCATGCACGCCCACACACACACGCTGACATGGGCACAGGCAGTACTTACCTGAATCCTCCTTCAACTCTCTCCCTGCCCCCTTGTGAGCAGGAACTGCTGCTGTGGCCACCTGTGGGTGCAAGTGTCTGACATTGTGTATGTTCAGAAATATTCTTGCAACTTTGAGCGACACTGGCATTTCACAAAGATAGTAACTAGATTTGACTCGAAGTATTAGGTTTATTAAAAAAAACAAATTATTACATACGAGACTGAGGTTTTTTTTTTTTTTGATACATAAGTGCATTACAATTAAACGTGAGAAAATTAGGTTAAAAAACAAGCATTTCAAATGTCAAGTAACATGCACATAATTATAAATATTAACAAAATATAACCGAGGATAATTATGTGCTTTATACAGCTTACAATACAGTACAAATTACCGTACACATTTTCTTAACCCTTTTCACAAGTTTTGTAGAGGCAAGCAGACGTCACTTCTAATGGTTTATTTACCAATTAAAAAAGAATCATTCACAAAAAATACCACATTTAAAGTTTCTGTACCCAAATCTGTGTTCAGTAACAGAACTGCATTATCTCTGTGTTCCTGTAGTTATTTTCAGTTTCATCGGGTGCTTGGGCTGCAATTTACTCAGTTCTGTGTGTTGTACTTTTCTTTGTTTATCTATTGTGTGTATTCAGGAGCTGTTGCAGACCAACACCTGCGTTCAGACCAGATGGAGGAGCAAACATTGCTGCCAGGTACACACCTTTCTAAGCACTAAAAGACACACACACACACACAAGCCTCTTTTCTTACAGTTCAGAGAGTGGCAGAAGCTGAATGAACCTCCCGTGGTCTTCCCAGAATAGGCCTCCGGAAAAAAGAGCTTTGCTGGTCTGTAATAGAAGTTAACAGGTGATTTCATTATGCCAATTTATTTATTTATTTTTAAGATTTATTTTTGGGCCTTTAATGGAGAGACAGGACATTGGATAGAGTCGGAAATCAGGGAGAGAGAGAGAGTGGGGAATGACATGCGGGAAATGAGCCACAGGCTGGATTCGAACCTGGGCCGCCTGCTTGGAAGACTATAGCCTCCATACATTGGGCGCGCGCACTAACCACTGCGCCACCAGTGCCCCCAATATGCCAAATTTGAATCCAGAAAAATTACTTCTGTCATCGACCATCAGCTGAACCTTTTTCTGAACCTTGTTGAATGGAACATTTAGCTTTAAAAAAGGTTGTAAAGCACAAAATTTACTGTTTGAACTTGTAAAACAGGTAAAGATGTGTGTGTGTGTGTGTGTGTGTGTGTTGCAGGTGATGATGAGCAGTGGAGTCCTGGTGACCATGACCCTTAATGGACCTCAACTTGAACAAGTGTTTATAGACCGAACATTAGTGGGCCGATTACCAGCCAACACTGTGACTGATGGTAAGTTACACACAAACACACCTACACACACAATGTGTAATAAACAATGTCCATTAAGCAGGCTGGCTGGTGTGAGACATTTCCACCCTTTGTGTTTATTCGTTTAGCTTCTTTTCTTTTTGCCTGGGATATACAATATGCTGTATCTGTGTTGAATGTCTTACTCTTGAATCCAGCCTTGATGCCTGCTGTTATAAAGCCCTCAGACATTTTTGACTGTGGTCGGGGTTACTTTGGTGCTGCTGATGCTAATTAGAGCTGTTGCGTAACCAACACGGCTGTATTGTTGAGATTTTTGCATTCACTGGATGAAATCATGGTTTATATGTGACATAGATTTTCTAAAGGTTCACTGTGGTTTAAGCAGATTTAAGGACACAAAAAATCTTTGTTTCAGCCACATAGCTGGGCCACCTATCTCTGCCAAGAGACACACACACACAAACACAGATGTTTTCATTCAAATGTTTAGTATTTCAAACCACAAAAAACCCTCAACCACACATTTTCTCTTACAATGTCAGCACCCACTGTGTGCTTACACCTGCTCACCACACAATCAGCTTGACACACACACACGCATACACAATCCCCACTCTCCTTGCCACTTTGTCACGCAATCATTCGCTCACACATGCGCTGCCTCACACAAACGAATAACAGGTGCCACAGGTGAGCGGGGCGACTCTGCTAGCTAATTGCGGGCAAATCCTTTTGTGCTGTGTGTGTCCAGGGGCCTTCCCTTAAGAGCATCCATCAGTGTTTTTCCTCCATCGCGCGTTCCTCCAGGGAGCCCCGCCCCCCTCACACAGCACTCCCTCGCACCGCAGACCTGGCAGGAGAGAATAAGAGGCCGTGGACAGCCGTTCAAATCTGCTAATTATTTCTTTCTTTCTGTATCAATTATTTGTTCATAACACTGCCCTCCTTGCTTCCGTCCGGGTCTCCAGACACCTGATAAAGCCCCCAACATGCACTCACACATATACACACACTTTCTCACATACACGAAGTAGACACACACACCCACACCCACACTCACACACTCTCGCATGCATTCATATGTATTTACAGAGGCACAGCTGTTTTTTAAAATAAAGACAAGCACTTACTGTATGTACGCTTACATTCACAGGAAGACACACACACACACACACAGACTTCAACACACACACACACACACACACACACACACACACACACACACACACACACACACACACACACACACACACATGCACACTTACACAATGGCACACATTGAGGCACACAAACCCAGGTACACACACACACACCCACTCACCTCCCACTGCGCTCCATTCAAAGCCTCAGAGGCACTAATTATTAGAGTAATGGTTGTGAGAGGGTGGTTTCCGGGGATTGTGTGTGTATTAGTGTGTATAATTGTGTGCAGGGTAGGAGGCTGTTCTAACATCTGTCACTTGTTAAATTAGCCTGAGACAATTGGAGCTCCCGACCAGATCACACCATGGAACACATTTACAACGTACAAATACTGAAAGAGTTTTCAATTTCAATCAAGTTGTGTAATGAAGTGTGTGTGTGTGTTGTTTGTGCATGTGTGTGTTGTTGTGACAAATGCTAGGTACAAGTGCCTTATTATATTTGCATGAATTTGTATTTAATCTCTAAAATATTATATAGATTTTTAAAAAGGCCGTATAGGCTATACAATATTGACTTACTTAAATTGATTAATCTGCGTATTTCCTTTCCGGTATTGTTCAATTGATGAAGAAAAAGCTTATCCCAACTTTACAATTTAACACCTTTTATTTGAGCACCAGTCAGACAACACTAAAAAATAGGATTTATCTTGTTTGTTTATTCCTCTAGTTTGAGTAACTGTCATTTGAAAATAATTTACACTTTTGCTTTAACGTTGAGATGTTAAATCGAAAATGTTAAAACATTAGGAAGGTACTACTGCCATTCCTTTAGCTCCACTACGACAAGACAAGACAGACCCTCACTTTACAGGACGGTAAAACTTTGATCTGATTCTGGTTCTGGTTTCATCGTAAAATTGGGAAAGACTAGTTCTACTGATTTTAAATATGCAGGCAAATAAGTAACAGTAAAGTACGAGAGTAAAGGAGATGAGAGAGTAAGCTTTAAATGTGTATTATAATCCATTTTTGATATGAAAAACACAATGCAGGTCTACAATCAAAGCAGAGTTACAGAACATTGTATAGATGCATCTCACTGAATGTAGTGATTTCATGATAATCTCTTTCTGTCTTAACACATTCAACTTATGGCTCTGAAACAGTCAGATACATCCAACAGAAGTTTAGTTGATTGTCCTCTTCCGCTGAATGATCTGAATCTGATTCGGGATCCAATGTTTAAAGGATCCTTCCGTAGAAATCTGATCCTTGATTGATTGATGAATGGATCTGTGCTTAGAGCGTTTGCTAATGCTGTTACTTCTGCCACGCTGCAGAATCTAACCGCGTGTAAGCAGCAGAAAGAAGTGTTTCTTCTTTCCTAAATGTTTTTATAGACACACAAATATGGTCAAACTTTGAATCTAAGTGTTCATGACACCTTTAATTAAAACAGCATCATGTTGCTGTCAATTAGCAGTATGAATAAAGTTTATGAGACCAACTTTCCTTCAATAGATGAATCATTGTATTCATTGCAGTCTAATCTTTATTGGACTCAGCTAACCACACTGTAAGTCACTGTGCATGACAGAGTTGGGTTTTTTTTGTGATCAAATATTTTAATTTCCATTAATGGAGGTAAAATTACACATCAAAGTAAATCATCAAATTATATATTCCCTCCATTCTTAACCCCTCCCTGCATGACAGAGTTGTTCACATTTTCAGGACAGGATTTGACAACTTTGTAAAACAAAAACGTTCTCAGTCTTTGAATGCTGAAGAAAATCCCTTTACTGATTCCCATGGATTCAGCTGAATGTGAGTCCTGGTCCATATTCTCCTCTCTGAGACATCAAGCTATGGCAGCCAGGTCTGTTTTTGTTTCATGGTGTGACAAAGCAGGAGGCTTACTGTCCTCTCTTAAACTTTGCCTCTTCAATGCCTGTTACCTTCCTGTTTCAACCACGAGCTCTGATTGCATCATACGGAGCGATAGATTACATATATTTTACACCATCAAAGTATTACCGGCTCCCTTTGGCTGACGGCTGGGCCAAGCTGCGCATATGCTCCACGATTAAGCATCCTTAAGTGATTTTTCATAGCCGGTTTCATTTACCGTGTTTAAATGTGCTTTGGTTAAGCCCATTGGCCTCTTATGTCAACATGCTGCTGAGGAGATGGCATTAAATGGATTTAGAGGACTGTGTGTGTGCGTGTGCATGTATGTGAAGGAGACCATGTGCGTACTTTTAACATGTGCTTGGTTATTCTGCTTGTGGGTGTGAATGTGTGTGTTGGTGTGTGTAACTGAGTATGCATGAAGCATGGATGCAGGCTTGAATGTAAAAATGTATATTTATATCTATCTGTGTATGTGTTCTAAGGGCTTGTATGAGTGTGTATGTGTACTCAGTTTGTGCACGTGTGTGTGTCAGGGGGTTGCATCAGGGTGGGTCATAAAGGTCTGGCCCTTAATGCTAAATCAGCCACCTGGTCCCAGATTGGGCCACAGCCTGGATTCATATCCCCTCCTTCATTTTGGAATGAATGGGATTAAACCTAATCCCGTTTATAGACACCCATAGAGATCAATACTAAACTGCATTTAACTTGATTTGTCTGTAATCTATTACAAAGACGCTTACTATTGCATTAAATGTTGTCCGGAAAGCCCAGGCATCATTAATGGGTGTATTTCCTCACGGTTTAAGGTTTGAACCAGTTTTTTTTATTACAAATGCTTTATAATCCAACCGCAATTTCAGGACAGACTGAGTGGATTGACCTGATTTGAGATGCTAGTTTTTCCTGACTTTTCAAGCTGTGTTTCGCTTCCCTTGTGAATATTTGCATATTAATTTGAAATTTTAACACAACAGAATAATTTAAACCCTCACGTTTATAAATACACTCATGCCACGGTTAATTGGCAGTTAGATTTCTAAATCTCGGGGTGCAGCCTTACTCGTTCAACTCAAAGCAGGATATCTGAGAGACATGTGTAACAAGCCCCCCCCCCCTCCTTTCCGTTTAATTGGTTTCATAAACAGATTAATTTGAAGGAGAGGGGGGCTTAATTGCTAATCAGTGTTTCCATGCACCTCCTGAAGAGTTGAACAGGATCAAGTGTGTTCTTCTACCACAAAAAGGCCTTAGAGCCTGCTGTACACTAACAGGCGGAGAGAGAGGAGAACAGGGGAGGAAAGAGATACAAAGACTGAAAGAGGCAGGGGAGAGGAGAGGAGAAGAGATGGTGAGAGTGAGGAGAAGGGGGAAAATGTGTTAAAAGAGTAAGAAGGGGAAAAAAGAACAAGCATAGCATGAAGACACACTGGGGCTGAAATGCGTTTCCTCTAACTTCATACTTATCAGACTAAAGTAGATAGGAAAACAGGGATTATAACTTATGTTCATGCTGGATAATGAAGCGATAACATTAAGGAGAAACTCAGACTAAATCCTTTTTTTTCATTGTTTCCATTGCATTAACCAAAAGTTTTAAAGTTTTAAATTAAAATGATTAGTTTGTTAATGGAGTCGATTACATCAAAATGAATCTCTGCCGTGATTAATAACTTACTAAAAGAATCTTCTTTTATTCATCAGCATGTTTCTATGTATCCAATATGTGCTAGACATATATATGCTATACATTTTAAAATAAGTGAATCTTTGACAAAGATCTTTTTCAAGCGTACGCTGACACCATGGGTGACACCTTTGGCAGTAATTGCAGGTGAGATTTCACTTCACTAACAGTAACCTTTTTGACTTTTTTACAGTTCATCACTGGTTTCTGAAGTGTCAGTGTCAGTTGTTTTGTCTTTGGTCTTAGTATCCAATAATTCCGAACTTTACAAAGAGTTGAAAAAAGACCACTGCCTCCAACTACAAGTAAACTACTGCTGTGTGATGATGGATGTGCATGTGATTTTTTTTTTCCCAGGAATGTAAACTTCACATTCAAAGGAATCTTGCAAACAAAAAAGCTTTAATACGCTAAGAAAAGCGACTTAAGAGACCTTTTTTTTTTTTTTTTTTTACTTGAAACGTTCAATTTTAAAACTCAAAAAACTACATAAAACAACAGCCAGGCCAGAACTCTGGAATGACAACATCTTCATTCTGTCACAATGGGATTTAAGCACCCAAGATTATAAATGCTCAGGCTTTTATTTTTCTGAGGAAATTCATGTCAAAATTTAACATACTGTATTTTATCAATCTTTTATCAATATGAAAGATCGAGGATGAAGTTCTGGCTCCTTGCTCTGTTATGCCTCTACTTTTGACAAAGCTTAAGTTTCTCTGCTTTAGGCAGTTACAGGCTATACAAAAATGTAAAACATAATCAATGTTTAAATAGTTAGTGTTTTTACTTAATTATTTGTGCAGCATTTTACCTAGTATCCCTGTTTCTATCCTGATTCAAGCTGTTGTTGTTTTATATCTAAAAGATAAAGAAAATAGATGGAAACCTGAATGTGTTGTAATCAGTGCGTAGTGATATTTAATCACAGTTTACTGCTGTGAAGGAGACAGTGAACTCTGTGAGTGTCACCTTAACAATATACCGTTGTTTTCTGTTTTGAGTCATGACATTGAATGAGCAGTGCAATGATGTCATCCCCAGCGGTGCTGAGCGACAGGCTGATTCTGCTGTCCTTCCTGGAGCAGAGCCAAGTGGCTGCAGTCTACCTCAACCAAAAGAACCAGGACACACCAGAGACTGGCAGGCGAACAGACAAACTTTCAGCCTCTGAAATCAAGGTACAGTGGAAGGCATTGATGGAGTGTGCGTCAGTAGTGTGTGTGCTTAAAGTGTGTGTGTAGCTAGGTTGTTGTTTATAAGAGAGAGAAGTAGACAGTGGCAGAGTCAAAGGAAGAAGATGAAGAGCAAGAGAATAAAACGGGAAATGTCTTTACGTATCATTGTCCAAATACATTTTTGTATCTGCTCAAAGAATGACATTTTCAAAATGTCTTCTATTTCATGTTTAACCACGTGTTTTTGCCGAGGTAGATTAAGCAAAATGAGTTTAAAAAAAACCTATATGGTGCTCTTCTGTTACAAACAGCCAAACAGTATGCTAATCATTGTATAAGAGATACAAAATGGTTACCTTTGAACATGCAAAATCTCAAAATCTAATATTTATAAATGGAAGGTTAGCAGGAAAAGATACCTTCTGTGTTTTTGCAGCATTATCTGGGTCTTTGCTACATTATCAACTTTTTCCCGCTGGCAGCAAGTTTATAAAACATCTACTAAGAATCTTTTAAGTTATGATAGACTATTTTAACTTGTGATCAGCACCTCAGAGACATTGCTTTTCCAACATTAATATTGATATAGACGTGTTGTGTTCAAAAGTCAAAGACACTTGGTCACTTGGTTAGCCATCAAATCTGTCTTAGTGCCCAAGATCTTTGTCTATCTTTGATACCCTTGAATGCTGTTCATTTGGCTTGACACAATTTTGTGACACAAACTAATGTTTGACTCCCTTTTTATCTTTTGCACAACAGGTGCACAGTCTCATAACCACATTCAATGTCAGAATCCTGTGAATAAGACCACAAACGGTGACCTTTAACCCTCTACTTCTTTCCTATTTCTGTCTATAATTCCCTAAAAAAGATGTGTGATCTGATGGAGTTTTTGTATTTTTTTGTAACAGGCATCTGCATTCTCGTTTTTCCCTTCCCCTAAACAAAACTACACTATGTCCTCTGTCACAAGCAAGCTAACAGCTAACCCTGTCATTATCACATTACTGCCAGGCCCTTTAGTTGAGGTGTGTGTGGGTGTGTGTGCGTGTGCATGTTGTCTGTGTATAAAAGCAGTCGTTCCTTCTGTGTGTCTGTCTCCAGAAGCATAGCCCTGATAAGACACCCCACCATCACCACCAACCCCACACAGCCACCCTATATTGTCCAGACCTCTGTCAACGCATGTGCATGTAACCTGCAATATACACACAGGTGCACACGCACGCCCAACTACCCATCCCCCACAACCAACACACACATGCACAACCACATACACACTGCCCTGGTCCAGTGGGCTAAGCTGGAGAGGGATAGTGGGGGACGATGGGGGGGGGTAAACTAATCCGGCCCACAGAAAGTGGTTTCTGATTATTGCTGACCAGCAAACGCCAGCAAAAAAAAAAAAGGCTTGAAGAGACGGGTAGGGATGGAGGGGCATGCGGGGGTAGATATAGAGTGTGTTATTAACCCCAGTGATTTTCCGATTTTTTTTATTTCTTTTCTTCTTTTTCCATTTCTAATCTGTCAGTGATCTGCCATTTAGCTGTTTTGGGGGCAACTCTTTGTTCTCTTTATCATCAGATATACTTCCATCTTTTTAATTTGGCTCTGTATTTTGTGTCCAAAGCAAATATTCCCCTCAAGGGGGCAAGAAGGGCAGACATGGACCACTGAACCTTAAACCTGCTCTACTCATACAGTACAGCATGCCGATTTATTAATTTTTGTGTGTTACTGTGCCTTTTTATTGTAATAATAATAAAAAGTTTTGTATTCTGCTTTGACAACACATTAGGTATTGGCCGCTCCCTTGCACTTTTACAGAAGTCATGAAAACGTGTTCTGTTGTGTGTGCGTACTTGACTTGATTGAATCTGGTCACTTGTGTTAGGAAATGTGACTACCAATATTAAGAGTATGTAAGGCCTGTATGAATATGGGAGTGTGTGTGCGCTTGTTGACAGCAAGACCTTTAATATCACCATCAACCAAAGTGCTTCTGAAAAGAGTTCTGTTTGTTTAATGTGCATTTTGTGAACTTTGCTATCTGCAAAAGTGTATCTTTGACACCATTTACACCAGTGCTTCTACATGTATGCACGTGTGTATTTGTGTGCATACATGCATGCATTCATGTATATGCGTGTGTGTTTCTTTGGGATTGTGTGTGCCCCCCTCAAGCACCACGAGAGCTCATTACTGTGGGTCTCTTTGTTGTGGCCCGTAGAGCGTGGCAGACCTTCCCCAAAAATATGCACATCACTAAAACAACAAGCCTGACAGACCAAAACACACACGCACATTAATAATGGAAGATAAAAAACAACCTTAGACATCAACAATAACAGGATCGGGGAAGGACGGGGGGGGGGGGGGGTATTTGGGGCTACAGATGTGGAAGATATACAGCCCTCAAGTGTTAACACAAATCAGGCATGTGAGTCCAAATCACCTAGGTACACTGAAAACGTCCCCTTCTTCTTAAAAAGTTTTTTTTAACTCCATGCTTGTGTCTCTAAGTGTCTATCGTCATACTTCTGACCTTATTGCAAAAATCTGAAGCTCTTTTAGGTGCTTATAATCAGTGCATCTGTGTGTTTTGTCTCAATGTCCAGGTAGTCTGTGTAGATGTGAGTGGACAGGGTCGAAGGCTTCACAGACGTGTCGGTCTCAACCGTCTCCAGGATGTGGCACTGGTGTGGTGGAACCTGGACAAGCTCGACGAGGAGCTGTGGACCTGGACTCCCTCAAACACACCCAGGAACAACGTGGTCCTGCTCAGCTGCTCACCTACTGAAGGCCTCAAGGTACAAACAAACACATATAAAAACTTCTTGCACTGGAGGAACTTTATTATACAGAGCAGTTAAAGCAACCCTGCTTTACAAGGGTTTGCACTGCAAGAACTGTGCAGAGTCGTAGGTCTGAGAACGTGGAATAGAGAGACTTATTTAGCCTTTTTGGAAAAGATACTCATCCAGAACACCATGAACCCTTAGTGGCATAATGTGTGGTGATAGGTGCACACATGATCCAATACCACAGGATGAACCTGCCATCTTTAAATTCTTCTATAACAGCTCATGTTGGTTTCCTCAAAAAATTACTAAAAGCTGCTAAAATGGATTGGAGGTGGAGTCTAACTTTAGGAAGTCCCCATCACTTCATGGTATCCATTAGAAACAAAATAATTCCTACCAATATGTCCTCTATCTCATTGTTGTCTCATATTAAATTGCTATAGAAACCACAAACAGGCCTGTGTCACTTAAGGGTTCCTATGGGTAGTGTAAAGGTTAACTTAAAAAAATCTGGAGGTTATGTGGATCGCCTGGAAGCTCATAATGGGCAGTTCCGCTTTGTGATTACCAAGAACTGTTTGGTCCAGAAATATCTCAACACATGCAAACACAGGACAAGGCAAGGTAATTGGGTTTATTGGGAAAGGATGCACCAGACAATTTATCACCGGAGGGGTCAGGAGGATCCTGCAGATGTGTACCTGTGAAGTCTTGTGGGTTAACTGGTGAAATATCAGGAGGTGAAGCCATCGGAAACCAGCTGTGGGGTTCTACAACTGGAGTATATTGATATTCCTGGAAATAACTCCAGCTTGTGCTTAATGAGTGATACTTGCAGACCTGGCATGTAAATGTCAATTTTTGGTGATTTCAGGATTTCACCACCAGCAGTTACAAAAAAAATGTATAGAATATGATACAATCTTGTTTCTTGCTGAGTAACTTGCTGACTAAAATGAGGAAGTGCAATCAATTGAAGGATGTAAGTGTGAAAGCTTTCCATCAATTGGGGATGTTTAAGCAGTGCTGAGCTTTTGCACTGAAGATGAAGCTAAGGCAGAGGGAAAGTGCTTCATTCACAAGGGGATCTACAACAATTTTAATCAGTAATAGTAATATCGAAAAAAAGAGTTCAGCCTAGAACTATTGCATTTTCTCATTGAAATATGTCTGATCATTCTGTCTCATGTGGATCTTCTTTTTGGAAACTTGAGCCAGAAAGAAATCCATGAACTCAATGTAAGGTAACATATCCTACCTGGCCCGAGACCATCTTCAAATCTCTCAGGAACAGGACATGGCTGCTAAGACTGCACTATGACAGAGGAAAAAAGCTAAGCTAATTCTAGCTAATAACCATCACGATTGAATACAGAATATGGAACAAAAGTAAATGAGACAGAACAAACATTAAGTTGTTACACATTTGTTACACTTTTTATAAACAGCCACTCAGGCTGTTTATAAAATGTGTAACATCTATAGATTGTTTTAAACTTTTCATTGCTCTTTGTAGACTTAAACTCAGTGCACAGATCATGTGGTTAATCTGTGTGTTCGTTTTTCACAGACTCAGGCAACCTCTCACACACGCTCTGCAAAATACACGCGCACAGTGAAAGGCAACAAAGCTGCTTTTTTTCAGTGGAGACCTGTGTTGTGGTAGATGGGATTGGTGATGGTGTGTTAGTCACCTCAAGGGTGGCACCTCTGTGTTACACCTCCATGCATCACCATATGAAGAAAGCAGGAGCACTAAGCCTTGGTGCTGTGTGAAGGAGAACGCCTCCACATCCACACATGCTCACACACATACACATCATCATGGCCCCTGGCAAAACCCTAACTACAACCCAATTCTATGTCAACCTAGGATTGGCCTCGTGCCCAAAGCAGATGAAAGATCCCAAATTACCGAACTGGGCTTAACTCTATACTCCTAGTACCGCGGTAAACATATGCAAAATCTTCTCCGCACCAGGGAGAGAGAGGGAGAGTCTGCAAGAAGGAGGAAAGATGAGCGTTACCAATCGCATGCTAGGAAAACAAATTCACATATGGGAGCTGGGGGGGATTACTTGAATATTGAAATAAGCAAAGCAGATGTTGTTCTCTGCTTTTTCCGCTTCTTGTTTTTGGAACACTTTCCACATTTATCACACTCCTTCACCTAGTTTATTCTCTCCGTCTCCTTCACACACACACACACACACACACACTCCCCCCACACACACACACACACACACACTCACACGTCCTCCCTCTCCTCCTTCTCCTTCCTTCCTTCCTCCACGCTTCAAGAACATTAAAGTACTTCATGGGGCTGCGGCAATGCGCTCTAATGAAAGCGTTTGTTGTCATTTTTCAGATGCGCGGTGTGAAATTAGACGAGCAGTTTATGTAAGAGCCGTGGCGGGAATCAAACGCCGGGCAAACATCGGGAGACGCCAGCTACTTCAATCACTTCAAGCTCATATATATGTTCCTTTTGTTCAGTTCGCTATCTGCCACACTAAGCCAATTTTCTAGCCAGTCTCTCGGCATTTAAAAAAGTCTGATTTCTTTCCCTATGTGGTCTTAATTCATATCCCCCCACCCCCATCCTCCTGCTGATAAGTGGAGCCACGGCATGCCTCTCACGGCAGGAGAGGAAAACACATATAGTCGTTTTTTACACAGCTGGTTAACATTTTTAATTACCCTTCCTTCATGCCCCCCCACCCTAAACAAACACACAAACACACATACATACAAACAATTACCTGGAATTTAATCATCTTAATAGAAAGAAAACACCAGATGATTTTTTTTTCTTGCCATATTTGAATATATTTGTGTTTGAAAACATCCTTTGTTGTTGTTGTTTATAAAGTGTATGACTATCCTGTTATCTGTCACATTTTCTCTGCAGTTGTTGATCTGCGTTTCTGTGATTTCTGTGGTCTTTTAATTATTTTTGACTTCACCACTGAGCTGCAAGGCCTTTTTCACTTTCAAAATAAAAAAAAACCTAAACGGATTGTCCAAGAAAGAAAACACCAAAGGGAGTAAATTATATAAAAAGAAAATATAATTGCATAGAAACGAAATGTGTAGTTCATCTCCTGCTAGAATGCTGTGATTTAGACTATATTAGAAGCCAAATTAACAGTGTAAAATGGCTAATTTAGCCTGTGAAACATAAAAAGCTGCAGCCTTAATATGCAGAATTAAAGCATGGGAAGTAGAAAAAATGAGCTGTAGTCATAATTTGGACCATGAAAGGGTCGGGAATGGAATCCAAAGAGCAGAATTACCCCCAAGCTTCCTCGCTTTGTAAAAATCACACAGGAAATGCTGCTGCCACAGTTTCAGGTCTAGTGAATAATGTTCACCCTGCCCTACAATTATGTTCAGCGGTACCAATTATGACAGTTAAGGTATGAGGAATATTCTGATTGGAAATCCTGCTGTGCCTGTGCATTTTCTCACACCAATACCTCAACACTAACCCTAATTCACACACCTAAAACTTCCCAGCACCCCCCCCCCCCCCCCCCCCTCCCAAACCGACAACCCTCATCCCTTCATCCCTCCAAGTCCCTCCGTCTCTCTACCCGTCTCTCTCCGTCTTTCTCTGCTCCGTGAGCTGGAAAATTGGCTTCAAAAGGCCACTGCTGTGAACAAGGGCCAGCCACACAGTTGGGCCCGTCCGCTTTATCTTTCACGCCACGGAGGGGAAAAAAAGGTGCTGGCGAGAGAGAGACAAGAAGAATGGAGAAGAATAGTTTTGACCAGTCACTGAAACCAATAACCAGGAGAAAGCTACTTACTAGAGCCCCCCCCTTCTCTGTCTGTCTCTCTGCTCTCTTTGCATCTTTCTCTCTGTATCCACCTCCTCTTTTTTCCCCTCTTTCCCTCTCCACTGTCTTCACTCACTTCCATTTCCACTCTCTCTCATCATCTTTTGCGTACATTTCTTTCTGTCTCTCTCCCACTCTTTCGCTCTCTCTCACACATCTATACTCACTTTGCTCCACCTCCCTCCTGATCTTACTCATCATTTTCAACATTATTCTCTTACAATTTGGAAATACATTATTTTCACATGACACAATGTACTCTGGAGAGTTCACATGCACAGAAGGCTTTCTTTTGTAAAAATCTTACAATGACACTTGCATAATGTATTGGAGAAGTCATTCCATTTTCCCTTTCCCTTTAAAGATTGGGCATTGTTCTAGTTTCAACATGTTTTTTTTACAATATTTTATGCATGTGGAAATTTGTAAAACAAGTTGAATTGTTATAAAAAATAAGAGTAAAAGGTGAACATACAAGGCGATGTTTTAGCTCTGTGGTTACAGTGTGCGCCAAAAGTACAGAGGCTAAAGTCCTCGTCACAACGGCCCTCGGCCCTTTCAACATGTCATCCACCACTCTCTCCTCCAACATTTCCTGTCTCCCTTCAGCTGTCCTATCCTGTAAAGGCAAAAATGTCCTGAAAAAAAAAGCCTCAGTCAGTTTTTGCGAATGTTTATATTTTACGTCATGTTCGTGTCCTGTTGTGCTTACAGCGGCATGAAATTTAGCAGTTTAAGAGTTTATGTTCCGACACATCCTAGCCCTGTAACCCTGAAGATCATGAGTGCCATGCTCTAATCTCCTAATCAGCCGTGTTGCCTTCAGGGGCCTTCTGCTTGCGTTTGCTCTGTCTATGTGGAATGTAAAATGAGGCACACCATGGCCTTAAAAGGTGACCCAGAGTCAAAATGCTGCTTTGCAGTCCGTTTAAAAAATGTTGTGATTGTAAATTTGTGACTGTGTAGGAATGTTTTTGATGCAGGGTTTCTGTGCACTCCACTGCAGCACTATTTGGATTTGAAGACTTCTGCCTTTTAGATGTTGCTCTTTTTTGCAACATCTACTTCAGATTAATCCCCATGTTCAGTTTAGATCAGGCACTAGGGAAAGTAAGGACACATTATCTTGCTGATATTTAGGTATGAATATATTAAATCTAAAGGTCTTTACCTGGATCTTAAATGTTCTGGAGATCTGTGTGAACACCTAGGCAACTTATCACACACACACACATAAAAACGGATTAAATGATGACTCATTTGGGACATTTTCTACTTATGTAATTATTGCTGTTAAACATATTAAAAAAGCATGGCATGATTTAGCTGAAAATCAAACTGATTTTAAATATTTATTCACTCTCACCATACCTGGTCACACCTGGTTTTTGCACATGGAGTATAAACAAAGGTAAACACAAATTGATCTTGAACTCTTGACTGGCTTTTGCAGATTGAACCTGGCTGTTCAGTATTTACTCATTGCTTCTGAGCTGCAGCTGACACTGTCCCCCTTCTCCTATACTTGGAGGGTCACCTATCAGGGGGAGGCAGAGCTGAATCAGCCTCACCTTAGCCCTGATGGTGCCACGGTGGCTTGCTGGCACAGCGGGTGGTGGGCACAAGTGAGCTGGGCACCAGATGAAAAGCTGAGAGGATAAGATGTCTTTTTTTGGGAGGGATATTTATTTATTTTCTATTTTTTGGAGGGGGCCGGGTCAGCGTTTGTGGAAGTAGGTGTTGTGAATCCTGTGACAGTTTTCTGTTGGATGGACTTCCTGCTATTTGTTTGTGTGCTAGTTTATGTAATGCATGTGCCACTTTGTCCAAGCAGAAATGTACCTATCCAGAGAACAGCACACTCCAAGGATATCCCACCTCTAACATGAATTGAGCCCCTCTTTCTTGCTGCCTTAGATGAACACACACACAAACAGCACCCACCCCCTGTGGAGCAGCAGGAGCTGGCTCTGGGGGATTATCTAGAAGGAAAAAAGCTTTCAGGAGGACAGTCATCTGCTTCTCTCCTGCTGTAGACCATGTGCAGGCAAAAAACTCCTCTCTTCCTCCCTCTAAGTCCCTTTTTGGCAATGCCTGCCAAAAAACTGGGCCGGGCAGCTTTGGGAAAGGAAAGGAAGGTAGGCAGGCTGCAGATCCCTCTTTCTGTCAGCACGGCGAAAAGAAATGGGCTCATTTAGCCAAAGCTGCCACGGTCAATGCAAGGCTCTGATAGAGGCTTTGGTAGGGTGAAATCTCTCCTTAAAAGCTCTGTTAGTGACTGTGGAAGTGTTGGGCTTCTGTATAGTACTGCCTGTTGTCTCCTGTCATCCACCTACAGTTCCTGGTTTTACTGTGGATGTTTTATCCACAGCACCACCGTGACATCTCCTTTAGTGTCAATGTTTGCTTGCTAAGCGGGGCCATTGTGCCCACTCCCACCAGGGATGAATAATCTTAATTCTGGGTTCGACCATTGGTCAAATATTTCCATGCTTTCCTCTTTCCTCCTATTATTGAAAAAAACACTTGTTTCTTGTCACTTAGCAGGACTACTATTGAGCACTTGGCTCCTCACACAGGTAAACAGAGGGTGTTGTTTATCACTAGGTGCCAAACAGTGGCATGCTCAGGGAGAAGATGTTGTTGACCTTGAGTTAAAATGGAGCTCTTATCATTAGCTGAGTTGATTGACAGCCATGTGTTTATGAGCAAATAGGATGGCTACATTTCCCCCATCTCGAGGGGTGTTTGTAGCTACTGTCATTTCATGACTCATTCTGTTTTTCTCTTCAGTTTTCTCTCCCCCTCGTTTCTTATCCTCTTTTTTTATTCAAAATCAGGTTAGTTCATTATAAGTTATGAAAAAAGCTTTTAAAAGTTGGCAAATACAAGGAAATGCTAAAAAAGCAACAAAATTAACAGATCAAGTTTAAGGTTAGCTTTTAATACGATGCTTTGTGACACTTGACAGTAGATTCTCAATTCAAGTTTAAATTGAAACAACTTGCATAATATTTTTTTTACTCAATCACTTTCTTTGCTGTGAATATGCTAAACACACTATAACACATGTTAGCCATTATTGTCCTCCAACTAAGAAGTAGTAAAAGTGAGAGAACTTTGTTTAGGAGGTGTTGTTGTTGTTGTTTTTGTCTGATCAGTCCCAGCCTGTCTTGGCAGATGGCTTCTTACCAATAAGTCTGGTTCTGCTCATAGTTTCTTGCCTTTAAAATGAAGTTTCCCATTGCACTGCTGTCAGCTCCCTGTGCATTGTTGGACTATTTATATTGAACAGAGTAAAATATGTAAGGGACATGAAATAACTTCAGTTGTGATTTTATTAAGTTAATGGATAAGATTCATAGGGAGGATGTTCAAGTGTGCATCAGTTAAAAACTCTCTAAAATATTCCTTTCTTCTTCTCATCATTTCTTCCCTCTTAAAGGTTCTCAGCTCTGTCCGGACAGAAGGAAATCTCCTGGACTGTCGATTTAGCCTTCTTCAGCCCTACCAGCTGCTAACAGTGGAGATACCTCCAGGACCCCAAGAAGCCAGAGAGGGGTTTTGGGCCCATACTTGTGTGTATGAATGTGCACGAGAGCGCCTGCACCGTCTGTCCGTCATCCGCATCCCACTACCATCCCATCCTGTCTCTTGCTCCCGTCACCCCTCTGAGGTCACACTTCTACTTGGTTTAAGGGACTCCTCCTTGGTCCTGTACGACCAGCGACGGGGGGTCTCTTTCTTGGCCCCCTGCCCTCTGCCACCCACCCTCCTGGCTTGGCACCCTGCTGGGGCTGTGGTCATGGTAGGGGGAGGGCAGGGGGAGTTGATGTGCTTTGATCTTGGCTTGGCACCTTTAGGCATGGCACTGTTAGCAGAGGAGGTAGCTTCAGCTGCTACTTTAAGACTAGCTCAGCACCTGCGCTGCTGTGGAGGCCTGGAAGGACTCTGGTGGGGGGCTGGCCTGGAAGGAGCCCCAGAGGGAACCGATATCCTGATGTTTGCTCTTCACGGAGGACCACTGGCAGCCCTGAGATTCAGACTAGGTTGGTGAAATAAGACAATATAGCCCCATATGAAAACAAAAATAATAATAATAATTTTAATTACTGTTAAGGTGTCAAAAAAACAGTGAAAAGTTCATGTTACAGATTGCATGATGAAAGCTCAAAATGTTCAAATCTGAGAAGCTTAAAGCCAGTTTTTGACTTTTATTGATTATCAGGAAATGGTTTTGATAGGTTTATTAGTGCTGACCATTGGATTATTGTTTTTGTCGTCATATAGGCAGTATTTACATGAAGTGCTTGAAATCAAATTTATCATAATCTAGAGCAAATGTGTTCTAAAGATCTTGAAACATATGAATGGGACTACATAAACTAGTCTGCATTAATGTGGCTTCAGAGGGATTCATGTGTACTACTTTGATAAATTATATATGAACAATATGCATTCTGGGACAGGCTGCAGAGATAGAAAATAAATAGAAATTAATTGACAAACTTGCCACACCATCACAGTTGTCTCGTCCTTATGAAGGTGCCTTCCTCCCCTCAGAGACTCCTCCTCTGTTTGGGATCTGACACTGTATCTGAACCCCTCTGTGTAAATATGGCTGCTGAACGGGTCGACCTCTTCACTGCTGAGGGAAGTTAATTTGTTGACGGGCGGGAAGGTTAGCAGGAGTCGCGCTCTCAGAGGTCATTCAATAATCGCCCTGGGGCAAGAGCCCCCCAGGTGCATTCTGGGATGCATTTTTCCGATAAATCGTTTACAGTGGCTGCGCAGTCCCTTGGGGCCCCCAGATAAAGTTTGCCAATCAAATTTTTTTCAGACTGCCACCTCACTCTCTAACATGCACATGCACAAACACACTCGTACGGTCTCACACACGCCTGCACATACACTCGTTCAGCGTCTTTAATTGTGACTTTGGAAAGAAAATGTGACAGTGGCACGCAGCTCTCTGCTGAAGTTTGAAAGCAGGAGCGTGGGGGCGGAAGGGAGGAAGGTAGAAGATTGTGTGCATTTGAGTTTGTGTGTGTATGAGGGTGTGTGTTTGTTCAACTGCGTTTGCCTGTGTGCACAGGAGAAGGGGAGGGTGTCTTCCAACAATAGCTTGCCTGCTTTGATCGCCGGCCAAGGTTTTGATGAAGAAAGTCACTGCACGTCTTTTTCTCCATGATAATTCTTTCCCCCACACACATATGTGTATTCTTCTATTTCTGTGCTACTACACACACACACACACACACACACACGCACACACACACACACACACACACACACACTCCAACTCGCTTGTTTGTTTGTGCTCCTTTTCTGCATTGACTTGTTTCATAAGGCCCGCTAGATGACAGAAGGAGTGAGTCGGGAGGCGCTGAAGAAGAAAGACTTGGCCATGCTCCAAGTTCCTTTTTTTCCGTATGAGGCAGCCCTCCCCAGTGCCACCCACCCCCACTCCCACCCTTACCCTCCTGCCTGCACGGAGTTATCTCATCTGGGCACACATTGGCCGCGGCTGGGCCTGCACTGGTACTGACTGTGGACGTGCAGACCAGGGAATGAGTTCAGGGCACGCAAGAAAATAGTCCTTTTTTGTGGAGAATTTAGTGAAGTTTTTTTACGCTAAAAGATAAATAATGGAAGTGGGGTTATAAGAGAGATTGAAAGCGCAAGTTGTGGCATCTTTGGTTGATATTAATTTGAAAACAGCAGGTATTGAGATAGATTAAAGATAGTTTCTGTCTTCCCCAGCATGAGCTTCTGTTTGCTAATTTGGAGGTGAAGCCTGTTAGTGAAGTTCTGTTTACTAAGTCTGTTCAACAATTGAGGTTCAAACCCACCTGTGCTGTATTAGCATATTTAGCAGCCTTTATTAATTACCAAAAACTGTGATTTACTCTTTTGAGTCAAACACCTTCTCTTGTCTCTGAAGTCTTCTTGTCGTGTCGGTGGTGCATGGTTCTGATTCTTTGTTGCTGAGTGCTCATGCTGCTGCTGTTCTCTTCCTTCTCACTGATGAAGGAAAAAAGTTAACAGACTGTATCTCTGTGTCACCACAATGATCCATTGTCTCTGCTCAAAGTTAGCTAAGAGCAGACATTACCAGCCAACTAAAGGACCCACATGCACACAGTGAAACACACACACACACACACACACACACACACACACCCAAACATGGACACACACCACACTACACTCAGCTGGTGTATTAGCCACATTAGCCCTCTCTTTAGGGGATTTGGGGGCTTGCTAATTGCAAGCCTGTCATTTTAATTGCTTGAACACCCCCTGCACACACACAATCATACACACACAACTTCTTCAATTAATTAGACTTGAGTCAGTGGTAACTCTGCCTGCCTGCAGCCGGGCCCATTGACAGTGTCGCTGTCAGTCGGTGATCACCTACATTGCCCACAAGAGTGCCACATGGTCCAAATTGTATAAACAAGCTACACTATACTGTAGCAGAATATATTGTGTAGCTGCTCTGTGATGACTGTAAAAATGCTTTATGCTACTAACTGCATGTAGGCCTCTACAAGAACAAGTCATGTGACACTGGACATTAACCTGGCATTCAATACATTACCTTCATTTCCCGTATGACGCCACAAACACACGAACACCTTTGCCCTTTTACATACACAACAAGACACCGCTATTACCTGGAAGGATACAAAACATTTTGCTTACATTATTCAGCAAAGTCCTAATGTACTCACAAACACACAAAAGCATAATTAATCACCTCTGGCCTGAAGGCCTAATTAGCTGTTACATGCCTCTCTTCTGCTCAAAAGACAATCCCTGGCAAAGTAACACATCTCACACAACTGTTTTTACTTATGTGCACATGCTGTGTGCTGTGTAACAAAGGTGGCATGAATGATAAAATATGCATAATAATGTAACAACATTGTATTTATATCAAATCAAACTTCATAAAATTCTTCAACAAGATTAAAAACAAAAAATTCAGAAACTAAGTTTCTAAAATAAAAATGGGCCAAAACAAGGATGTAGAAATGTATATGTTTGAAGTGTAGAGTACATTTTGACAAGATAACAAGAGTTTTTATTGTTTCTAATAACAGACATTTCTGTGTTACTCTGGTTTTGCTGTTTGTTGTTTTTGCCTTGAAATGATAATGCTTTGTTCCTACTCATAGGCAACAGTGACAGGTTTTGTATTTGTATATGAAAACATCAGGAGATAAAACATATATAAATAAGAAATTTCATCAAACCATCTGTTCAAACTGTCAGAGAGACAAATTAAGTGTTATATGTTAATATTATTACATTATATGCTGTTGCTTTATTTCTTCTTATAATGGCCTAAAACCAAACTTTTCATGACAGGAGCTCTGACTGGAGGACAGATGGGTCCTGTTGAGCTGCTGCAGCAGCGCCTGCGATGTGGTCAGGTCAGAGAGGCACTCGGCATTCTGGAGGCCATGGACTGGAGCATCGTGGGAGACGAGTGCTACAGAGGCCTGAGTTTGGTCACCAACCACCTGCTGAGGCTGGAGCTGAACACGGAGCGGGAGGGTGGGTTCCTGTGTGAAACATCTATGAAATGCTAATTCACATAATGCTTCATCATTAATAGATGCTTCTGTAACTTTAAAAGTTCTCCTCTGGTGGAAATAATCTGGCTGTGTTATTCAAACCCTTTGCAGTCAGTTCCGAGCAATAAGTGTTTTTGAGACTTATTTAAAGTTGTTTTGTTGGATTCAAAAGTTAGGAGTTTTATTAGCCTAAAGGTTTAGGTCACTTATTATCAAAGCAGATTATATAACTTTTTTTCAACAGGATCATTTAAAATAAATATGGGAAACTTATATTTCACTCCCTGACTACATATTTTGCTGCCATACACTTGTTTAACCCCTCTGTATTTTTATTTTTTTATATATTTATGAATTGTTTCTGTTTCCTGTCTGTAGCCCAGCTGGAAGCTGCTCTTGGAGTGTTTTATGCTCCAGCTGCTCCTCTGTCTGATGTGGTGATACTTGCGTACAGGGAACCAATCAGCAAGTACGCCCGCCGCTTTTTTCACCACCTCCTCAGGTAAATTCACCTGCTGCGTCTGCCCTCCTTATTGCTGCTTATATTTTGTATCAATGCATTTTTCTTTTATTTCTGAGTTTTAATAATAATATAACTTTGACAGTTCAGTGTTACGTCATGAAGAGATGTATCAGAATCGCGCATTACAAATAATAGATAACCAACCTCCCTCCATCCTGAAGAGGACTTACCGTACATCCTTACTAAGCAAGGAATTTAGCTTAAAAAAATACAAAACACAATTAAGAAAGGAAAGTATTTTTTATAAAATTTGAGTCTAAAAATGGTAAAACATGTTATCTTGCACTGAAGCAGATACTACTGTATATCAGGCATCTTTCCACTCTTTCATGTACAACACCTCTAGTTATATTCATATATATATAGTTAAATATGAAGACTTCACTCAGCCATAACGTCATCAGAGGCTTGACAACAACAGGACGAAGGCAAGCTTGTTCACGTCAATGTAAATTGTGAGCTAACCATCTAAATGTATAATTTGTCGGCAGGAAGGCTTTTGGAGATCAGGTTTAACCAGTTGTAGTTGTGGAAGAAAACTTGTGTGATTCAGTGTGGGGGAGTTTTGTTCAGGAGTAGTAGTAAAAATGGGGTTTTATGCATTTAAGTGTAAAGATAAGCTGTGTGATCCTCCTTCAGGACACAGATCAGTAAATTTTGAGAAAAAAAAAATTCAAGATGACAAATGACATCATCTGATCAATGACTAAAAGATGCTACCTTTGGTCATGTCCCTTGATATTTACAAATTTTCTCAGTTTTTAAAAGGTATTAGAAAACATTTTTAATAACAGTAGTATTTTATCGTCATAGGAAGCAGAATCAGAATAACACTTCCTGTTTCTTTCAGAAAATCACATCCATTAAAGATGCAATTTAATCCAGTGTATTTGCTGCTCACCTTTCTATTTAAAAAAAAAAAATCTAAAAAGGAATAGCTTTTGGATTTCCTCAACACACTGATGCAGCTTTGAGTCATTCATAAGGCAAAGCACCTCGCATGCACCTGTTTAGACTGTTGTTTCATTTTCCCTTCTGCCATGAGAGCCTTTTGAAATGCCTGTTTGACTGAAATAGACCCTGTTGTTCCCACACACCGCTGCTTACCACTCTCCATCGTGCAATTACCTCCTGTTTCCTCCTCTCTTTCTTTCTCTACCTCTGTAGCCGAGCGTGAGCGATGTTTGGCATCCCTCCTCCTCTCCTCTCTTATCACCTACCTGCATTCTTTTTCTCTCCATCGACATCAAATGAAGGAAGCCCCCCCCCCCCCCCCCCACCACCCCCTCATCTCCCTTCTCTGCTCGTGTTTGTTTGTTTCATGTTGGCTCTAGTCGAGGGAAAGTTGAGTTGTTTTGTACTGGAAGATAGAGCTTTCTCTTCCAGCTTTAATACTGGATAATAGGAAGAGGACTCGCTACTCTCAGTTCAGTTATTGACAGTTTTATATGTAGAGGTGTATGTGGGTGGTTGTTTGTGTGTGCTGTCACTGAAAGGAGGACATATGTACTACTGATCTATCAATCAATGCATTTTAATCCAATGTATTAATTTAGATGATGATTTTATTTTTTATGTAAGGTTGTTGTCTTATTTCTTCTTAAACTCTCTCTAATCTCTTTGCAGACACCAGCGCTTTGAGAAGGCCTTCCTGCTTGCCGTAGACTTAGAAGCCCGGGACTTATTCATGGTGAGAGCAAAGAAGATTTACTTTATATTGCTGTCTTGAAAACTGCTCTGACAATCATTCAAAATGATTGTGATTAGAGTAAAAGTGTTGGCTCAATTTGAGTTTGGCCAGAAATAAAGTATTTACTCAGGTTGCTAATATATCATTATAGTCTTGTGATATCCATCAGGGTGTCTGCAGGTTTCTTAAGAACAATTAAGTATCTATAAAAAAAATAAGAATAAAAAAAAAATACATATAACATACACTCTGTTTTAAATTGCAGAGTGTCTGGTGCCTGCACACAACAAAAAACTAAATGCAGGATTGTTTGAGAATCATAGTGTTCATGTAGAAAATAATTGTTTTCCTTTCCGCATCATCAAAGCAAGCTTTTACTTTATTGTTAGCTTTATCAGCATGGAAGTCCTTTGTCTCATTATTTACAGCAGGGGAAATAGCTCAACCAAATCTAAAACATTATCAAGTAATTGTTCTGACTAAAATTAGGCATAAACAGAACAAAAGACTAAAGTATGGCTTTGCACCAACAACCGTTTTTTGTAAACAACAAAGGCTAAAGCTATATTTTAAAAAAATGGTCAAAATTAAAACAGGAGTCAACTAACAGTCAACAGGCTATAATTGTCCACTAACTGTTGACTCTTTCATTGGCTATGACTTGTAATCCCTACAATTGTGTATGTGTATTGTCTGTCACGGAGCAGATGTGATCTCAGTAAGGGGCCCTATCTTTTCACAACCTCCACGGCCTCTGCTCGGCCTTCTCCTTTCCTCTCTCATCTTCCCTCCACCTCGCTCTTTTCTTGACTCTATACGCTGAAATGCTCCTCTATGTGTTTGACCCCCTTTTTCACGGGGCCCCCTTTTTGCTCCATGCTCCACCAACACCTTAGACATTAATACAGACCCCCATACACACACACACACACACACACACACACACACACACACACACACACACACACACACACACACACACACACACACACACACACACACACACACAGCACACCCTCCTCATTCCCTCTCAATCACACTGATAGCACTGGTTCCAATTACCTCCCCACTAAGTAGTGCTGCTGGGAAGCCGAATTGAAAAGGTGGAGTCGAGTCTGTGGACCTTGAAAGTGTTCAGAGGAGGGGATGCAGAGAGCAGAGGAGGGGGCAGTGGTGTAGATGGAAAACTATATGAGCGATGCAAAATATATGAGAGAAAGGTGACTCAAGGTTTTGCTCTGTCACTTTGGAGGAGTAAGACAAACACGTGATGAACAAAGGCATGAAGGTGGAATATTTAACGGGTGGGTTCAAACACTTCAGGACAATTTAAGTCTGGACCAAACAACCTGAACAGTCAGCAATACTCCTGTTACAATGATTTTGTTTTATTTCAATGATAAATACTTCTTAATACTAAAATGTAGATTTTGACCAAATTGAGAGTGTTTCTTTAGTATTTACAGGACAATCAAAAAATACATTTCAAATCACTTGTAAACGTGTATTGCCTCAATTATTTTTAAAAAGTTTTTCCTCTATTAAATGCAAAATGAAGGCAATCTGCAAATTTCAATTCGAAACATGAATCAGCCAATAGAAATGCTACTTTTCATAGATTTCAATTTGTTTTCTCTTTATATTTTTGTATTTTACAGAGTCGGAAAAATGACTTCATTTATGATATTTAGTCAAGCCACCTTTTATGGCTCAGTTAACTAAGAGGGAACATTTCAGGAAATCACAGAAATTTTATAAATCACTACCAAATACATTGCAGACAAAGAAATTGAAAAGACAGAGTAAGATTTATAAAACCTTTTGTTGTCTCGATATATCCTCTTCAACAAACACAACACTTTTTGGGGGGGCTTTTATTTGCCTTTATTTAAAGATAGAATGTGGATAGAGTCTGAAATCAGGAAGAGAGAGAGGGTGGAAAGACAATGCAGGAAAGGGGCTGCTCGCTTGAGGACTAAAGCCTCCGTACATGGGGCACGCGCACGAACCACTAGGCCACCATCGTTCCAGCCAACACAACACTTGATTGAAAACACTTCTCAAACTAAGCCTGTTAGAAGGTCTCTATTATTTTTATTACAATATAGACATTCATCAATGGAACAGGTGTATTACAAAATTCACTGAAGTAAAGTACAAAAGAGTCAAGCCAAAAACATGAGCTCAGATTCATACACACAAACCCAGAGTTACAATGACAATCAGAATCAATATTAGAAATAGTCATTCATCCCTGGGGTAAATGTGGGTGTATAATAGGACATACAAATAAGTACATAAACAACAGGTAAATAAGAACAATAAACAAAGGCTGTACAATAAATACACAATATTGCACTGCTGAGTTATATAGGTAAAAAAGACAAATCATTATGTAGTAACTAAGGGTAAATTAAATACATGTAAATACACGTGGGGTACTCCAATTACACTCGATCCAACAGCACTCTCAACCTGCTTGTAACAGTTTGTACGAACAAGCGTTTTGTGGTACTTCTTTGCCTCAGCGCCCAAGAGAGCAGCAGCTCAGCATCTGAAAAGAGTGACAGAGAGAAAGAGAAAGAAAAGGAGGACGTTGACATTTCACCCCTCACTCTGTCCTTGGCTCTAATTAGGTTGTGTTGTTGCTTTAACCTGCTGGTCGGCTGATTGAGTCGAGGTGGAGGGGGTTAATGAGGGCAACCCCCAACCTCAGCAAACTCTTTATAACTTCCAAACTTGCCTGCAGAACTCAATAACGCACCATCGACTTGAGAAAATGCATACTTTGAAGCAAACACAGATAAAACGAACACCCTCACCTCTTCTGGAAATGCCCAGCAGGATACACCCCCCTCCATCACCGGACCCCCACCCCCTTAAGGCCCCATTGTTTCTCAGCTAACAATGGAAGCCCTCCAAGCTTTTTTTCTCCACAAAAAGAAAGCTTTTGTTAAAATGAAACACTTTAGTGTCAGGCTAAATTGAGGGGGAGGAGGACTTGGGGGAGGTGGGTGTGTTTTTAGAGGAGGTGGAGGTTGGGGAGGTAGCATTTGTAGTAGGGGGTTACTGAGTCGTTTGCATTTTTTCCATAATTGGCACAGTTCTGTAGCTCCCTAATTAGCCTTTGATTATGAGTTGATAATGTTACCAATTAGGTCATTCGTCAACCAAGTCAAGCCGACGAGTTATTTTTCTCCACCTCCCACCCTCCGCCCTTTTTCCTCCTCTTCTCCTTCCTGGGTCTTTTGCTCTTGATGTAGCCTGTTAATTAAATTAATTGATGTGATAGTCAAATCAGATTTCGGCTCTTTTGTTCCCCAATGAGAGCTTGTAGTGTTTCTTGTTGGAAACACGAGCAGTAAGGGGAGCTGTGTCTGTTGGGTTCACCTATCTTCCTTCCCTATCTGACGCAGTTTGGAGGTGATGGAGGAAGCGAAGGAGGTGGCGTTGCTCGTCTTTGGCAGTAAGCTCATTGTTGTTGCTCAGATGAGTAATTAGCGTTATTGAAGTGTTAAGTCCTTAGCACCATCTGATAGAAGTGTGAGTCAAACACAATGCTTTTGGTTAACAGGTTATTTAGAATGCAATGTGTGTGTTTTTGTAAATGGGTTTGCATCCCTGTGTGCAGCTTGAGCAAATGCTCTCATGCACAGGGATCAGTTCCTGAAGACAATAAGTGTTCCGTATATACTCAAGTTTTGTGCACGTGTGTCTACATTTCAGGCAAAGTGAAATTCCACCTGAAAACATTTTTTCACCAGGTGATGTTTTATCTTCTCTAAATATAGTTGCCTATGATCACTGTTCAGTGCCCTTCCCTGAGAATCAAAGAACAGAGGCATCTCTCTCTCTCACGATGTTTGATGCTGATATTTTATCTTACAGGCAAAAATACAGAAACAAGAAACACAGATAATACACTACACTCATTCAGTATTCCATACTTATTTAGGATCCAGAAAGGTTTAATTATTGTCTTTTTCATCCATGACAGATGTACTTGCAATGTCAGGTACTTGTGGCATTTAAAACAAAATGCTGTGAACATTCAAGGACATTATTTAGTTCATAAATGTTTGGAAAAAATTTGGATGGAATAAATTAATTGATTGGATTTATTTTTCTTTTGTTGGAATAATATTTGATAAAGATCAAATATAAACTTAAGTGTGGCTGTTTTTAAAAGAAGTCATCACCTTCAAATGTCTTCAAGTAAACCTGAAGCAAACGTAAACTGATATGAAATTGTCAATTAAGTAAACTTAATGGATAAATATCCCTTAACAGTAAGAAAAAAAGGATGTATATACACTTGTAAGATGTGAAGTAACAGGTTCATGGAAAACAAGTGTTGCTCATGTTCTCTTCTAGATTTGCTTGAAAGTATCAATAATGATAAACAAACAAAAAAGTTTTGGTTAAGAAAAAACAGTGGACGTTTAATACCATGCATTCAGGCATGATAGAGAGTTATATGAGATATATGGTAGGTAACATCTTTAAAGACAGATTCACACATACAGGACAAAGACTGCAAAAAAAGCCACAAGATGAATAATTTAAAAAGTAAGAATTATTTCCCAGCTATTGTGAGTACACTAGTCGTATTACCTTTTTTACACCCAAATGCAACAAGTTGTTCCATATTGTTGTGCAAATGTTGAAGAGCCTGATTGTAGCAGGTGTAAACACAAAACGATATATAGTTCAAAAGCTCCAACTATTTACGATACAGATGAATGAGGTATAACAGGCTGGAAATTTCTACAATCACAGTTAAAAAAACAAAAAAAAAAAAAAACAACAACTCAGATGCTGCAATTGGAGATTTTACATTTACCACTCTATATTAAGTTTATATACTGTACATGTGCACATAATGCCTTTACAGTGTGCAAATCCTCTGAGAACGTTTATGTACTCATCGATCCTGTTTCCCATCCACAGACGTGAGACACGGCTATTTATGTGTCGTAAGCGCTGCCGTGTGCCAGTTCACCTAATCCCTCATTTATTTGGAGGTAGCCCAAATATCAGTCAATATCGGGCTCTTAGAGTCCACCAACACCAACACCTAACCCCCCTCTGCTCCCCCTTTTCTCCCTGAGAATGGCCCACTAAAACGCCCTCTTTATCAGCCGCTGCAACCCCTAAAGCTCTTATATAAATAAGATTAGTGTCGCGTTTGAGCGTCAGGGAATAAGAGGTGTAATATCTGATGGTTTTATATGCAGTATTATTGTTATCCCTTCTTAGTCGGGCTGATACTCCTCTCTCTCTCTCTTTCACACTCCCTCTTCCTCTCTCTCTTGTTCCACGTTTGTTCATTCGTTTATTCTTTCTCTGGGTCCCTCTCTCCAGATTCAGACAGTATTATGAGGAGCTAAGCTGGAATAAAGCGCCCCGGCATCAAATGTTCATATTGTTCTGTTCTGTCTGTCATACAATCTCTCACTGCCGCTCACATGAAAACCCTTGTTGTGAATTTCTCTTCTTAACACCTTTTATGTCTTGTTCCTCGTCTCTCTCTCTCTCTCTCTCTCTCACACACTCCTTTTCTCTCATTCTCACATACACTTTACTATCATTTCTCTGTAATGCCTCCGCTCCTCCTTGCCTGTTTTAATCTTCTGCTGCTCTGTTTGTTATCAATTAAGAAGCCTCACTCATATCTAATTGAGGGGCCGTGGCCTGTGAATTAGCCACCTCAGTCCTGGGAGCCGATTTAGGTTCTTTTGAGGCCATTTTGTTGTCGGCCATTTTCACATTTCCTCCAACTCGTCACCACAGAGGGCAGGCACCACACTATAATTACCCAATCTGTTCCCATTCATACTCTTCAATTTCAGCAGCTCGCTCTCATTCTCTTTCACTCCCCCCTCTTTGCCTTCCTCTCTGCTCCCCTCCTCGTTTGGAAACCAGCACCACCCCCACCCCCACCCCCCTTCTTTTTTTTCCCTCTTGGGGTACAAAAGCGTGGTGACAATATGGGGGTATTAGAGCTGGGTGCAGGCTCAGCTGGGGGGAGGCTTTAGCCAGCTGAGGGTTATCCGTGGCGAGCCCTGAGTCACGGCACTGATGTCCTGTGATGTCGCTGAGGCGGAAGACTTTCCTTAACATGCTGTACCCTTTGATGGGCCCTCAGACTTGCATTCGCCTCGAAGGAAACCCTGTGACTCTGAGGAGATTCTCTTTGGGTGCCAGGATGTTGGTGTTAATTCACTCTGTGTTTAATCAATTAAGGAGGTTGACTTGAGTGTGCAGTAATTATGTATTTTTTGCTCTTTTTCTTTCCTTTTCTTTTTTATCAATTGACATTTTGTAGATTTTTTTGTCCTTCAGGGCATCCTTCTTCCAACCAACAGTAACAACTTCACGCTGGTAGCTGACCAGTACTTTTTCGGCCTTTACTGCTGGTTATTGACGGGCTCCACTGGAGAGACTGGGGAAACATGTTGATCGTTGTTTAGGGTGTGTTTTTTCATTTTCCTCACAGCCGTTCTCAGAGCTTCGAATCAGTGACCTTTCTGCCCAAGACCAAGTTTTATACCATCATGCTGCTGCCCCAGTCAGGTTTTTTTTTTTAGACTGAGAAATGTGTGATCTATTTGCTGTTGATACTGTTTTAATCATCTTTCAATCAGACTTCTGAGCTGTGGTAATACAGTCAAAACGGTCATGTCAGGAGGACACACACTCTTGTTAAACTAAGCTGATTGTACATCATGATTTGTTTTTATTTTAAATAATTATTTTTTATATCTGCTCAGCATGGTCAAACCAGAGTTGATGCACATCAACACATAAATCATACATACTATAATCTTACTAAAATCTGAATTTTTACCAACACGAGACAAAGCTTTAGCTCTGTTACCATTGCGATGGATACAGTATGTACAATATTATCATTTTACTGCAAAATTAACTGATGTTGCAGATGGTTTATATTAAAGATAATATAAACTATACTAAACATCTTTCATGGAGAGAGTAAAGGAAGGTTTGACTGTCATCTGACCATCACTGCCTAACATTTTCACAACAAACATAAAGCATGGAGTAGAGTTAAATCTTTCAGCTTCAACAGCACACTCAAAGCATTTTAGGTTTACATTTTTTCTCTTTGTTTTATTTTTGTAACTTTTAATGCATGAACGCTCAGCTTATTCCAAACCTGCTGAGAACTAAGACACAGTACCAACACAGCACGTATCCCTCACAGGACTATTAAGCTTTGAATGGATCGTATTGAATCTCGTTTATTTTGATGATGCTTTCAGAAAAGATCTATACTTCTCAGGTGTTTAAAAAGATTCAATGACCTCAGCTTTGCTTGTAACCTTAAAACGGGTCCAGCTGTCTGATTCAATGTGGTTATTAATGAAATAAAAATCAGCCACCCTCAGACATCATTTAGCAATATAATCTCTCTTTATGGCCAGGAAGACTCAAACAGGGAGATACAGAGGATACATGCTGTTTCCAATATTTTCACAGGCTGATATAGTAATGGGCTCTGCTGGATATGTTCCTCCGCAAAGAGAGTGTACCAGCGTTTCTGAAAGGTGAACAGTCCCTCGCCTCCTCTCCCACTTTTGAAATGTGACAGATAACATCCGCCGGGGTACAAAACCGAAGAGACGAGGGTCTGTGTGTGTGCCTCACTGAGTGTGTGTGTGTTGGGAGGGGGCTGGGGGCTGATTTCAAAGTTTTTGGAGGAACCGGCATTTCATCCAACTGGTGCTCTTTCTGATGTCGGGCTTCAAACAGCTCATTTTTTCTGTCATTTCATCTGTTTCTTCTTTCTCCCGCCAAAACACCCCCCCCCCCCACACACACACACACACACACACACACGCACACACACACACACACAAAAAAAAGTCCTATTGTCGTCGAAGCCTAGATTCATTTTAGATTAACGTTCACGTGTCTTTCTTTCTTGCATTACCTTCAAAGGACCTCCATTATGTTGCCGGCGATAAGGGCGAGGTGGTGCTCGCGGATGTGGCCAAGAGGAAAGCTAATGAAATCGAGGCCCGGGCCATCGCAAGCAACGGTAAGGAAATAATCATAATGTCTAACCAAAAAGACACCAAATGTGACTCGTTATTTTCTTCTTTTATCTGAAATGGGAGGTGGACTCCAGATAACCTCGGTAACTCAGATACTCCGGCACACTTTGTCCTGACATCTAACACTGGGTATTTTTCTCAGGCTCTCACCCTCTTCTGGTAGCAGAAAGGGAAATACAATCAGATCATGTTTGACAGAAGAAAATGTTCATGTTAAATACACACAACCTGTTGCTTTTTTTTATAACAATGCCATATTTTGAAGTGATTAAAACAAGTGGGATACATGAAGTTGTATACCATGTTATAGAACCACATACAAAGTGTAATGTTCCTGAATTAACATTTATAAAGTATGGAGAACTTTTTTAGGATGCAAACAATTTTACAAATCTCCTATAATAAAGTAAAGTGAGCTGAAGAACTCACTAATTAAAGACAAATAGTTCAATATCATAATTAAAAAGATTTCACCAAGTTTTGAGCAGCAACAAGGAGAGGAAAGCCACCAAAGGCCCTTTTTTGTTGTTACTTCAGGCTGTGTTGCTGCCCTTTGACAAACACTCCCCAAAGCACATACCAGAGGGGATCAAGCTGAGTTCCTGATTACACAGACACACACAAGAGCATGAACATGCACAGGCACACACATACACATACACGGCAACGGACAAACGCGTACGAGCAATTCCTCACAGAGGTTTCTAGAGCCGACGGGTGAGCAGAAAACATTCAAATTTGTGAGGGAACTAGATGAACATGTCTGATGAGTCCTTCATTGGTGCTTAAAACACACCAAAGGCAATGTGCTTGTGTGTGTGTGTGTACTCAGACACAACCAAATGAGGCCAGAGAGGTATTTAACTCCACTGTATAAGGTCAAACCCCTGAGGCTGGGTGTCTGTGTGTTTGTCGGTGAATAAAAATGAGCGTTTGTGTAACTGTGAGGCCTGTTTGCATGCAGCTTCCTTTTTTTTAATGTGATGCTTAACACGCACACTCCTCCTCATAAGCCTCTTAATTATGTCCTCGATGATTTACCTTCATCACCTGCAGCATGTCCTATCCTTGGACAACAGCGCTGCAGAGAAGGGACAGAAAGAAAAGAGAAAGAAAAAGGAGGGATGACAGCAGAGGAAGAAAATGATCATATTAGAATTGCAAGAAATAGAAGAAAGAAAAATAGATTAACACAGGAAAAGGGAAATGAAAGAATAATTTTAAAGATTTAGGTGTATTATTGACTTGTTACCTGCTTGTTTATAGTTTGTTCAATTTTCTTGTGTCTCTTAGCTTCATTTTTTTATTGTGGAGCCTTGGTAATCTTGATATGAAGAATATCCTGATAAGTCCACACTGCCTGCTGTAACTGAGAACGAATGATTAAACCACTATTAAAGGAGGTCATGGGACCTAACAACACAACATTTGCGGTAGACATCAGAAGATATTCTAGAGCCTTAGTCAGCTTACAACAAGCTGAACTAGTTTACTGTGCATCCCAGTTGTTGACTAACCAGATGTTTCTATTGTAATATATATCAAATATGTCTAACTAATCATTATGATGATGAATTTGATCAAATTATTAACATTTTGGGCAGTTGCAAATATTGGGATTTCTTACCCATTTATACATGTGCTGCTCACCCGTCGGCCACATTTTATATACCAACGTTTTCTGTAACATAACCAGCTGATCACAGAGAGAGAGATAGATAGATGGGAGCCCTACAGTGAGCTGACCTTTTACCTTTTTCTCTGCTGTTAGTACATTTCTTGTCCTGCACCTTTATGCATTTTGCCGGGACGTGCGCTCACTAGTTTTCTCTTATTGTAGAAGAAGCAGTATTCTTCCTGCTCTGGTAGTCCTCAATGCCGTATGTTATTTTGGTCAGGTAGTATGTTTGGTTATTTAAAACATTCATGCAGTAAATGATTGACTCAGTACCACTGCTGGTGTAGACAGCGAAGTTAATCGACAAAAAAGTAGAGTTTGAATCCTTCTTTAAAAATGACATTCTAATGTCAAGAGTAAATGGCAGAGAGGAGAAAGTCAGTTTAGATACATTTACATAGTAAAGATCTAAAGGTCCACGCCTTAAAACAGACACACAAACACATTATCCATTAGCATGCTAAATGGTTTGACAGAAAGTGAGTTGGAAACACACACACATCCTGACACAGTGTAACCATCAGTCTTGATGTTGCCTCATGCGTATGTGTGTGTGTGTGTGTGTGTGTGTGTGTGTGTGTGTGTGTGTGTGTGTGTGTGTGTGTGTGTGTGTGTGTGTGTGTGTGTGTGTGTGTGTGTGTGTGTGTGTGTGTGTGTGTGTGTGTGTGTGTGTGTGTGTGTGTGTGTGTGTGTGTGTGTGTGTGTGTGTGTGTGTGTGTGTGTGTGTGTGTGTGTGTGTGTGTGTGTGTGTGTGTGTGTGTGTGTGTGTGTGTGTAGACAGACAGCCATATTCACTGGGCAGCAAAGCCAGGTCATCAATAATGAGTAGTGTGCTTCAAGCAGAGAGCTCCATGAACAGGTGTCTCACTTTACAAACACACACACACACACAGAATGACCATAAAAAAAAAAAAAAAACAAGATCAGCTCTGCCTTTCATGAACACTCAAATGATTTTTACAGAGAAACAAATCAATAACTAACAAGTAAACCAGGAGACAGATATTGCTTTGCAGCCTAAATTTTTTTCCAGTTACAATTCCAGTTTGAAGTTTTCATGTAAGCAGGAATAAGATTATGTTTAACAACATGGAGAGTGTGGGTATAGTCAGTCTAATTCTTAGCTTTTTCTATCCAACAACAGGACACTGTTCACTGTTTCTCCTAATTGGGGTTGAATAAAAAATAAAAAAATTAATTAAAACAACTTTAGAGTTCTTTAATGTAAACTACATTGGTGCTGGTGCCGTACACGTTTAACGTCCCGAGGGATCAGCTGAGGCTCAGGTCAATGCCTTCTCTACAACATTAGCCACACACAACACCACCTATAGAGGATGTACATGGATTTTCTAAATATAAGTGGGTAAAAATATAGACATTTTTTGATAAAAAATAAACAAAACGTTAGCCCCTACAACTGTGTTTTGAAAAGCGGCAGCCCCCAGTCTGTTTGTCCCTCCACATTGACAAAACACAGACGTGAGTCAACAGTCACACGCTTTCCTGACACAAGTTCCCACAGTGCAGCTACAGACATTTTCTGTTTGAACACACACAAGAGACCCAAAAGTGTTTGTTCTCAGTCCTATTCACACACTACACATCGGAGACATATGTGTTTGTGTAAATATGTGGACTGTATGTGCGCAGTTAGGTGTGACACTGAGGCAGGTCGCTCTGAATCCTACATGAACCAACCATTCGTAGTAATCAGGTCCTGAGAACATTTTGAAAACGGCAGGTCAGCTTCTTGTTGACCTGGTGTATGGAGGCAAACATGCACACAAACACTTCTCAGTTGGTTTTTGAATCCAAACAAATGAACCTGATGCTATTTCATTCCTGGAATTAACTGTAATTAACTGCTAGGCAACCAGCTGTGTTTGTATTAAGGAGCAGGAGTAAAATCAGCTGCTCTAGGACCTCACCACCCTGGATAAAAGTACAGGGAAAAGTTGATTTGCATTGGAAAGGAACACATCTTGTGCTATTGTTTGGATGTTTTTTCAGTCGCTTCAAAAATGACTCAATAGCAGATGTAGCGTTTCCTCAAGGTGGACTCAGAATCAAATTGGGCAGATACACCATGTTTCTATGCACCCCTCTCATATTTATGTGCATCTTTTGTAAACAGAGATTCTGCCTTCGCTTGTACACACACACACACATACACACACACACACACACACACACACACACACACGAGCACACAATAGAGGACACACATTTCAGCTTAGGTATGGTCCCTTTTTATAACAGCGTTGGAAATCGCTTATAGCTGTCTGGCTGACAAGTCTGTTGATTCGGATAGATAAAGCATTGTGAGAGGCAGAGTGGCGAACAAGTGCGAGGGAAGGCCTCTTTCTCTTCCTCTCAATCCCTTTTTTTTCTTTGGAGAACGTTTTGCCAAGAGGAGAAGCCAAGTTGGTTGCCTGATCGTTGTGTCTCCCCCTCACAAAGGTTGATGTGGCTGCAGGGTCTCTCAATGGGCAAAGAGACAAGAGCTTTATCTGAAGATCCACTTCTCCTCCTCCTCCTCTCTCTCTCTCTCTCTCTCTCTTTCTCTCTCTCTTTCTCATTCCCCATCCTTTCTCCGTGGTTGTGGGGAAAGCCTGTTAGCTCCAGTGTGTTGATGGAAAGCAGTGTTTTGTTTGCGTTCCCCTCTCGGCTCTGTTGATCGCTCTGTTCGCACAACCTTCATTACGCTGTGACTTCCTGTCTGTATTCAGAAACTTTACATGATGTGTTCATCAGAAAACTTGCTCTTCGAGGTGTGACAGCCATATTGGCAAATTCTTATATTCAGGTACAAACAGCTACCATTAAATGCAATAGGTAAATACGTTAACTTACATTTATAACCAAATTTGACTCAGCACATCTTTAATGATAAAGTATTTCCATTGGAAGTATTCATCCTACCTGCAACTCATCTTGACTTTTCTCTTGGTCAGGAGCCAATGCTTCCTCATTCTCAGGTCGTCAAATACTGACACTCTAATAGAAAAGATGCGAATGTTGTGCTGTGGACAGATTCATATTAAAGAAAATAAAGTCAAGACATACTATGTGTATATTGCCAAAGGTTGGTTTTACATTGGAGTTTAAAACTTTAAAAATAAAGGATGTTCTGTATTCCACTTTCAGGTAAATCAAAACTGTTTCTCAACCTTGTTATGGCTATGTGTTTATGTGTCTGTGTGTTTGTGTGTCCTAGAGGATCCTCTGAGAGACAGAGATGGTGGGTTATGTGAGTCCAGCCCCGGGGACAGACAAACAGAAAGAAACCAGAGCACAACAAGATCTTCATACCCGGAAACTCTCACAACAACACAGTGAGTTACATGTAACGTTTTGTGTCTGGTTTAGGCTTCCTAAGGCTTGTGCCTTAGGAACTATGTGCACCAGCTAGTCTCTTTGCTGTTTGAGGCTATCCAGGAAACAAACAATGACTGTCAGCGACAATTCACATATATTGCACACAGCTGCTCTGTGATAGCGGTCATGGTGAACCAAAAAAAATAAGTTGCAGCTGGACAGCTCAGCAATGAGCTCAATCTCAATCTTGACTTCTGTACATCAGAGTTGCAGATCCATTTGATATATTTCTGTAGGCTCATCACTGCAAGTCAACCTTCTCTGTGTTTCACATTGTTATTATGAAAATATTTATTAAAGCCACTTGAAAAAAATATTTTCAACTTACTCTAAATGAATCCTGTCACATATTTTGAATGCAGATTTTTTCTTTTTCACTTTGACATGTTGCCTGTTATTCCTCAGTGGTTCACTGTTGTCTGTGTATGAATTGCATGAGAGCATCTGTGGCCAAATGACCCAGCTGCAGCCTAAAAGCCTTCACTACCAGTGACATTTCAAATGTCAAAGCCACATCAGTTCCGGGTCTTATGCTTCCCAACGCTGAAGCCAGAGCCACATTTAAAACTCCACAGGGTCCATTTTCACCATGGATCAGTCTCCAGAGTGCAGACTAAACTCACTGTTTCAGAGTGATTGTTTAATACACTTGTCTTTGTGAATGACGTGTCGAAACAGTGTGACTAAAGACACACTGACTGCATGCCCCTCTTTGTCTCTGCCTGTCTCACACACATACAAACACACACAAATATATCCATCCATGTCTCCATTATTGTAGGACGGGTGGAAGTGATGGAGGGGCATTCCTTGTCATATCCCTACTAACATATTGGAGTATTTATATGGGATTTGTGTGTATTAGATAAAAAGGCGCTCTTGTTCTTTTCATCCTCATAGGCTTTTCATGGCTGTTTGACTGTAACACTGATGACTCTCTGCCTCCAAACCCTCCACTCTACGTTTCTCTAAGCCCCCTCCATCCATCCCAAATCCCCTCCTATCAGCCAATTTAAACAAGCCGGGTCCAGAGAGAGAGTGAGAGGGGGGGCGCAGAAACAGAGAGAGATGCTCTGTCCTAAGCTCTTTTTAAAAAACAGTAAAAGAAGAAAGAGGAGAAAAAAAGTGTGGTAAAGAGTGTTAGGGTGATTTGGCAGCGAAAGGCCCGGGTTGTACTACCCCAGGTCTTCCCCTGCACTGCTGACAGAGGCAGAGAAAGCCGATCCCCAAACCTCCCAAAAGATAATAGCCATAGAGAGAAAGGGACAAAAGCTTCTGCCTTTTTTATTCCACAATTTCCTCCTTTCTTTAGAACATTTTTTTTTTTTATATCCCCCCCCCTTTTTTTTTTTGTAATCTGGTCTCCGATGAAGTTTCATTATTTCTCATGTGGAGCCAATGACAGCTAAGCTGAGATGGAGTAGGGAAGGCATTGTAGCACGGGCGTTCTCCTGTTTGGCAAGCTGAAAAAAGAGCAGAGAAAAAAAAGAGGGAGGCAAGCACAATGGCAGTTTGGGGGCTTCTTGCAGATTCCTGCATTCCCCAAATCCGACTCCGAAAGTGAGAGAGAGAACGAGCGGGGAATCTGGGAAGCATCCCAACGTTCCTTTGACGACTGCTGGCCTCTCAGTCATCACACACTCCTCTGTCAGTGGAGCTAGGAGAATAGAAGATATGTTTATGGTTGGTTAGCAGAGGCAAAAGTTATTGTTATGCTAATGAGGCAAAGTCAGTTTCACCATTTAGCCTTTATTTAAAAACAGATTTATAGATTTATTTGAGATTCATTAAGGGTTCATGTTCATTCTGCCCTGCCTGTGGGGAGGACATTGTATATCTCCAAACACAAGAAATAAGTTAACATGAAGTTATGAGCTCAGATCAATAATAAAACGATGTCTGCCTGACAGGTTTATACGCTGCTATATTAAGCAGAAGAGAATAATGATGCCAAAGAAATCAGCCACGCACCACCTCGAATAACATTCATAGTGAGTTTCCTAATTCTGATTTCAATTGAGTTATTTGTTTGGATTTTTTGCAACTTCGTACTTCTGTTCATCTACATACAGATGACAAATAATGTTCATTTTATTCAACTATTGGTTTGACTCCTTATGTTACTTTTCAGAGTACATTTTCATTCCTTTTTATTCTTGGTCTGATATCAAACAGAATTGTGTGCTTGTTACACAGACCTTCATTTTCAGTCGGACATTTCCTCCACTCGGACTTCTCGTGGAAAGTGGATTCTGTTTTTCCTGACCCACTGTGGGTCCTGACTTAATCGACACCAACAGTGTGCATAGCAGTAACCATTGTTGTTTTTACTTTCTATTACAACACTTGGCAATAGCTTTAGAACTGTTAGTGTGACAGGACATGAACTACGACAACAAACTACGACAACAAAACGGACCTCTTGATGTGAAGAATGAAAGCAGATTTTTGGACACATCTTTACTTTCCTTTGACTTCCTTTTCTCCACTCATGACAATCCCAACAGAGTAGAAAGTTTGAGAGATGGTTTTCACTCAAAGGGAAGTTCTTTTTATTTCTGTTTCTCTTAAACACTTCTAACTAAAGAAAAAACTGAACAAGGTACATTAAGGTGTAAAAAAAGAAAAAAAAAAGAAAAGCCAACACATCCTTCTGTTTTCTCTCTGTGCCGCAGTGCTGATGGAAGAGCCAATCAGAGGAGACTACAGGAACAGAGCATACGTGTGGCTGTTGACCCGGACGTGTTCAGGACACAGAGACAAACAGGTGTGTGTGTGTGCGCGCGCGTGTCTGTGTCATCCTGTCTGTCTGCTTCTGAAGAGGTATCTAATGTTAGAGCTGAACTTGTCTCTAGAATATGAATAACAATTTGATAAATAATTTAAAAAATCTTCTCGTTTGTTCATGAAGCTTCATCCTTTGTTTAAATTACAATCTGAAACATCAGCTGTAAAGAACTTTATTGTTGTTTTGACACAATGATTTCTATTTATCTATTAAGAAAAACGATTTATTTTGAACAATAACACGTGATCTGTGTTCCATCCAAACACGTTTTCCTCCCCACGTCGTTATGCTCACGTGCTCTGAAATGTTTCTCTCTTCTAAAGTGTGTTTCTTCATACATGTCCACCTTGTGATGAATTGCTGCTTTCCAACCATAAACACGCACACTTACCCGCCCTCAATATAGATGACTTTTACATCTCTCCTTTATTTCTTTTAGATTTTTAACAAACCCACTCTTTCTCTTAATTTTCCCCTGTGCAACCTACAAAAGCCCGTTCCCTGGTCAATACAAGCAGCAGACAGAAAGTCAGCCAATTATAATAAATCTCATCATCTTCAACGTGCCAGTTTCAGGTCACGTTTTTAAGCCTCGCAGCAATTCTCCTGCGACATTTAGCCTGCTGTAGTCTCTAAACGTAGCCTGAGTGCTCTCCTCTGCAGGTCTCAGATGTCTGGGATGACTAACTGGTCATTTAGGAAAAACAACCATTAAGAGAACATCACTTCTTCCTTGCCGTCTTCCTCTCCTCCTTTCTACTCTCTCCATTTTAATAATTAAATTTTTCGGGTGATTAGCAATTGTGTCGCTATCAAATCGCTCTGTCATTTGATAATCCCGACTGTAGGCTATAGCTGGGAATTTGCATCAGCTTTTTAAACATCAGTTTAAGGCACGTCTGGGTTTTAATGTCAATCATAATGTTATTAACACAGGGCTCAGAACAGACAGATCGCCATGAGTGACAACGGTTTACATTCATTTAAACAAGGAAAAGGCGCCACTGAGGGAGCATGTAACTTGTTCAGGCATTCAGTGTGAGGGTGTGTGTGTGTGTGTTTATGTGCTGAAGGGCTGCAGAGTGTGATTATGCATGTCTAATGTTGAGTTGATGTACTTTAAAGTGCCATGGCTGGTTTACAGGAATCTGTCTAATATCCTTCAACATCTTCTGTCGTTTGATTTTGATCTGCAGGAAGCAGCAGAGGACTTGGAGACAACAGAAATGTTAGTGGATTTCAGCCATATATGTTATGTGACAATGAAGATGTCTGATATTTTTGCTAAATTAATCTTATGCCCCTCGAGAGTAAGCTGAATTTTGACTCCTTCAACTTTTAATAAACAGATGTCTGTATATTTTCAGATATAAAATCAGTTTTCTTGTGTTTGTCAGTACAGATCGGACACGATTACAGGATTGAAAGGTCGAAACAATGTTCTCCATGTGCTGTCTTCATAAACAAACTCAGCTCAGGTCATTAAACACAACGTTTCTGTTTGTTCTCTCCCAGGATGAAGACGATCCCGGGACGCTTCATGTGGTCCACTTAGGAATGGTTTGAAAAAAAAACAATAAGAGCACTTTATAAATCCCAACGAGACATTGAGGAGCAAACACAGCATCTCACCAACAACGGGCTCTCTTTGTGGATATTTTTAAATGAAGTCTGTTTACTTACCTGTCTCAACACCAGGATGAAGACTGATTAAACAGAGCAGCATGTGACGATGAAGATATCTGATCATAAAACCAGAGCAGTATTTGTAAATAAACTGGTTTTGTACGACCACTTCTGTAACTTACTGAGAAACTATGTTTGTTCCAAAACACCTTATTTTAAAGACCTTTTGTACTTTAATGATGAAGACAAATGAACCTTAAGAGTAAACAGTTACACCAGGCTCTGCCATTAAAAAAAGATTCTTTTGTTCATCAATCAGCCAGAAAAATAAATACTTGTGTTTTACGTCTATCACCGATGATATTGAACGTTCCAGACTTTGTGTGTGCGTCTGTGTGTGCTGTATAGATATGTGTGTGTGCGTGTGTTGGCCGAGATTAGGGGCCATAGTTTTATTCATGAATAAGAGCCAACCAGCGTCTTTAAAGCATCGCACGGAGCCCCTTTCCTGAACAGCAGCCATGGCCGTGTCAGAGCTGTCGACGCGCTGCGCTCAGCGACTAATCTGACAGCGCTGCGCGAGCCCTAATCCCTCACTGTATCGTAATCTATTTACTTTGCATTCTAAGAGGATTTCCACCAAAAAATATACAAGAAGCAATGTTGGAAATGGACAGAAGATCAGCGAGGATGCTTTTCTGCTCCCTTTTTTTTTTGTTAGCTTTAAAAAAAATCATTGTATGTTTTCCGGGGAGTCAATCCCCTGCGAGAGGGATGGGTGAAAGGAATTACATTTCTGACTGATACTAATACTTCTCTTATGTAAACATCAAAATGTTATATTTCCCCACTGATGATACAGTCACACTGCAGAGGCCGCTGCTGATAAGTGGCATCTGTCGTTGCCTTTAGTGCATCTCTTGACACGTTTATAATTTCCAAACCAAGGCTGCATTATCTCCTGATTGTTTGACTTGACAGCTTGAATAAAAACTGCAAAATTGCTTAACAGGCGAGCAGGAGATCCTCCCATCTCTGTGATGGCCTCCACAGTAGTCTTTTTGACATGCAAACAGTGAAATCTCCTCTGTCATAATACAGAAAACAAAGTAATGCTCTCCTCAGTTCCCCTTTAAGCAATTATGTCAGCTTTGTAGAATCATAAATAGTTCTGCCTCATTTAAAATATGGCCAGCAGCTTTTTTTAGAGAAATATGCCTCGCGCTTAGATCTCTGCCATCCAAGATGACTGGCACAGATAGGCTTATTAGTGGTATTAACATACTGCGCGGCACGCTGGAGCTGTGAAACGGCCTTGTTAACATTTGGAAATGAATCAAGCCTGCAGCACTTGCTATTATCCAGGTTATCTGTTTTGTTTTATTCTCTCTCTCCTCAGAGCAACAGCTGTGTTTCAGTGTTTGTGCAGAGGCCTTATCACAGCTAATGAAGGCTCTGATTGGACTGATTCTGCCTTCCCTCATGGCATTTTATTTAGTGAGTTTTATAGGTTGGTTTCAATGATCTCCACAAGCCAGATCACCCAAAATGTTATGGACAAATATGTCAGGACAATTAAAGACATCAGAAGAGAGTAAAGTGACTTTCCACAGGGTCTCATTTGAAGGACCTCAATCCCCACTGAAATCACAGAGAAGTTCACTTGTATTTTTGGTTTACAGGGGTCAGTGAATGAGATGTACTTTGCACAAAGATCACACGACAGTGTTTCGTCAAGACTAGTAATCTAGAACAAGACAATGCATCTGTATTGAATGGCTGTTATTGTGTCTTGAACAAGGCTTTAAGAAAGAATAGTTTTAACTTGATCCTCATTCTGATTGAGGTCAGAGAGAAACACAAGAACTCTGTTGGGACTAGAGTCAATATTCATGTTAAGATAAGAAATTATAGAACTTAATTAATCCTGAAGAAAATTTCTCCATTGCTCATTATGTTTGTGGTCAACTTTTTGTCAAATAGCCTCAACACCACAGCCCTGCTGGGAAGACCTCAGGCTCCTTTTCAGAGGCTACAGAACACACAGCAAGAAGAATTGCCATTCTTAGCATTTTGCCACATGTTCAATTTCCAAGTCCCAGTCACTCTTTCAAATTACCCCTTTCGTCCTTGTTCCTGGTCTATCTCTTTTTCTTATCGAAACTTCTACTGTCAACGTCCTCTTTGATTTATCGTCTCTGTTGTGATGTCCACACTGGGAAGGTAACAGAAGGAGTTTCTCTTCAGGACTTTCTGCCACAGAGCCATGCAGTATACCCTCCTTGAAGGATTGTACCAGCTCAACCAAACCAGTTGTAGAGTTCAAGAATAAGTGTTCATGTGAGTACTTGAAGAAGCAACAGTTCTTTCCATTAAACATCAGCAAACCATCAAAATGGTTTTGAAGTTTATGTTAAATAGTTGCCTGAAGTTGCTTACCTGCTTTATCGCAATGACACTTCCTGAATTCTACAAATTTTACGAGAACTTCTTATAATATGATTTTAACTCGAGATGTAGAACTCAACCATAATAGATTTTCACGTGCTTCATGTCTGTGATTGGTCAAACTCCCATGAGTGTCAAACTCCATGAGTGTTAATGTTCTATTTCTGTTGTTATTCATTTTCGGGGTCTCACTGGGCTCAAAATGAGTAACTTCACTTGACGGAACTTATTTTTATTTCTTTGTCGTAACATTTTTTGCTTTTGCAAGACCACTTTAACATAAAGATAAAAAGTTTTCTATAACTATATTTAAAGTCATTTGATAGATCAGATATGAGCCCCTGCTTCATTACGTATCTACATATTTTGATTTCAAAAGAGCAAACAAAAAGCAATTCAATAAATTAATGGTAAAAAGGTTCATATCACAGACAAAACTCAAACATGCTTTCTTCTGTGTAGTCAGTTTGCCAAACTTATAAACGTACCCACAAACTGTAAAAGAGGGTGTCACCTTAATCTGTAATTTTATCATTTAAAGGTCAAAGGTCATGAGGAAGTTTTATTTTTGGTTTACATCAGTTCAGTACGTCAGTGAACTTTCTTAGACGACTGTTGCTGCCTTACAGCTCTGCATGTGGAGAGAAATTTGTCAGTGAGGAACAAACCAAACGGCAAGGAAATGTAGCAAACATGTCAGACGGCACACTGTTGACATACACGCAAACACACCAACGACGGCGTCCTCGGTGGAACCATTAAAGCCTGCAGGCCAACAACAAGCCTCCATCAAGCTTTCCCACGTGACACGTCCGGAGGCTTAAAGGAAAAGACAAGTTGTGACTCGGGATGAGGGTCCTCTGCATCCTTTCCAGATGAGATAACACTAACTCTCTGCAGATACCTCTCTTCTAGGTCGCTCGTTTAAGATGAATCTCAGGGAAGTGAGGAAGTCAACGAGAAAACAAAGATCAGCCAAAGTCAGAATTTGGAGTTCTGTACAGAGAAACAGATGTCAGATTTCACATCAGCTAAAGAAGGACTAAGAGGAGGCTGCGTCACTGCCATCAGAAAAGATTAGTCCATCGGAGGAATGCCTCAGAACTTACAAGTTACTGATACAGTGTTAAATGACTACACTGAGAATTCATCCAGTAGCTCATTACAAGCTAACACCTGGATGTCCTAGGCTAGGCTAATATTAATGTACATTGGATGTTCTGGCAAAATACAGGGATGAATATTTTAGTCTGTTTGGGATTTATGGTCCCTATTATTTCAACAACTGTTGAATAGATGACAACAAAATTGAGTTTAGACATTTAAGATATACCCTTATGACTTAACGTTGTACTTTTCCAATTTAACCACCATGAAGTCCACAATTCCTGTTTTGATTAAGATGTCTCAACAGCTACAAAACGGATTGCCATGAATTTTTAAAAAGATGTCCATGGTCTCAATCATCAATCAGGATCAATTAAAGCCTAATAACTGGTCACATTTTAATCCTGATGATGGCTCTATAAATACTAGTTAAATGTATCCAGTAGTTAATATGTGTAAAACTAATGACATTCAAACTCAGCTGTACTCTGCGTTTGCTTCTCATTAGCAAGTGTTAGCATGCTACATACCAGCTAAACACTCAATTAGTTTATTAAATAAAAACTGTGAAAGATATATGAGAGCAAAAGTTGTTAATAAAATGTCTCGTGTCATCTATGAACAGTCCAGAACAAGAGATTGTTCAATGTCAGCACATTTGACTACAGATAATAAATCATATCAAAGATATAGTTGTTTGAACTCTTAAAACAACTAATATTGTTCATCCATCGAAATAGTCTCCAATCCATCTTCTGTTGATCAGCTCATTTATAATACTGACATAAAGTTGTAGCTTGTTGTCATCGGGTCCTTGTGCACTGTTAGCATTATTTTAGCATTTACCTCCTTCACGTTTTGGCTAGCTAAGCTGTATTATTCAAATCATCTTGCATATTAGCCGATACGTTAGCATTCAGGGAAGTTATTTACAAATCAGTGAAGAGAAACATTTGAATTGTGGCCAACGTTGCACACATTATCTATGAGAATATTAACTTTGATTCCATTTAAAGCTCTTTGCTCTCAACTTTTGTGTCACATAAAAGTATTTTGCATTTCATTCAAATTGTCATCTAGATGCAAAACTACCAAAGCCTTTTATTTTTTCACTTTAAGAGAAATGCTTGTCACAGAAAATTGATTATTATCGTTATCATAATCATATGGCAAGAGCCAAATACAGTCACGCTAACAGGCTAGTAGGGTTAGCCATCAGAGGAAAGAGAGAAAAAGCAGCTGAACTTTACAGAGAGATGGTTCGTCTTCCTGATTCTGGCTTCTGTTCAACTTCAACCAACAGTATGTAAACTCCACAAGGAATTTCATGAATGCTCTCCATGTCTTGTGGGATTACTCAGCTGCTTTAACTCAGAGGAACCATCGGTGCACTCACCTCCTTTAAATTTTGATCTGACTAATCCAAGTGATATAAAGCCTTATTGAGAAATCTCTATTTTCACACTAGGAAACTTATGAAATTGACATCAAAATCTTCCACTCCATGTGCCCAGACTTCCTAATAAACAAAAAACGAGGCCTTTACAAGCGAAGCAGAAGAACCGGAGACTCCTCCCATGTCGCTGTACAGTTGACCTTAGATTTACCTCACAGGTAAATATAATCCTCCTCTGTCTCACCTCTCACTCCTCATACCGCCCTACGAACACACCACGATGCCAAGGTCTGGCGACAGTCGACAGCCAATGAAAGACAAGTGCTGTCTTTTTGTTCCTGCATGGAAATGGAAGAAAACTGTCCCAGCATGCAGGCTGCTATCAGAACATCTTTGAATCTCCTTCCCTCACACACTTTATTTCTGACATATCAAGGCCTTTAAGGTCTCACCAATGGAAAATACAGTCGGATTTTTGTCTTTTTATCTGTCTGTCTGTCTCTTTCTTTCTTTCCTAGATATACATCTAAACCACTCATGCAAAAAAAACAGTCCAGTTCAGTTCCAGTTCATCTCCTGGACAAGTGTGAACAAAATGTCAACAGTTTCCAGTCCAGCCACATTCAGACGCCGGAGCTGGAGCTGGACGAGAGGCCAGCAGGTCGACGGCTGACAACAGGCGATGTGGTGCGATCGATTGTCCTATTGAACAGAGCAGAGAGGAGTCAGACCCTCAGCTCAGGTTCAAACAACACTCATCACACACACACACACACACACACTCACACAAACACAAACACAAACACATTGTCACGCACACAACCTAGTCCATCAATTTTCTTTTTCCATTCAGTATCATACTTTCCATAAATGAAACATGCCTACAGATTAAAAACATACATTATTCAGTTAGAAAAATGTCCATATTTGAAGATCTTCATTATTTTTTACTTCATTACTTGTGTCCTCATAAACCTTGTGCTGGTTTAATCATCTGAAACTTTTCAAGAATGCGTTTATCAAAGAGATTCACTTTTGGATTTTATCATCAACCTCATCACTGAACGATTTTTGATTCCTCCCTCTGTCTAAAGGTCGAACACTTTTGTTTGATCATATTTCACTTTTCTCTCCCACCAGTCGATTTGAATACAAAACCTCATGAATATTCACGTATGGATTTAAAAGACATTTTGAAAGAGAGTATGACTCCACTCTAAAACTTCAACATTAATGTCAAGAGTTTAGAGTTTCTATGTTAATTTACTATATTTTTCTAACTTTTTATTCTATTTTTTGGTTGAATATAAATGTCACAACTTGTTTTCAACTTGTTTCCTCTTAACACTGATGACGAGTGTTGTTGTGAATTTCAAGGTTGGTATTTTTTTTTTTTTAATTGAATATTTATTTTATTACCTTATTCTCCGTATCTAATCAACACTGTGTTACATTTTATATTTCATTCTATTCTATGATGTTAACAAGACCCGGCATTATTTCACCCTTCTGCAGCTGTGAACAAACCTGTAACTTCAGATGAAAAGACCACAAGGTTAGACTTTGTCTTGTATTTTAATACTGTTAGTCGATTTTTAGTAATATTTTAAAGCGTTAATCTGAAGAGTTTTTCACAGTTAAATGCCTATTTTTGCCTTAAAGTCTCATTAGTGTGATGGCTGTAACTTATCTAATAGCCAGATTGTATTACCTTTTCTTAATATCTTTAAAATAATATATTTAATATATTGTGTTCTGTACGATCGTGCAGCTGAAAAAAATGAAATTTGGTCCTCATAGGTGCAGAGAATCATCTCTTGCATGTGCGCCATGTTTGATGCAGCTTCACATCCTCAGAGGAAACATTACACAGCTGATCTGCTCTTCTTTTGCCAGGATCTCGGCTCTCTCTTTTCATTCCTGCGGCTGCTTGAAGGTGAGCAGCCGCAGCCACAGCAGCAGCTGTCTCGTCGGGACCTGTGGCTCCCTCACACTCCTTAAACAATCCCACAAGATTGCTAGCAAATGTTTGTTTGATGCAAATCCGAACAAATCCGCTGCTGTTGGTGGACACTCGCTGCGCTGTTTGCGCGTCTTGGCGCAAACATGTTTAATGTCCTGGTCTGCAGATATTTATTCAGCTGCTGCGAGCAAAATTTACATAAATAGAGAGAAAGGAGAGAGGGAGAGAGAGAGAGAGCACAGGCAGTAGTGACTCTACACAGACACGGAGAGTGTGCATCGATCATAAACTGATTATTGTAATTGGAGAAATTGGTTTCCTGGACATTTTTGGTTTGAGACTACTCAGATGAATTTGTCTTTTCATTTTGATTCCCATGAATTTGAGAGGCCCGATGAAGTAGGCTGTATCAGTATAAGAAGAGAACTATTGGAAAATGCACGTTTTTCTCTGAATAGTCTTCGTGTTGAATGTCTTGAGGGTTCTCGGTACATTTTTAGAAACTTTTTGGCTCTTCAAAAAAATGTCTGGGCCAAGTCCTTGACCCCGGAAACAAAGTTTTCATTTAATGAGTTTTAAGCATGTGGTGATTCTCTCGGGTAAGAGATACAGCTAGAAATATTCAACAAGAGGACAGCAAAGCGAAATGGTGTAATTTAGACTAATGTAGCAGCAGATAGACTAGCCTGTATATAATCTTGTTCATATTTTGAGTCAAATATGATCGCCTTATTTAAGAAATAAGTAGCCTACCCTAACCTGGAACTAAATCGTAATTGCTTGTCACTTTCAAGCAACAATATAATTTATATTTGCTGCTTTTACTCATCTTTTAAAACCGATTAAACTCAGTTCAGACAAAGAATTATGAAGACCACAAAAAAACAGGCCTATATGTAGGCTACAGGCTATAGACTATAACTGTGATTATCGAAAGACTAATCAGAGGTTGAACCTGTAATAATAATGATTCCTGGAAGCAGACGCAAACACCTGACTCTTAACAGGCCTCAAGAAAAAAAAAATCCGATGTGACTGTAAAACCAACAAATTCTGTCTTAATTAAAAGTGGCAGAATGGCGCACGCGCTTCTCTAATTTGTCTGCATAAGGACTTTTTATTGTTTTATCGGGGCAATTAAAATTGGCCTGAAACCACTTTTTTTGCCTCTGTTGCTCTCAGTGCGGCCTTCATGGTGAAAAGAACTGCTCGTTCAAAATGACCTCGCCAGAAAGATTACACGATATTTCTTCTCTTTTTTTCTTTTCTTTTTTTTTTTTTTACACCCTCCCTTCTTTTAAAATGTGTTAATTTCTGAGAGCACACACACACACACACACTTACATGTGACCCCCCTAACCTGGCCCCACCTACGTAATTACCGCATCAGAGGCGGTGAAATTCCTGCAGGTTATTTTGAAGACACCGACTCAGGGCGCAGGAGTAATTATCGCGCCATTACAGCGCTGCATTCAATTACGCCTCGATCAAATGTCTTCCGGCTCGATATTTAGGGCTTTTCAACTCCGCGATTTAAAAAAATAAATAGAGACTTGGTGTCCCTTAAGCAAGGGGAGAGATGTTAGTGTTTCAATTTACAGAGACAGAAAGACAGAAAGGATTAATCCAGCTGCTCTCTAAAATGGAAATGCGGTGTTCACGGTTTGTATTAATTACGGACTCATTTGCATATAGCCTACCCGGTTTATAATTAGGAAAAACAATCTCAACAAGCTTTTGAATAAAAGTACGACTAGTTCAAATGAGAGCGACCAGGAATGTGGAGTGTGTAAATTGTTGGTATATATGCATCTCAATAGTAAATAAAATAAAAAAAGTTGACTCCCTGTTGAGAATCAAACTGAGACACTGTGGGAAATAAATATGACTTAACGGATCTTTATTGGATGAACATGTATGCAAGGGTGCTCGCCTTTAAGATACATTCAACATCTCACTGTCATTGTTGGAGTTATAAAACCACATATCCACTCCAAATATTCAAAGATGCTCTGACTCCAATATCAAGCCAAGTGCTGCGTTTAAACATGTCCATTAAATCACGACAATGCCCAAGAGAGGAGGCCTGCTTTGAAAATGAAGAGGCTAGAATAATAATATCTGGAAAACAATCGCCAAGAGCACTTCTTCTGCAGCTATACTTTTAGGTTTTTCCATGACATTCCAAATTTCTGAGTCAAACAATGTATATAAAAGCTGAACTTTATGGCCAATTTGATCTCTTTGGAATTTTTGGTAGATTTACATACAGGGTTTTTTCTTTTTTTTTCTCCCAAAGTGGTTATAAACAATTTCAAATTCAGAAAAAAAACACCAACTAAACATGGTCACTGTAACTGACCCAAATACATATTTACATAATTCAGCTGCTTGATGAAGCTGACTAAAAATCTCTGTCATCCTAAAATAACAAATTTCAGAAATAAAAACTATACAGGGTTTGATTGGGTGGGTTGAAGGTAAAGAGGGGCACTGCAGGCAGTTCCTGACGGTGCAGCAGAGGGGAAAGTATTCCTCCCATCCAGAAAACCAGAGAGCTGGTGGTCAAAGGAGTTTGGTTGAAATGACATTTTTTCTTTTTTTGGAAAAACAGTTTAAAGATCATCCTAGAAGCAGGTTTGTTTAAAAAAAAAAAAAAAAAACACTTTTCATCCTCAGGAAACTGCTCCTGATGGTTTCTTTTCGACGGACTCGACTGTTTCTCTTCTTTTTATTTTATTATATATTTTTTTAAAGATGTGGAGGACCAGAGGGAGGAAAAACAAAGTCCGACTGTGAGCGTTCCTGCTGCTTTCTTTGTTATCTTATGGTTCAAAACCTCTTTGTCTTTTAAAAACAGGCAATAAGCTGATGTGGAAAATAAAAGAAGGGATTGGACAAGCAAGGACGGAAAAAAAGCCAGATCACAAGACTTGGAACCTCCAGGAGGCCTGGTCTTTGTAGTCCAAGCAGTCTGTGGCGTTAAAGTTGAGCTTCCATGAGGAGGCTGCAGTCTGCTCTTTGTAATCCAGGCAGTCAGACGAGTTGAAGGCCAGACCGGAGCCGCCATATGCCTGGTGGTGGTGGTGATGATGGTGGTGGCCTGAAGACTGGCTGATGTGGTGGTGTGGGTGGCCTGACATGGTGGAGGCTGTCATGGGGCTGAGCTGGTGGGGATGATGGTGGGAGTGCATTGGGGCCAGGTAGGAGCCGCAGTCCACGCTGCTGAAGTACGAGCTGGATGGGGCCGGGTAGCCCTGTCCGTAGCCCGGCGTCTGGTTGTAGGACATGGGGTAGGAGGTGGCTGCGGCAGCCGAGCCCGACATTGAACGCTGCATACAGGAAGCATTAGAAGGAGGTCCGGGCTCAGGGAGTGGGGCCACGGCTGGGGCAGGAGCATTTCCAGGGGAGATAGCGGGGCTCCAGATGGAGGACACGGTGCTGATGGAGGTAGAGGTGCTGCTGAGCGCTGCTGGGCCTGTGTGGTTGGTGGAGGAGGATGAGGAGGAAGATGAGCCCGTGCTGGAGACAGCAGGAGGTGTGAACTGGCCGCTGCTCTCGGAACCAGTGCTCTCGCGGGCTGGAGAAGACTTCTTCTTTGGCGGCCGGGCTTTTGTGCTGCTGCCGCTCTGCTGCTGCTGGCGACACTTGGCCCTCCGGTTCTTGAACCAAACCTACAAGCAAAAACACCAGCCAGGAGTTAGCCACCAGACACACACAACCACCTCAGCAGTTTACACTGAAAGGGCACTCCCAGGCCATGCTGGGAGTACATTATGGAAGAAAATTGGAGGTTATTAGCCATCAAGGTTCTTTTCCACCCCGGCCCCTTGGCTCGGACCAGCCAGGGGTCTAATTTCATACCAGGTAGACGGCTCTAAGATAACAGGCTATTGGGTTTCACCACACAGTAGGGTAACTGTAGAGCACAGAGAGGGTAGGATCATGTAGAGCGTTTTGTTTCACACACACATTCTGAGAATAACTCAAGTTGTGTGAGAGAAAGGCTAGCCTTGGTTTTCCCCTTATGCCTTTCAAGAGCAGAATTTGTTCAAAATCACAGTACACCTGTGAGTTGTTTGTGGAGCATCATTTGCTGGTAAACTCCTGGCCTCTACATTACAGATCCCATATTTCAGGTCAAATTACACTGCCTGCAGTCAGGTTTACATCAAATAATAATGAATGGATTCAGCTGGAACAGAAAGCCAGACATCTGAAAGGTTGTTTTGTTTGTATCAATATGTACAAACAGTTTACGCTGCATTTAATGTCTCGTGAATCCAAGTAAGCCAAATAATCACAGCACTTGAACGCAACCATCGCAGTTGAGCTTCCCTAAATGGTAATAAAGTAACACACCACTTTCAAAGTCGGCCTAATTCCTTAACAAATCCCTCTTGAGTTATTTTAATTCCTGTCATTATCTCACTATTATCATTTGAAAATGGATCCACTGGTTTGTTATTATCTATTCAAAAGGAGCTTAAATCATTGAAATCAGGAACTTGTCTAAAATAAATACCCTGCTAGCATATAGGCACGTTGTATAGGACTAAATAAAGAAATCCTGCACGATTAGGCTACAGGAGAAAATAGAGTTTTAGGTGTTTTTACTTGTATAAATATTACAAGGATATTTAAACAAATCTGATATATTGAACACCCGAGACATAATAAAGCCAAACTACATCAAATAAATCTAATCGTTCACTTTAAAAACATAAATTAAGTCAAAAAAGGTAATTGTTGATAATATAGCCTATAAATATTTGTTATCTGTTGTCACAGAAATATTTATATTAGACTAATGTTTTTAAATCTAACTTCTTCTCTCAAAGAATAACAGGCAAATTAATAAAGGGGCAAGGCTACAAATATGTGATTAAACAACAGGACTGAAACATTTAGACTAGCTATAGCTTAATGTTTTTGTTTAGGAATTAGTCGAAATCCTGGTTCGAGTCTTTGTAAAAGCATGTCTTGAAGAAGTGTTGTCTTCTAGGTGATATTTTTCATATTAAACTTGCGAGCAAGGTGGAAAATATTGACATTTTAATGATTCTGCATATAAAAACAAGACATCAAAAACGTATTATTAGTTTTCATTTAGCTCATAACTTTAGAGCTGTCTCTACTTTCCACAGACGGGTCGAGGAAAATAAATGCTTCATTTTTTGTTACCTGGACTCTGGACTCAGGTAGGTTGATTTTCAGCGCCACCTCCTCGCGCATAAAAATATCCGGGTATCGGGTTTTTGCGAACAGAGCCTCCAGGACGTCGAGCTGAGAGCGGGTGAACGTCGTCCTCTCCCGCCGCTGCTTCCTGGGAGTAGCTGCACAAAGACAGAATAAAGCGTGTTTTACATCCTTCTTTTCACTGAAGGCTTTCTGCTCTGCCTTTGTGCGTAAAAGTGCTCAGAATAAAAAGGTGAAAATATCACAATTAAAAAGGCCAAATGATAAAACCAGAATCTCTTTTTTTTCTCTTTTTCTTTTTTTTTTTTTTTACTTGTCACTAAACTTTTGCATTGGTTTAATTTAGTTTAAATAACCTACGTGAAGTTATCGGCTAAATTCAGGCCTAACGCAATTCAAAATAAAGAATTAAACACCATTTAAATAAAGGCCTATTTGTCTTTTTATGTAGACTAACAGGCAGACTCAGCTGACAATCCAAAAGATATTTGTCGTGTGTTCTGAACTCTGGACTAATAAGTGTTATCTAATTATAGACTAGACCTATAGTTTTAAATATATGGCTGCACATGAATTATTAAATCGTTTTTTTTTTTTTATTAGGTTACTTATCGTACCCCCTTTAATTCTTCAAGAAATTGTAGCCTACTTCAAGAAGAATTAAAAAGGTGAATCTGGGGCTATTTTCTTGTAGGGTAATGATTGGAGCTCCTTTTATGTCCTGTTTCTGTTCAGAAACCTCCATCGTTATAAAATGGTCCCGACTGGATGCATTCATCTATTAAGTGTGTGCGTGTGTGTACTGTGTGTGTACTGTGTGTGTAGTGTGTGTAGGCTACTGTGTGTGTTCGTTCGTACCCGGGTAGCCCACTGACGGGTGCAGCAGGTCCATGGCAGCGCCGCTCAGCCCCAGGCCGTTGACGCCGTAGGGGGGCTGTTTGAGGTAGGACATCATGCTACAGGCGGTCACTGCTCCACCCAGCTCAGGCCAGTGGTTCGGTTTCCCCCGATGCTGCAGCTTGACGGGACAGGGGGCCGATCCAAGACACTGCGGTCACACAAACGGGACCAAAATATTAGAAACACGAATAGAAAATACAATCAACTTAAGTTAGTATGCCAACAGCAGAGAATAGATTACTGACATGTACAGGCCTACTCTTCTCTGCAAAAATGAGAAAGAGAAATTGGTGAAGTCTCGAAATGTGTCATACTTAGCCTATTATTAAAATGAGCTTTTGTCTTTCCGTTTGTAACTTGTGTTAGGCTGTACCATATAAATTACAGAAGTAGCATTATAAGAAATGATAAAGTGGCCCAATAATTAAGTGGTAGCGGATTTAAATCTTGAACCATCGTAGCCTATAATGACGTTATAATTTAGAAACAGAGTCTGCACATTAAATCTCTTCAGGAGTTGGATTTTTGGTCAGAGGATAACTTGGGTCAAATGGCTTCTAAAACCGCTATAACACATACAGGGAAAAAACACGCAGAATGACGTCCAGCAGCTTTCAGAAAACCAGATTTATTAATGATCTCACCGACTATTGCTAAAAGCTTCTAATAACACAAAAATCTCACTAGCCTATTTCCTGCGTAAATTTGACTTTTTTTTTTTAAACATCAGAATGACTTATTTAACCCCACACAATCATCAATATTTGATGTCAATAGAATGATCTATTGACATCAGTTATGTAACGAATAATTTGAAAGACCTAAATCCGGTCTGACGGTAAAACCATACCCAAGTTAAAAAAAACAACAACTAAAAAACCAATGCTGACTGGATTTTTATTTATTTATCGCTCTGTGTCTTTTCAAGTGTGCTGAATTTATATTCAAATAAAAAAAAAGGTTGGACTGCAATGTGTGTGTGTGTTTGGTTCACTTGAAGGCGGCCTGAACACACATTCATTAATGTCACATTCTGGATTATTTACGTTATTTGATCATCTTTAAAATCACAGCTGTGCTCGTCTAAAGTCTTTCAGTTTAGTTTCTGGCCGTTTAACTTTGTGTGTCTTGGACTCCAGCAGACTGTGGACCCCTCTGAGCCCGGCTCACAGCTACTCAATCCACAAATAAAAACACAAAGTACACTGACTGACCTGGAACTCAAATGAAATGTGAACTATATTTGAGAGACAAATGTGTGGGGAGTTTATTGTTTCTAAACATAGTTTCACTCACATTTTGAAATAACTCACTCTCAGCTGCAGTTCTCCTGTTATTGTAACATTCACTCCGTTCACAAGGAAACCTCTTCTGGAGAAAAGCTCACTATTTCTGACAACTCAATTTTCACCGAATAAAAAAATTCTGGTTCTGTTAAAACACTATGTGTGTAAAAAATAACGACTGTTTCAGTCGTGTTATTGTTATGATTTTGTTTGGTTCTCTCAGGAAAGACTTCTGACTGTAATATTTAATTTAGGAAATTAAATGATCAGTTTGTCTTTAACACTTCAACTTAGAAACAAAACAAGTTTGCTGTAATTTAAAAAAAAATACTAGATCTGATTTTACATGTGGAATACTCTGATATTGCTGATCAATGTTTGCAAGTGTAGAGTCAGGTTTTGGAAACTTGACGTTTCTTTGAAGCCAAATCATACAGCCTGAAGTTTGAAACGTGTGAATTAAATTAGTGACTCTTTAGTGGGAGATTATTTGAACAATGAGCTCCTAACTGACCAAACCAAACGTGAACTAACCAAACGTGTATTCCGCGGCTCTAAAGCCGCACTGCAGCCCTGCCAGGCCGGAGTGAAAGGGGCCCAGATCTCGGTGCAAATGAACTCTATTAGAATTTAGATTAGACCTCCGGGGAGAGAGCGATTGAGAAGAGCTCTTATCTGCAAAATAAATTAAAAAAAGAAAAGACCAAAACACGCCTCTCCAATTATCTACCGAGTGCTTCAAACGTTTTAATGGCCAATTGCGCATAAAAACGAATGGGTTGGAATGGAAATATGAAAATTATCTCCTCTGGAGAAAGTTGACTCAATTAATCCGGTTCAGGTCGATGTACTCAAATGATTAATTGATTCCCCATCTTTCCAAAAACAGATCTCAAAGTTAAAGGGTGCAAATGGAAATCTTGCAAAACCACATGTCACGGCTAAACGCGAGAACTCGTCCTCCAAATGTTTGGAAAAAGGAGACTTTAATGCTTAAGGTTCCTGTTTAAATTACGTTTGTTACTTAGAGTAACACAAAGTCAAATAATGTGAATTGTTTAAGAGAGAAAAGTAGAGAAAGTTTACCTGGTTTTCCTCCTCTCCCCTTCTCCCGAGCTCTCGGGCCACAAGAGACGAGCAGCAGTAAAATTATCCAGCAGTAGGAAGTCTGCAGGGCAAAATAGTCAAACGGCAACAGCAGCAGACTCGCTCAAAAACAAACAACCGCGTGCAAACCGAGCAGCATCACGGACAAACGCGCACTTCTCTGCACACGGACGTCACCGCGTCCTCGGTGCGGTTCCTGGTGTTTTTACAGCCAAATAAATCAGACTCATTTGCTTTCAGGGGGCTTGTCGTTGTCTGTCAGAGTGTTAAGGTGATTGAGACGGATGGAGATTGATCACCTTCTCTCCGCCCTGCGCCTCTATGAGCGGAGGACACCTGCGGATCCGCCTCTCGCAGCCAACCAACGCGCGTAAACGGGCTGACGGACGGCGGGGGCGGCCAATAGGCGCGCAGAAGCAGCCGGGAAGAGCCCACTCCCACTTAACCCCCTCCTCCTCCCCTCGCCCTCCTCCTCGGTCCCGTTCCCGAGACCGGACAAACCAAAGAAAGGTTTTTAAAAAGATGAAAATGTTTCTCAGGCCTGGAGGAGGAAGAGTCAAGCTCTGCTGTGAGTAAAGGTGCATAAACGAAGAAGCAAAGGAATGAGAGGTTAATAGAAAGTTTGTCATTTAATTATTGGACAACCAACATGTTCAGCAGAGTCTTGGGGAAACCAATAAAAGTGCTAGTTACGCCAAAAATAGAATAAACCAGCTGACTTTCACAACCAGTTCGATCCTCGACTTTTAAAAGTATCTGATCAGATTTTAGGCTATATAAAATAAAAATGTATTGTTTCCAACAAAGAGAAGTGAGTCAAATAAATATGTGTTCATTTGAGGATTAACTGCACGCATGTATGATTGATTCAAAGCGAAAACTAAATTTGAGTAAATCTACACCAAAAAGAATAAATAAAACAATTCTCAGCTCCCTGCCTCCTCCCCCTTTAAAAAAACGCTGCTTTTATTGTTATTAACTCTTCTGTCATTTTAGTTTCAGTTTATTCTGCCTTAAAAATGAGAAAAAAATAGAATGAGGAAGGTAAATTCATCCATTTTGATTTTATTGTGACGCACCCCATTCCCTCTCTCTCCACACACACACACACACACGCGCGCGCGCGCGCACACACACACACACACACACACACACACACACACACACACACACACACACGCCTCATGAATATTAATGAGGTCTAATCCCCATTTAGAATTACATTTGAGGATGGTTGACGTAAAGTTTAATAGGGATAGACCTCAAACTCGCTGCGGAGGAAAAAGGAGAGAAGAAGAAAAAGCCGCAGCAGAAGCTGCGGTCACTGAATCAAATCCTGCACTTGTAGGATGTGTTTAATGTTTTTTAACCCATCACACACAGAACAAACTACATTTTCTTTCTCTCTCTTTTTTGTTTCTGGTCCTGAGCTAAGTGTGTGGATGTAGCAGTGATCGGCTGGACTAGGCTATGTAGATCTCTGCACAGACACTAACTTCTGAAAGAGAGCTAATTTTCAGAGAGACAGAGAGGGTGTAAAGAAAAAATCCCATTTTTACGAGTCTCTGTGTGTGTGTGTGTGTGTGTGTGTGTGTGTGTGTGTGTGTGTGTGTGTGTATGTGTGTGTGTGTGTGTATGAGGAGGGGCATCAAAGTGGAGGCCGATGAGACTTAAAAGTCATCCACGAGAGCACTTTGACAGAGAAACTTAGACATCAATAGTCGGTGGAGCATAAAAAGAGAACAAAGTAATGTTGGAGGTTGTGTGTGGAGGCCTGTAGTGATGCTGCTTATTACACACTGGAGGATAAGGACACCTGAACGCACCAAAAACGCTGCGTTATAAAAGTGGATAACGGCCTTCCATGTTTTTACGCACAGAGGCCAAAATTAACTGTTCAAAAGAGTGTGATGGTGATGCCTGTGGTCAGATTTATGAATGAAAAGAGGTGGTGTAGACAAGGAAAATGCGCCTTACAGTGACGCTTTTTTTCATTTGTTTGGATGGTTCCCGGCTTGAGGTCAAACACTTTTACGCACCTTTTTATTTCCACCACATCTGAAGTCCGAGCGGTCAGAGGGCCTGTGGAGGGTCTGATGGAAATACCACCACCCCTCCTCTCCTCAGCACACACACACACTCTCACACAGGCTCCGTTAAATTATGCAAAAAGGCCATTCAACAAATATGGCCCTCACAACATAAAAGAGACGGGCTATTCTGACATTTCCCCTACATTTCTTGTTTTTTTCCCCTCCTCTCTCGATTTGAGTAAGACCCCGAGATAAAACCCTGAACAAGTATCAAGTTATCAAGTTGCACCAACCTTTTGTAATAAGAGTATTTTGTCTAATCCCAAATTGCAGTTGAATTTTCTTAATGCTGAGCTGGTAAAGCCTAGGATTAGGCGGCGAAGAGAGGAGGGGGAAAAGTTTTGTCCCTTCAGCCGGCAGGATTGGGAGCGGGGATCTGCGGGGATGTTGTCGGTGCTTATTAAAACGATGATGCATAAAACACAGAGCTGCTGTCGGAGCCCCCGTGCTGCACGCGGAGACCCGGGTTCCCTCAGGTGCACGGTTTTTTTTTTGTTGGACGGCGGCATGGAAAGGAAGTAATGCAGAGGGCCGAGCGGCGCGCAGCACCTGTGAGGTGAGGCCAGGAGACATCAAAGCTCAGGAGATAATCCATTCAGCTGAAGGATCCTCAACTGCACAGCAGCGCAGAGCCACCGCCGCCTTTTTACGCAGCGCCGAGCTCTTATTCCCTGAAAAATAGAAAACTGACTCCAAATGTTTTTCTGCCTCAACAAGAGCCTCAAACCCGGTCGATGCTGCAGAGGTAAGGCACTAATGATTCTGACATTTTGTCTTTCCTCGTAAATACTACGTTAAGAAACAGAATATTAACATTTAATTTATCACCTGTAATCAATTGTTTTGGGTTTTTTTTTTAATTAAATGTTGATCAAATAAATAACTTTAGTGATCTTAAAAGTGATTTTAACATAAAGAAATGTCAAAACCTTTAGTTAAATGTAAAATTTAGAGTTAGGTTTACGCATAAACTTTTTCTGACAGCTTGTAAAACCGTAAAATATTTAAACCATTTTTTAAAATCAGTTTTAATCCACGCAGGAGCTGGGAATTATTTTGTGTGGACACACACACACACACACACACACACACACACACACACACACACACACACACACACACACACACACACACACACACACACACACACACACTCTCTCTCTCTCTCACATACAAACTCACACACTGCCACATGCACCGAGCAGAACGTCCTTCCCCGCTTTGGCTCTTTGCTTTATTCTCCAGATTAAAGACCCCCGCGATAAAACGCGCTATAACACAAAGTAAAACAAAGCGCCTCGGGGGACGCAGAGTGCGTAATGTGCGCGTACAGTCGGTCCCAAGCAGAGAAGAAACGAATCAGCAAATTAATTTGAAAGTATTAGAAAGGCCGGGAGGACGTCTGCTGTCACAACCGATTTCCCTGCTTTAATCGGGGATGTGAGGTAGCCTGCGGGGCAGTGCGGAGGGTTACATCGTTCATCCTCACCTTTATTATGGGGACATTTTTCTACGTTTATTAAAGGATACTTTGATATCACTCTTCGACCATAACACGTACAGCTAACGTTGAAAAGGGGGAATTTAAGTAGATGGGTTTATTGTACATCTAAGATTAATTTCAATATTTTCTCAAACGTTTCCATTTTTTAAATGTTTTTAATTTTTAATTTCTATCCATCCCGATCGAGCTGACCGAGCCTCTCCATCTCTGCCCCCCGTCTCCAGCGCGCGCAGGATCGGCCCAAAGAGAAACATAGAAGGAGAGCCAAAAGAGGGGGAAAAAAAAAAACATCTGCTCGGAACAAAGTGATTTCTCTAATCTTCCTCAGAGGAACCTGCTCTCCACCGACCTCAAACAAAAAAACACCAGAACGCTAATTTTAATTTATAAACACGCGCAGGTCGCAGGGGAATTGAACACAGAGCCGAATAATAAAGCACTCTCTAAACGCAGCGCTCGCTGGTGAATGCAGTGATAGGGACCACTTATGTGCTGCACTGAAGCCAAAGGCGTGCACGCTTCTCAATAACTTTTATGTGAAGAGAAAGAAGAAAAAAAAAAATCAGGCATATAATCTTGATCATGCGGGATTGGAGAAATTTGGAAACTGATGGAGAAAACGAGTAAAGTGTTGCAAGATTACACGATTTAACAGCGTGTGTGCAATTATAAAAAAACATACAAATACAAACTCTGAAGCCCAGATTGCGTTACAATCCATCTGTAGTTTGTTGGAATAATTTTAAAACGGTTAATAGATTAAAACATTCAGATTCTTTTGTCCAGAGGATTAAAAAGAGGCCACACTGCTTTTGTGGAGTATGAAATCATAAGGACTTTATTATTGAAGACTTGGGTTATGACACTGGAATAAATAAACAGGATAAATGTTCAACACATTGAAGGACAAACTGCACCGGGTGTGGAGCTCTAAGTGATGCATGTGGAGGCATATTTCTCCTCTTCTGAGTACAATAAATAGAAACCAAACAAGTTTGTTGAGCAAAAATGCACATGAACTGTGATGGTAGTTTCACTTACAAGCAGCTTTAGAGGACAATAAATAATATATATCTTTTTTGTGTTTGACTGCATGAATCCTGACAAAAAAAAAGAGGATTTTGAAAGCAACTGGTCAGAGCAGTGATGAAAATATACAACATGAGATTTTTTTTAAAACACAATCTCTCTTTTGGTAAACTGCTTTCAAGCCAAGACAATAAAAAAAAGCGATAGGAAAGTTACGACTTATGAACGGTTCCCCCTTTAAGATCATTTATAAGTAAAAACTTTAAAAGTGAAATAATTATAAGATACACAGTCAAGTAATGAAGTAGCTTGAAAAGACTGATATTATAACAACTCTTTTTTTTCCTTTTTAAAACTTCAACCCGTGCATTAACTCCTCAAATGGTACAGAAAAAAGTAGCAAAATAAAAGAACCCCCCTCCCCACAAAAGTAAACCCACTTGTGCTGTACCTCCAACCCACTGGTCTCCACATTCAGACGGAGAGAGAGGCAGCCGCAGCATCACAACGTGCAAACATCAAACGGTAGAATTGTGTTTGCACTGCTCTCCTCTCATACATTTTACATTACATTAAAGTACCGTTCATGGTGAAGCGAAGAAGGGTTAAAATAAAAAATATTTTATATAAGATGAACACTTTGAGTCCTTAAAAAGTTGGTGCAAAGGCATCACAGAGACATGTCTCTGCACTAAATTTGCCCCCCCCCCCAAAAAAAAACAACAACAAAAAAAACAATCCAACAAAACAACAACACAAAAATCCATCGGATTTCAGATTCTGATAACTTTTCGAAATGTCTAGGAAAGCCACTATCAATAATATTCAGAATATCAATAATAATGATACATTTCTTTATCGGCTACATTTGTTGGTTGTGTTTCCTCTGAAGTGACAATCATTGAAGGACACATTTCTCTTCTTTCTTGGCCATCTTTCCTTTGTTCTGCTCAAGCGTCCTCTCCAGGTGCTCATCCTCCTCCTCGGCCCTGGGAAGGGCAAAGGTCAAAAGGTCAGAAGTGTCAGGGGAAGAGGAGACGGGGTGGAGGTACGCACACTCTCACACAGGCAGGTAAAACAGTCGGTGGCATGGTAACTGTCGCTGTGGCCGCCTGTGCAGTGGCCTTGTGCCAGGAGCCAAGCTGCAACCTTTCAGCTGCCTTGCAGCTGGTTGGCAGACAGCGGTGCCAATCTGAAAGAAGTCCCGCCCATGCAGGTGTGCTGTACATGCAGGATGACTGAACATGCTAAGGTTTCTGGGGGACTACTGGAAATGTAAAGATAGGCAGCAGACACTCGCTGGTTGGACGCTCAAGACCCAAAGAAAAGAAAATAACTGCAGCAGACCTCTTCAGGGCTGAAGAGTTTTTCTGTATCTATTTTAACACGACTTGGACTTGTTCTGTGTCTGGTGTTGGAGGATGGTGGGTAACTTACTGTTTCTCCTGGGCGTCCAGGTCCCTGACCAGCGCGTCTCGCTTGTTGACCAGTATAACCAGTTCGTCCAGCAGCAGCTGCTCTCGTCTCTTCTGGGCCTCGGTCTTCTGCCAGTCTGCAACCAAAGCAGAGAAACAAACTGCTTCACACCAGGACTTAAAGAAGACTCTTTTTTTCAGTCTGAAAATCTCAAGAAACGTGCTCCCCTGGATATAAAGTTGTATTTTCTTGTCCTTGCAGGCTCAATCAGACTTTTGAGCTACCACACAGCACAAATCTACATTTTACAACAAGTTACTACAGATCCCTCTGGGAAAGAACTGAGCACTTTTACTGAACTTTTTTAATTTTTATTATTACAAAAACACATCGGGAGAAAAACATTGTGAGTCATATTAAAGGAACTCCAGACATGTCGGACGTGTTGTATCAGTTCCCCCCTCTTTAACTGCCTGGACTTTGTAGAAACGGACACCAGACCCGAGCCATCTATGGATAAGTGTGTAGATATGACATTTAAACACACTCTGTTAGGTTGTGTGTGTGTGTGTGTGTGTGTGTGTGTGTGTGTGTGCACTGTGTGCGTTGACCCGAGCAATCACACTTAAAGGACAAAGTCATGTTAATCTGCAGCTTCATGATGCACACACAGATATGTGACCGAGTCAGTCGAACGGGAGAACACAGCTCAAGTAAAATCTCAGACAATTTTGTTAATTTAGAGAATTTTGTAAGAAATAGCATGAAGATCATTTTTTCTAGAATAAAGGAATATGTATATAACTAAGTTTATAATTTTCGTACGATATTCTTTAAAAAAAAAAGCCCTTTTATAAAAAGTTTTTAATTTGTAATTTGCTTCAAATTCTTAAAGTGTTGTGTCATTTTTTTAGTGAAAATGAAGATGAATACGTTTCTGTTCATCTTTCTACACTCAGTTTGTACCTTGTTTGTTAAAAACAAACAAACAAACATGCAGGCGAGCCCCCGACTCTGGCCTCTCAGTTCTCCGGGGTCTTTGCAGGAAGGGGCCCCACAGGGTCCATGTGGGTCCCTGATACAAATCCCCTCAGCCTCTCCCTGGAGGGGAAGAGGGATGCCCACAGGAGAGCATTCACTCCCCCCTGGGGCTCAGATATCCGCCCGACGCCCTTGGCTCCACATTCACCCAACACCAGGGCAGCAATCCCCCCCCCCCCCCCCCCTCCCTCACCCCAAAAACCCCTGAACATGTTCACAGCTAGCTGTTCATAACTAACATGTTTACCTTCTTTTTGTATAATTCAAACACAAATCCAGGAAATGTGTAACATTTAAATTCAGAAAACTTCTGTTGCTCAAGCAAAGCAGGGAATCTCCAGCTTCTCCTCCGCTCATTGTGAACATTTCCCCTTTCCTTTCATATACAGAAAAAAATCTTCTCCATCTCAAACACAGCTGAGTGTAACTTCTGTGGCGTGTAGGCAACTTCAGCCCTCTATCAATATTTAACCAGCTATTGATTCAGGAGTAAACGCCATGTTGTAAAATGTCAGCCCCAAAATAAGTGTGGCTTTATTAAAAATAAATATTCCCCCTTCCTTCATTGAGTCAAATTGCAGCAGTCAGGCTGTGTGTGTGTCTGTGTGTGTGTCATGCTGAGCCCAGTGTGTCTGTCCTGAAAGGTCTGCGCTCTCTTCATTGGCCTCGCTCGTCCCTTTGAAGTCAACCACAGAGCGAAATGAACACAGTCCCAATATTTGGCTCTCTATGTTCTTCTCTTCTTTTCTCTCTCTCTCTCTCCTTCCTTCTTCCTTTCTCAGGGAAGCAAATTTGCTCTCCTCTGGCCTTGTGTGCCGGTCGACAAACACTTTCATAACTCCCACATGTGTCCAAACGTGTATCTGAAGGCCGTTTTTTGTTGGTTTCCTGCTTTAAACAAGAAGGGGAGTTACGATATTTGGAAATCAGGAGAAACTGTGTCAAGCTGATGAGTCATCATGTTAGTCATCATCTTTAGATAAACGCTAAGACAGGAATGTGAGCGTCCATATCCGCAAAAACTCTCCCACAATCCTCTCTGTCAACATGGCCAGCCTACAGGAGGAGGGTTCAGAAAAGAACAAAAAAAAAGAAAAACTTCCCACACAAACACAGAGAGGTATGCAAAAGGGAAAAAATCCTTCATCTTGATCCTGTCCTCCTTCTCCTTCAGAGCCAAAAAGCCAAAATCCTGCTCGACCCAGGCAGGGGTGGTGGGGTGGGGGCAAGCACTCTGCTGTCAATCACATGACATGTCCCGCCCCCCTCATTAGGAAGGTAAACAATAAAGAGAGCTGATGAGAGACGTGACCAGGCAACACCAGAGCAGGGCAGGCTGGGTAACCAGACACCCAGGAACAAACAAAACACCCTGCAGCCACTCAGAACCCCCCCTCCATAAACCCCACCTCCCCCATCAGAGAGAGAAAGAGTAAGAGAGAGAGAGAGAGAGAGAGAGAGAGAGAGAGAGAGAGAGAGAGAGAGAGAGAGAGAGAGAGGGGAAAGACTTTGGAGGAGTGTGTGCATCTCACATGGTGTATTCAGATAACCCTCGCCGTGCGCTGTAACCATGTGAGTCTGCACAAGGCACACAAGAATGCACTGGTTCAAATCCCCTTGAACCCCCCCTGCCTCTCCCTTACGCTAAATTTATTCAAGAGAGCAAACCAGCCCAAAAGCTCAAAGCGAGGAGAGAACGTCCCGCACAAATCTGTGTGTGTGTTGTTTTCTGCCACACACACACACACACACACACACACACACACACACACACACACACACACACACACACACACACACACACACACACACACACACACACACACACACACACACACACACACACACACACACACACACACACACACACACACACACACACACACACACACACACACACACACACACACACACACACACACACACACACACACACACACACACACACACACACACACACACACACACACACACAGTTCTGTTAGCTTGATTGATAAACTTCTTCTCTTGATTTCTTTGCATATGTTTTGTTGTTTGTCCTCTCTGCCCTCTCTACCTCTTGTTCTGGTGTAAAAGGCCTCCAGAAGCTGGTTTTGGCCGAAGTCCAAGTGGAGTCAAGAGACAAAAAGTGTCACCAGAGAATAAAAAAGTTGAAAGAGGGGACGGCTGATAAATTAAAAAAAACTCTCTCGACAGCAGCATGATTATTGTCGTGTCATATGCAAACTTTAAAACAGGAAACAAAAAGTTTGCTTATTTAATTCTTGATTACAGAAAAAATGTTTTAAACAGGAAGAGCAGCAGAGTGATGCAGCATTTGAATTGCCTTTTTATTTAATCCAGTACTGACCAAATGATTATTTTCTGCTGATTAAAACTAATTGTGCTTCATCAGCAACAAAAAGGACTTTCTGTAATATTCTAATATTATACTAATAATCGGTAACGTCTCTTATTCAATAAACACTGCATCATCAAAACTGCACTGCCTGTAAACTACAAATATATTTAAATCTGAAGCTGAAGTGAGTAATGTTTGATAAAAAACTACACTGCCCAGCTGTTTCTAAAGAAATGATTCCTTTATGAACAGGGATGTTAAAAGTATTTATTAGCTCGATTTAGGCACTATCCTGTCTTTTGCTCTGGTTACTGCAAAATGCATAAAGTGCAACATTAAGTGTGTACTAATTAATAGAGCAACAGGTTAAGGTAATTGAACTCAAAACATTAATTAGTAAAGCTATTCAAAGCAATTCAAGGCTTGAATAGATGTTCTATAGCAGCCTATAATCTGTTAAGGTTTCTTTAAGGGCTTTAAAATGTCTCGTTACAATCTTCTTCATGACATGTATCAAGGTTTTTATACTAGGGCTCATTCTGCATCATTACCTGTGAAGGACAGCTTAAAACCACTGTACATGTAAGAACCTGTTATACAACCTCCTGACTCCTAAACTGAATCATTTTTAACACTTTCTATGAGAAACTACAGCTGGAGAAAAATTCAAACAGTATAGTTAACGATCCTTAGAGTGAGCAAGACGAAAACTGAGGCAGATCACACAGCAGAGAAGGATCCAGAAAATGAAGCATGAATGGAAACAGAATCTGTTCCAGCAGATGTTACAATAACCAGCATACAAGATGATGTTAGCTACACTGCAGGAGCCACTTGTTCCAACATCTTCTGGGGACTTACATTTAAAGTAAGGACACACTTTATCTTCGCTTTCTGTGTAGCCTAAATGAAAAACAACCCCAACAAAAAAAAAAAATCAGCACAAACAAGCTTAATTCAAATAAATTATTTTCTTAAATTCCCCCAAACTCAAGTTTGATGACTCGTGGAACGAAGCTACTTGTTATCAGCGGTTCCAGTCAACTAGCAACCCTGAAAGAGTTGGCGACATCATCAAAAGTCGGCCATGTGATAGGATTCCATAGTGCACCTAATCAATCAGGGTCTGTGGTGCGCCGCCCCGATGTGTTACAAAGCCCAAATAGATTTACAAATGGGGTGTGTGTATGTGTGTGTTGTCTGTGTGTGTGTGTCGGGGGTGTGGAGCAGGATAAGCTCCTGCATAGGATTACATATTGATTTTAAACATATAAAAAAGCTTATCATATCAAACCGTAACAGGAAAAACTCTGGGACCCGGCTATGCATAAATCCCTTTTAGATGGCGAGAGGGCGTCCACTTTAAAACATACACACACACACACAAACACAAACAGAAACACACACACACACACACACACACACACACACACACACACACACACACACACACACACACACACACACACCTTGAAGGGAGCCAAGACGGAATTTTGTGTGTGTGCATACATAGGTGTGAATCGGTAAGCAGATAAAGAGGGCATAGTGGATCAATTTTGTGGCAGGGAGATGAGAGGGTGGCATACAGATGGCATTTTCGGAATCTGGCATCACACCAAGGAGGTACAGGAGGTGGTTACCACTGAGCATGCTCAGAAACAACATCAGCACCGGCCTTACACTCATCCTGCATCTACTTGAGAATTTTCTCTTGTAGCAGCTGCGTATTTCACTGAAGTCCAAAAACGAGAAACAACAGCTAAAGATAATATTAGACTTTCAGTTTACACAACCATTAATCATTCATCATCTCTTGTTATCAACAATCTGTGATCTGGACTGTAACACACAGGGACAGGAAAGGAAGTATCACCACTAAGAGTGGATACCTTTTATTTTTGTTGTCTATTTTGAAATCTAGTTTTTTTCTTGCTGATTTGCTCGTGTACTATGCCGGCATCTGTAATCCATGTCTCTTATTAAATGTCTTTGAATTAGGTTAAACCTTCATTTAATTTTATATTGAAGTTTATTTTTAGATCTAAACTGCAGCTGTAATCATGTATGGTGAAATGTCCTGTCTGCTCCTTTATCTCTTCTCCTGAACAGTTTTCTCTTCATGTTCTACTCAGTGACTTCTAAATGAGTTTGAAATTGACATTTAACTCATCTGCTAACTTGATTTCAGAGGTGTCATCTCCTTCTGACTCCTCTTTACACCTCTAAGCACCTTTGTCTTTCTCCTCTCGTGTGTCTGTGCATCATGAAGTCCTAGTCAGCAAAATATAAGTCGAATAAGTGTCAGGACTCAAACTTTTTTTTTTTACAGCTGTTCTAGTCCGCACAAGTATCTTCATCTAGTTGCAGGAACTAAAAGCAGCAGGTAGTTAACTTAAACAATAATCAGCGTTTGCTGCCGCTGGACAGCAGCTCAGCCAATAATTTAATAACTTTTTATTCTGACAGATATAATTAGATACTGTGGGTGTTGTTAGTAGTGTTAGCCGGTTAGCAGTAGCACATATTGATCTGGACAGACTGTGTTTGTGTAATGAGGTGCACTCACTGCCTGACTATATGCAACAACACAGAGGAAAACGTATGGGGATCATTGCAGGTACATCTTTTTTCAGCATTGTGTGTGTGTGTGTGTGTGTGTGTGTGTGTGTGTGTGTGTGTGTGTGTGTGTGTGTGTGAGAGAGAGAGAGGGAGCGATGGCAGGTGTATCTTAGAGATGTGTGTTTTTCTCTCTGCTCGGACTCACAGTGCGTCTCTCTCTCTGTCATCGACTGGCCAACCAAATCAGCAATTACTCGCACGCCCGACCATCGCTCAATGGACCTGCCCAAGCACCAAATAAGAGCCTGGGAGATGGGTGCCAACACACACACAAAAAAGACAGGCACACAGGTGGACACCCAAACACACCTGTAATATGTAAACACACAGATGCAGATCAACAGATTCTCTCTCTCTCTCTTTCTCCCACTCTCACACACACACACACACACACACACACACACACACAGTCACAGCTTTCTCCCAGGCAGCTCAGAACTATCTGTGGCGACTACAGAAAGGTATAGCCTGTGAATGTTAAGTACCTCCCTTAGGGGCAAAAATAAGGCCGGCTGATAAGTTAGTCAGCTGCAAATCCAGCAAGTCCACATGAAGGCAGAGAGGAGCACAGCGACAAAACACACACACCACCTCTCCACCTCACACACACTATCTCTGCTCTCTCACCTCCACACAACATGTGCATACACACAGCCGAGCAGGAAGACACCTGATACACATTCCATGAATAAAGAAATATTCGCTAACAGAAGTACCAGAACACACACACTCATCCACACAAACACAGACGGCAACACTGAAACACATTCAAGAAACACAAGGGGCAAAGTAATAATTAAAACAATAAAAAGCCAAACAAAGAGAACAAAGTGAAGCAAGCACACTGTGGCACATGAACCACTAAAAAAATCTTGTTGACACGTAACAGCTCGATAAATATAAATAAAAAATAGCCAAGCGAAGACAGAAGAAAATCAACCTGGACACGGACAGCGTGGTACTGTCTGCAGCTCCTGCTTGGCTACGCATGTCTGCCCCCCCCTCCTCAACCCCCTTCTGCCCAATCCACCTCCTTTCTTGCTAATTACAATTGATTTATTATGGACCAGGTAGCTTATCAGGTGCCCGGTGAAATTTCAATGGGTGTCCGAAGGCTGTGAGGAGAAAGAGGGGGGTTGAGCTGGGGGTAGAGGTGGTCAATGTCGAATGGCAAAATCAATTAGCATTGATTGGCAAAAGGTTCATTTTGCCAAAGAGAACGCAGTCGAAGGGGATTAAACTTCCCTGGCCCCCTGACAACTTTGATACGACACAATGGCTGCTTTTCTGGCTGCGGTATAGTTAACAAGCTTTCAATAATATAACCACTTTTTTTTTTTTTTGCCTCGCAAATCTTGTCTCTATGTGGCTGCAGTTTGATTTCAAATCTGGCATGGGCTAGTAGGGGTCTAGCTAAGAAACAGATAGCATTGATCAAGTATCAGGGAGTGAAATCCCTCGCAAGCTCGCATCTTAATCCTCATCAAGAAGCCGACGCAGAATTCAAATCAACCTGCTTTAGGCTCTTTATAAGGGCTTGAGAAACAAAAGAATAGAAAAGGACTGGAGAAAACAATACACATGGAGAACGATGAACATTTTCAACCATCCTCACAGTATATAAAGAGAATAAACATAAGCTGTTGCCATTTGTCTTCTGTAGCTATTACAACATTATTATTAACAAAAGAGACCTGACTGGTACAAAGTACAAAGTCACCAGACTTTTGGCTGATTTAAAGCTCCTGTGAGGAGTTTTTAGCTGGTAATGAAACTGACTTAACTCAATAACTGATGTCTCTTTGCGACCTACAAAAGCAAACATGATCATCTGTGATATGATGAACTGTTTCTGCATTGTATTTTGTAATGCCTGTAACTTCCACCATGTGGTAACTGTCAAAGTAGACACTTCACAGCACACTGAAGAAACAGCCTTCTTTACATTTTCCACAGCAAAGATTCACAGTGAGTGAAACATTAGATTGTAAAATGAAGCAGGATAAGATTTTTTATATGCAAACACTACTGAGGTTGCACTCACACTAGGCAATCCGTACTGTGCCCAAGCACGCTTCACCACTAAAGTCCAGTTCGTTTGACTAGTGTGAGTGCTCTGATCTGTGTTCAAGCACAGTACACTTCCTTGACCCTGGCACGCCTTGAAGAGGTGTGCTTCGACACGTTACAGTTCATGCAAAAGCACAGCCTTTTTTTTTTTAATGGAGAAATCCCAGAGTGTTCTGGCTGTATCTGACTAAAATGATTCAAAATAAGCCACAAAGTAGCTGTCTTGATCTCTGTGTTGTTCTCTGATGTACAGCGCGTCCTTTTAAAAAAATAATTCTCGAGTCTGCCTGTCTTGTAAACTGAGCTTCATAATTACGTAAATCCATGCGTGTGTTGTATTACGACTTTATGTGCAAGAGGTAACCGTGTACGGGAAAACTTTGCTAGTGTGAGTGCGCCCTTACAAACATAAACGTTAAGCTCAGCAGAGAGATAACTGTGACCACAGGGGGATGCCAATTGCCAAAAACAAGAAGTTCCTCAGAGGAGCTTGAAGTTGAACTTGTTTGTAAAAAAGTTACGAGGTTTTGAAATTGTTATGAGTTCTTGATATTTACAAGTGAGAATTTCTGCAGTAAAACTAAGACATAGGGGGAGGAAAATCTCTACTGAATGATGTCATCAAACACCATAATAGATGAGGCAACCTATCGAGTGTGTGTGTGTGCCTTACCCTCGATGGCCAGCATGGCTCTCAGCTCTCTGTTCAGCAGTTCGAAGCGTCTCTCCAGATCGTGCTCTTTCTCCCTGTGGCAAGTTAGAAAGCGGGAGAGAAAGAGAGGAAAAAACCCACACACAACAAAGTTCATCAATATGTTAATGACTAAATCATTAAGCACTTAAAGAAACCTGCAATAAACATTGATTCAGCTACTCGCCTGAACCTTCTCCGGCTTTGCATTAATCTACTGCATATAACTGATACACATACTGCGCTTAGACAGCCCTGGGTGAAATGTGGGTGTTTGAGGAAGGAAAAGGGAATAAAAAGGGAGAGGAAAGCTGGTAAAATGCATAATAACTGAAAAAAAGACAAAAATATATATGTTTTTATGAAAATAGAATGACTGTGTGTGGTCTGCATGTCTGCATATCAAGGTATATGTGATGTGGGATGTGTGTGTGTGTGTGTGTGTGTGTGTGTGTGTGTGTGGGGGGCACAAATTGAATTCTTTCCTCTTTCAACCATATTATAAAATGAGCTTATTCGGTCCCTAATAGAATTTGTCCTTCACAGGCGCCTTTTCTCTGCTCCTCCACAAAGAGAGAACAGAAAGGGCTAATAATCAGCCCTTCTGTCAATTGGCCACTTTAAAAGGCTCCCCTCTCTCATGATATAATGTGATTATGAATACTTCAATCTCTCCTCCACTTGCACACTTTAAAATCCCAACAGCCACAAATGAAGACAAAAAGGCAGTGTGTGTGTGTGTGTGTGTGTGTGTGTGTGTGTGTGTGTGTCTTCACCTGTCGCAGCTGACCACATACAAAGAGACACATTTCACATTTCTATTGATTTCATATCCCGTCCACATGTAAATCAATGAGCGGATAGACAGAGGGGGTGAATGGAGTGGAAGGTACAAGTTTGATCTGAGGCTTGAATAGAAGTGTTACATTTTCCAGGTGTTTAATGCATCCTGACGGACCAAAAATAAAAGGCAAACAAACAAGATGCTAATCATCAACCGGGCTCAAGCTAGCGGGGAAATAACACTTTGAAAACAAGGCATTGTGAATGTATTTGTTAGTGCTGTAACAAACAGTAGAAGAGTAGGACACGTACAGTAGAGAGAGCTGGTTCTGTCTCCTGATGAGTGCGTTCTTCTTGTTGACCAACATGAACCACTCCTGCATCATGGCCTCCTCTTCCTCTTTGTTGTTGCCTAAAAAAACAGACAGACGCAGACACATAGGATGAGTTACTAAGAAGATAGTGCATCATTCTCACAATCAACAACTGTTCATCTTAATTCCTCAGTTGTTTCCTGGCTCGTTATTTTAAAAAGGCACTCAGACGGGAGTTAAACATTTCTGTGTCTCTAAATAACAGAATCGAAGAATACAGTTCATGCCATGTGCACACACACGAAAAAAGATGAAGTAGATAAACTACTCCGTAAACTCTTTTTCCTCTACGGAGTCCACTGGATTATCATATGTGTGTGTGTGTATGTGTGTGTGTGTGTTAATACACTGCTCTCCAATGTTCACTTGTGTAAACATTCACATACTTCCCACCATGTCTTTACAACGTCAATACTGCTTCAACCGGGGCGGGATTAACTCGACGATTACCGTCACGCGCCTTTACAGAGTGGAGCCCCTCTCACTGTAGGGTAACATATATCCCACCAATCACTCAGCGGGCTTTCAGGGAAAAAAACAAAAACAAAAACATGTTTCTGGTTCTCTGCGATGCCTCGTGTAATACCTGGTCAACACACAGGGAGCCAGCAAGGCTCAGATGCACGGCTAATGTAAGCTTCGGCCACACCTGGGGCTAAAGCTCTGTGCTGTAACTTACTCACAGAGAACAAGAGGATGTGAACTACTAGTAAGGACAATGTACATTCAATGTAAACCTTCAAATGTTTGTCACAAAACAGCCTCAATCAGTCCAGTTTGAACTTAAAGAAGACCCTTCTATGTTACGTCAACTTCAATTGGATGGTTATTTTCATTATGAAATAATGATTCAGCATCTACTATCAATGATTTTAACACTGCTCATAAAGAAGTTATTCTAGAATTTGAATAATAAAAGACGACAATCAAAACTGTTTAATCACACACGAACAAGAGACTGTCATAAGTCAAAAATCAAATCCAAGTTAGCTCAGTTTTCCAGTGGAGTTAAATGTATTCCTTCAGGATGATTCACAAATCTTACCTGCTATAACTGATAATTTACCAATGTTTTATTTAAATCTAGTTTTGTATTTAGTTTGTGCTCTAAGGATGAAGTTTATAATAATCAACCTTTTTAATGTTAACATATTAGAGTCATTTATTAGTATGCATAACAACATGGGATAAGTCAGTTTCTCGTCACCACTGTAACGTTGCTAAATGTTCCTTAGTGCTGTGGAGGATTAATGTTGGCTCTTTGTAAATAATAATATCTAATATAACAGAGTATGGTCTGGATCTGCTCTTTTTGTAAAGTGTCTCTTGATAACAATTGTTATGAAAGGGGGGGGGGGGGGGGGGCAACTTTTTAATCCTCTCCCGCCTTTCATATCTGTCTCATTGCATAGATGTGTTTATTTTTCCTTTAACAACAAATACATTATTTTCAATCATATTCTGGTTTCATATTTAGACAAAATGCAACATATCTACATCTCCTACAACAAATTAGAGAGTCTGAAAGTGACAGGCATGTCTTTCCAGGTCCATACAAACCTGGAGAAAATCACAGCACAGTGAATACCTGTAACAATATTAAGAAAAATGTCAGAGTTTTGTGTCATGTAAATATGAGTTTAGGCCCAACAGTAGTAGTGACTAAATATGTTTAATTCGGATATGTTAGATCTTATTATATATTTATTATAATTTCTTCTGTGTTTCTATTTGTAATTGTGTGAATAAACTCTGCTGTGGTCAGTTCAGTCAGCATTGTTGAATGTCTAGAAATTGGGATGTGAGCTTTGTGGCACTAGGGGCCATTTAAACAGCGACAGCAGCACTAATCTGACACTCAGTACGTCTGTGAGGAGAAGAAATGGATAAAAACAGAGGACGCCAGATGAAAGATCATCTTAGGGCTTATGTTCTTATCCCTCGCTGTTTTATTCTCCCTTTCAAGATGGAGGTTTAATAGCTGGGAAGCTACAACGAGCATCATAACAGAATTAACACTAAGAAGATGTGTCAAACTACTTATTCATTGGGAGCCCTCTGAATAATGAATTAGGCACTGTCAAGTTGTAAAGTGTAGGAATTAAATTTGTGTCAAGTTTTGATGATTTGTATTTTCCATTATTTTCTATTCAATAGTACTTTGGTCAATTCTTGTATGGTTGTCCCAAAATTATGGCAACATTTTTCAGTGATTTAAATCAGTGATGTAGGGTTTTAAGCTCATTATTCTCTAAGATTTGGTGATGTTTTATATATCAAAGATTTGGTGTTTTTTTGTATGTTAAAAAGATCACAAACTTCAGCTTAGTTCGAAGAACAAGAGATAAACAGGAGAAATGTTTCTTCTATATAAAAAACAAGCTACCCGTCGCAGAGGAGAGGGGAGTATTGGGCCGCTGCATCACTGATGACAAAAGGCAGGCGCGTGGATGTGTTCGCGGACACCGGTGAGTGTGTGGACATTTGTGATACTCTGAGCCAGCAGATGTATGTAATTTCATTTAGGAGGGTGGAGCGGGGAGGGGGGGCAAGGGAGAGAGAGAAAAAAAGAACGAGCGAATGAAAGAAAGCTTCAGGATTTAGCGGAATCGGGGGCTCGTGGATTACTGTAGTCAACTTTGAAACGGACGACACTCGGAGGAGGGATAAAGCCGGCGCTGACAGGTCATTGTGCTGCCTCGAAGTCAAATAAAACAAGCAAATAATAATGGCAAATATTAAGCTCCTGTGACATTGTGGCGAGGCGGGCTGGAAGACGAGGAGGGATTATAAAGCTATATCCCCCACCGCTACCCAGCCAGCAGCTTCCAGCCAACCACCAGCCGCAATTTATGAAAAGAGGGAGGGGAGGCGGAGGGAAGGAGAGGAAGGAAAGGAGGAGAGGGGCGAGAGAAAGGCAAGTCAAAGGAAAGGTAAAGGAAGTAGGATGAAGGAGGCAGAAAAGTGTAGAAAGAAGGAAAAAAGAAGAGATGGAGGGGGGGAATTTGGAATATAGAAGTCAGGGCTGTGGGAGAGAGGGAGGTAAGGGGGGAATGAGGGTAAGCAGGTGAGCGATTTCAAAGCTAAAGGGAAAGAAAGGAGGGAATAGAGGGCTGGAGGGAGGACGCTCGACAGCTGATCAGCCTCCTTTCCCCTTTCATTCATCCTCACCAGAGTACCTTAGACTTCTGATCCTACCTGACTCATAAAGAGATGGAGGTTTGTTTGTTTTATTTCCCAATAACATCAATTCACATTTACTCTGTGTAACTTTAATTCTGTTCTGTTCTACTGTATACATAGATGATACTATGAGCTGCTTGAATAAATGAAGGCTCCATTGCAAGGGTTGATTCCCAGTGGTAATTATTTTTTTTTTTTAATGTTCACACTTGGTCTAATATAATGAGCGTGCCCACAGAATGGCATAAGCTAAGAGTGAAAACAATGGAAGGAAAACACTAGTGAACATTATGTCGTATGAAGACAAACGGTGTAAATATCCCTGGCAGGCACCGTTGACACTGTGTCTGTGAATCAAGTCTTGGCTCTGAGAAGCCGTGGATCCATGCTGGCTCTCTGGGGGCCATCTTGGATCAAAGCATCTGGTGGTTTGGCAGGTTGCATTCTGGGTCTTGTTGCTTGCCTTACACGCCATTTCTCAGTGCTCAGCACTGAGCAGGGCAGAGCAGACACAGGCCAAAATCAACCGAGACTGAGGCGGCACATTTGGCATGGGTACAACGTTTGATCAGGACATCAAAGGATAAGTGAAATATGTCTGATGCAGATACACTGGGTTTCCCTACCTACAGTAAACTTTATCGTCATAAATATCAGGTCTGATGCTACCTCAGCTATCAATCAGGCCACGATAGTGAGAAACACACAAGATACAATCAACTCAGACATACACACACAACTAAGATACAACTGATACACACATCCTGACAACCCCTCTATCTGATTGCCTGTCTCCTCCTTCTCTTGTTTCACTCTCTCTGTCTCACACACACAAGCACCAATGGGATACAATGACACAAACTGCTGTGCAGGGTGGAAGACTTTTCTTCAGGTATATAAAAAGGTTGGTTAGCAAGGGTCAGTGTGTGTTTGTATGCATCTGATTGATAGACCAAGAGGGAGAAAGAAAAGAAGCAAAGAAACAGAAAGGAGGAAAGGCGGGTGAAAGAACCTCTATAGCCAAATAAGATTAAGATAGCAATCTGGGACACTGTTCTATTCATTGTAGATAGGAATAATGAAACCCACCCTGAGGTGGTCAAACTGCTGCTGCTGGTGGCTTGTGCAGGGTTTCAATTAAATGTGTTATGCTACCATGCTAGGTCCAAGTCAACGCAAGGAGTAGTTTTAGTGACTGATTGTATTTTTAGTGGATTGTTTTCATTTGCAAAATACACAACATTTGTAGGCAGAATCAAAAACAGCAATAGGCTGGTGCTTCTGTATGATTTGGCAGTTTATCATATAGCAAAAAGGAACTAGCAGGGGGGGGCTTCACATCTGTCGAGCAGGTAAAGATGTGCATTTACACAGTTAGAGGCTAATGCTACAGGTTTAAGATTTGGAACCTGTCTAGGTTTCTTTGTCTTCAAAGTGTGCAAACTTCATCGTCGCTCAGTAACTAAAGAGCTGTTGCAGTAAGACTACTCAAGATTTCATGAAGAATTTTAATTTCTCTCTTAAGTTAAACTTTAAACAAAAAAAAGCAGAAAATCCTGAGAAGTTAAAAAGAAAAGCACATAAAGGGCATTTCTATCTGATGAACAGCTTACCTTATAAGATAAGCTGATCACATTTTTGTCAATTTGCCTCTCATTTTACTAAATGTTAAATTAACTTATTGCTCCAGGGCTTATTTTCAAGGGTCAACACTTAGTTATGACCTTAGCTATGACTCAACCTTTCTACCATTTGACCATCTGTCAATTTAAGAACTTTACGTATCTGTTGGAATATTATCAAATATGTTTGCTTTTAAAGCGGGGACTCCTACACTTGTCTTCTCCAAAGAAACGTCTCTGTGCCTTGAAGGAGGAAGCTCGGATTACAAGGGGAAAATGAACGAGACAAAAAGAGAAAAACATTAAAAAGCTGTGATCACAGCACGGTCATCTCATTTCTTATCCCACCATTTTGCCATTTAATCCAATAGCTGCTAATCCAATTTGTATATCGGACATGTAAAAAAGGCTGGGAGGAGGAGGAGGGAGAGGGAGGAGATAGAGCTGAACTTCTCTTCTGTGTCCCAGTCACTTTCTGAATTGCGGTTTATTTCGGGACGAGCCGCGCTTGTGCCTCTACAATCGTTCTCTCCATCCGAGCGTCAAGCTCGTCTGATATCAGCGGGGATCGGGGAGGATGAAAGCCAAAGACGCATTAAAGGAAATGAAAAAAAAAGAAGGAACAAAAAGAACAGGATGAACATTGTTTCCTGTGATTAGGTAAGAGCTCGTTAAAAGGCTGTCACTGCAGAGACTTGAATATGCATGACAGGGGCCGGCCTAATCAGAGAAGTCTGTGGCGGGGACGGGGGGGATTGTGCTTAAGTAGCCTGCTGAAGACTTGATTTAATTAACGGGAGGAGAGGAAGGAGACACAGAGAGAGTGAGAGTGCAGCATGTGAACAAGAAAGGTTGAGGTGCTCCCAAATTCAGCATCAATCCTGCATTTGTTTGTTTCTTTATTTAATGCTAGAGGAGATTTTAAGTTACTGAATTCAAATGCATCTAAGTTAATCAGATATTTAGATTTGAGAGCTTGCTACCTTCTCTCTCTTCTTCACCTTAAACTCGAAAAAGCCGAAACCCATTTTTAAAAGTTAAATGGAAACTCTTTTCAGGACAAACATACTCTGAGTGCAACACTTGCAGCAATCCCCAAATCAGCAACATTACAACACTTGTGACTTGTGTAAGAAACAACCCCCCCAATCTTCTCTACATTGCACATGTGAGTCCTCCTGCTCTGTGCTATTCTTTTCTGCTCTCCACTGGAGTGGTGCTGAGGGCTATTTTTTTTCCAGGGAGGCTTGTACGGGGCCTTTTTAGCCTCCCTCAATGGCACAATGGCCCAGCGTATAGAGCAGATTCCTGCTTTATTGAACCTGTGTATAATGTCTGCTGAATGGAACACATTAACCGATTCACACTCACCTCTTACCCTCCCCCATGGTAGAAAAAGGAGAAAAGTAAAATAAGAAAAAATGAAAGAGAGAGAAAAAAAAGACCTCCCCTCACACTGACACACAATGACTGCCCTTTCCACCGGTGTCATTTGTCAACCACTGCTTGCTTTACAACTTACAAAAAAAAGGATGCATGAGAAGCAGGAGCCGGGTGTGACAGAGTTATGTGTTCAGAGGGATCAATTAGGTCTGTAATCATACACGGGGCTGCAATGTTATCATTTGTAACTAATTAAAAGTGTATTAACAGTGGCAGTTCATCTTACAGGAATAAATCCACACTTGTCTACACAACCTTTTAAATGGAGACTTAAGAAACTCCACATTTGACTTTCATGGAGAGAAAAGGCGACCTTGAAAACTCACGGGCAGACCCACAGGTTTTTAATGTTTCACAAAGACGAAAAAAATAGTGAGGGCCAACACATAACAATAAATAATATTAACCATGCTATCTTTGCTGCCCATGGATGTTGTATTAAAACCCAATGACACGTTTACATCGGTTCAGATTGAGTATTTACAGAAAGATTCATTGCCAATGTTTTTATTTTACAAGAATGTAATCAGGCAGCAATCTTATTTTTTTTCATTGATAGAGACAGACATAAACAAAAGTCCTGACATGTTCTCAGCTTGGGCAAAATGTCAGAGATCAATAATTAGTATTGGTGCTTTGATATCTTTAAAATAGGTGCTGTACCGTTTTGTCATTGCAGCCCTGTCCATGAGCTCTGCTGTAAGAGGAGATCAACTTTGAAAGGCAGCAAGTGGAGCTGCCAAAGCCTTTTTTAATGAGCAACAGAGTGTACATATGCAGCATCTATCATGTCACTGTTTGAACATTTGTGTTCAGAGACCATGTTAAACACAGACGCTCGGTTTGCCGTGCTAATATGTTTCCTCCTCTCAACCTCATCTCTCTTAAACACACACACCTCCTCGCTCTCTTCTACCAGCTCTGCTATGTATACAGAAACACACACATGCACACACTTGGGCAAACACATTTGACCTCAGAGCTAACAGTAGACCAACCTCCAGACACCTCTCATCTGTGGTGTTATTTCTCCACCTTAGAGGTGAAGAAGAGGCGGAGGCTCGGGCAAACAGAGTTCACGTAATAGACTCACTCTGGAGATGAAATGTTCATATTAGGAGTCCTCACTTTGCACATAGACACACACATACACACTATTCTGTTTCAGCTTGTGCAGCGGGATGAAGAGTGTATTTGTCAAAGAGAAGTCATTTATTCAGCTTTCTGTTTTATCTGCACGCACCCGCAATTTAGGTCTTCTCCCCTTATTTCTCTCTCTATGTTATTACTCTAATTGTCTAAATAACATGTGTTTTTGACTTAATCTTTAAAAACTGGCTGATCAATCATCTATTAGTTAAAGGTGACTAAAATTTAGACTGATTAACACTAAATCGATAACATTACTGGAGTCTTTTTTTTCTGTTTGTCTAGCAGAACCAGCCAAGCTGTGACAATCACACAAATACAATACTCCCCCTCCTCCTACGCTCCCCCTCCCCCCTTCACCCCACTCCATCAAATTGTGTTTTTGCCACAAATCAATAAACATTATCAGAGAGTGGCAGACTATGGGCTGGTGGAGGCAGCCTCTGTCTGTTAAAGTCCAGACCGCCCTGTCTCTATCACAGCCTGCAAGAGGAGGCCAGGAGGAAACAGAGAGACACGCAAGAAAGGTAGAAAAGTCCACACACACACACACACACACACACACACACACACACACACACACACACACACACACACACACACACACACACACACACACACACACACACACACACACACACACACAGTTATAGAAAACATAAGATGGAAGCAGAATACATGCAGGGGAAAAACAAAAACACAGACATGCTTGAAAAGCAAATCTTTGATGCATGTAGGGTCCTTCAGGGAGTGATTTCTCACATCCAGAAACACAGACAGAAAACTACCAAAGTGAGCAGACTGGAAAAGAAAAGAAACCACAGTGAAGTGTTTAACAATAATCCAAAAGTACGGCACTGGTGGCTGGTTTGACCATGACACTCATCGTCAATAAGAAATTAAAAGAAAAAAAAAATCTATGATGGCAAAAGTGACTTTAAACACTCCCTAACCCATTAGGCAGCTGTAACGCCGCACTATGCTTGTCAGCTTGCTCTAGCTTTAGCGTCAGAAAGTCCCCACTCTCTCACAACCATTTAACTAAGCTCTAAATAAAATGATTTTCAACCTGTCCCCACTTAGCTCGGGGCTGAAAAAGGAAAATCAGGGGGGCCTGCCATACAACCATTTCTCAATTACCATTCTCATTATTGTCACCCGTGTTCATTACCACTATTATCATCCTCTCTTTTCTGTGGCACCCCCACACTTTAGGCTAGCTTGTGTCTGTCGTGTTGGATGAAGAAAAAGGAGAAGAGCGGCAGTATCAAGAGCTTTTTGCAAGGCCAGAGCACTTCAGGTAATTAATATAGCAAGAGGGGGCAGATGAGAAGAGAGGGAGAATATGTGAGTGTATGTGCGCCTGTGTGTGTTTTTGCTGAAATGCCTGATTGGGGAGCTCACCTGCCGATACCCCCTAAAAGGTATTTCATTAGCGAGCCTTTTACCATACAAGCAGAGGAACAAAGCCCCGGTTACGCCTGTCTCCACTCCAACTTGACAGGGCCCTCCAGGATGCCTGTAGCCGTGTGTGGGAAGAGTAAAGAAGAGTGGAAGAGCGGAGAGGAGAGGCGAGGAGAGGCTATCCCCGTTCATAATCTCATGACAAAAGGCAAAAAGGCATCATCCTATTAACAGCGTGATCTTCACCAGCTCATGCTAGCTCCTTTCCATAGGGGGCTCTCTTTTATTATGAAGGTGAGTAGGTGATAGGGAGCGAGAGAGGAGCCCAGTGCCTCCCTATTAGCCCTGGGACAACGCAAGTATGGAGGGGGAGCGTAGAGAGAAGAGACCCCATGCTAGGGTCTTGCCTGGTGCCTTTTTCTATTCTTCAGAATGAGAGCCTTTGCTTAGAGCTTCGGGGGCCGGCTTCTATTAGGCTTCAGTGATACAACACAAAGTGGGAGAGGTTCTTCAATCAATCACCTCAACACCAGCAGTGATGCTCACTGGGAAAACATCTCCAGCTCCACCTCTGAGGATGATTCACATTATTACTGAGCACCACTCCAGCCATTATCATGTCAGGGAGCAGTCATCAAAGGAATTCTTACTTTAAACATTGTGAGCTGCATCATTACCCGATTTACCTTCATTTTGATTTAGCATTAAAAAAAAAAAGAGTGTACTACTAAAAAGTTCCAATAATAATGCTATGTACTGAAGGAATGAGTAATTAAATACTACATAAGTGTGTTTTCTGGTTTGTGAGCATAAAAAATCCTGTACATTTGCATGGTTGTTTTAGCTGAGCTATATACAAAAACATATTAGGTATGCACGTTAATAAATGAGCTCACTTTCTAAACATATCTGAATCATGTCAAAACTCTTTAAAAAGTTTGACTCCATGTGTCTATATTTCAATCAACTTTTCAACAACTCAAAGAGCTGTTCGAGATCTGTGTTTTACAGGACTGGGGCTCATCTTTTCCAGTATCCAACAGCAGTACTGCTGAAATAGTTAATAGTCAGAGTGTGGATGTAAGGGATGAGGGGGTGGGGGGTATTCCTAGTAAGAGGAAGAGAGATTAGTCTGTTTTTCTATTTGAGTGTTTTGTCTTCTGCTCAGTGGGGCGCTTGCCTCTAGCCTCAGGTTACACAGGGGAATTGTGGGGGAAGAAGTAGCATGAGCTCTGTTTGTGTATGACAGCAATGCTGGACCTGGTCTTAAAAAGCTTCATGATGTAGAAAGAAATATTACTCTGCTTTCTTAATTTGTAAAACAGGTATATCTTGCTGTTAAATATACATGTTCATTCATTAGTGGAAATAGAGAAATGTATTGGGAAAATGTGCCGTTAAATGAGCTGTTTAAGGTTATGATGTCACAACTCAACAGTCGCAGCTATGAAGCTATACCCAGAGCGCAGCGCCTCAGGACCCATGATAACAACACAACATCAAACTAGAACAGAAGTATATTAAGGAAACACTGCTAAATTAAATATGAATGAAATATCAAGACACGCCAAGAGTGGGACATCTCTGGAGGAGTGAAAAGTGCTACGAACATGTAAGATGTGAAAACTAGCCGGGGAAGGGTAGTGTTATAAAAGTTGAATATAGCGCACTAAGCAGACCTGAACAATGTGGTGTTTTATTTCTAAATAACACCAATGGATTAAACATGGAAGGAATCAGCCATAGTATTATGGTGCATACAATATATTAAGCAATTAAAGACAAGAGCAAAAACTGCAACAATAAAAATCTTGTTTTAAGTAGTAAAAAGTAGTAAATCATTTTAAATGAAATATCTATACAGTTGTGCAGGAATATGCTATAGGTCTTAAATAAATAATAAAAAATAATCCAAAATAAGTGGGTCACCATAATTCATTGTACAGGTGTGTCTGAATGTAAAAAAAAGGGCATATATGCTATAATTTATGCCATAATTTCATACAAATTGTAATACTGAATTTATTGTCGATAAAAACCAGGACAAGACCCAAGACATATAAATGCCATCCTAGTTAACACAAAAGTAACTAACCAACAGATCTAAAGTAGCCAAAATTATACCACACAAGACTTTGTTTTAACGCAGTTTAAATGTAATAAAAGCTATTCTTGATTTATGAACCCACTTGCAAAGTTATTATTGATAAATCAAACTGGAGTACTGCTGCAGATCCACACTAGTTCACAAACATGTGACATTATTCACATGGCTCTCACACACTGCCAGCTGAAGGTGGGATATTTACGCCCCTGTTATTTCTCTCCTGCGATGTGTAATACTTGGTGCTGGAATAGTCAGGGGAGTCGTTTGGCCCTCGATCTGCCATCGGAAGTAGTAACAGAGGTGTTATAGGGGGACGAGGGTGGCAGTGTGCAATGGCAGAGACGGCAGGTGACGCAGTGTGTTCGCATGCTGTGCCTCTCACCTTTACAAGCAACACTGTAATGAAAAGTGAACTCACACACTGGGAAACTGCTATTACACCATCACTGATGCAATGTGTTGGGATAAAGCCATAAGAAACGTGGATTGTTGCTGAATCACGATCTGTAAAGGGCTGCAGATTTAGCACTTTTAAGGACAAATGAACATTCATTCCGCTGTCGAACTAACCATTTATACTAAACAGCCACACTAATTTGCATGAGAGAGAGGATTTAGGTATTTCAGTTTGACAGAGAAAACTTTGAGGGACATTTAAGGTATTTCAGAGTACAGACACTGAAGAGATGCACTCCTTCCAACTCCACCAGCTCAAAACCTGCTACACGCGCACACACACATTTACACACACCTCCTCTCATCATCATCATCGTCCTCCATTCTCCTCTGTAGCCCAGTAAAAAGCCTGTGATGACCTGGGTGTGTAGCTTATTAACCTCCCCATCAGTTCTTATCAGCCAATGAATAGCCCAGTCATCTGGCCCTCCTCCTGAATCTAAGGGCGAAAAATTTCTCCTCACGTCAGGTCTATAATTCAATCCACACACAAATCATTTAAGGTGTGCACACGCCTCACACACACACAATAGAACACACACGTACACACACAGGAGCGGGGATCAGTGGGAACATTTTGTCAGGCTTGATTCTGGTGGGCTTCCAAAACTGGCGTGGACCAGATGTTACTGAAATTATCAACATTTGGAGGAAACAACAGAAGGGGTGTACATGTTTTGTGGATGTGTGTGTACTTGTGTGCCTGCCTGCCTGCATGTGTGTGTGTGTGTGTGTCTGTGTGTGTGAGGGCCAGAATAAATTAATGGCTGATTTCTCCCTTTGCTTTGATGGCATTAAGAGCTCTCTTCTTCTCAATGTGCCGCGTTAAATGCTTTTCTCTCCTTCTCTTTCCCTCAGTCTCTCCCGTCTTTTTTTTGACAAGCAGGGCCACCCAGCAGAAAGCAACTGATGCAAAACGCCGGAGTAATCCCCCCCTCCATCTACTGCCGCCACCAACTCCACCACCACCACCACCACCCCTCCCGCTATCTTTAGTCTTTGACACAGTGGCCATTATCTGTGGGATTTAGTTAAACCAAACCTTCATGTATTTGTTAGGCCCTGGGTTCGTTTTCCCCTCTGACTGCTCTGCATGAGAGGGAGTCAGGGCCTTTTTTTCTTTTACATAATCAGTACAGCTAGCTGTAGAAACATGAGAGGGGGTCTACAATGCCATTTGGCTGAAGGGTGCTCAGACAACACATATCTTTAATTCTACGATGAAATGTGAGACCTTTTTTGTTTTTAACAGAAGTTAAAAGCTTTTAAAATGATTAAACTAGTCCTGATAAATTTGACTTAACAGAAATGTATCGTATAACATATTTGCTCTTTCTTGGTTAATTCAGTCTTGCGCGAAGACCAGGAGAAACACCATGACATTCAAGCAACATATATTTAATAAAAGTTATAAACTTCTCTAAATGAACACAAGCTGAGATAATATTTCTCAAAATAATTCACTACAGGAACAATCAAACTCTCCTACATCTACTCTGGTCTGTTTATAATTAATCTATTAAAAACAATACAGAAAGTCATTACATAAAATGAAAAAGACACATTCTTAATATTAAGACAGTTATTCATGTGGTAATTTGTGTGAATAATTATGTAGTCCAACCTGAAATCAAGAACAGTTGGGGACAGCGACCAAGATAGGACATTGATTTCAGTCTGAAAATAATAAAGTGAGCTTTTCTATATTTCCAGAATGTGGCTGCTTCTACGATCAACAAACATCTTTATAAAACCACACTAAACACAGAGGCCTTCCTCTCTGCCACATGCAGCTACAGAGCTAAAAGCACTGTTGTGGAATCACTGTTGAAATGTGCAGATAAGCCAGGGCTCGGTGGGGCTAAGCTAAGGTTAAGCCAGGTGGTTTAGCTCCCTGAGTATGTGTTTACACACACACTGTGGTGTGAACCATTTGGGGAGCTTAAGAGGGGCGGAGAAACACGAGTTGATTTAGTGCTAATGTAAACCTCAGTACCTGTTGAGGGTGTTAATTGGGACAGCTTAACACAAACGTCAGAATACATTTGTAGGTTTCCTGATATGAGCCACGAGTCATTTATCATCCTGTAGGGGAATACACGCTGCAAGAGTAGGACTTTGTATAATAAAGACCTATTTTTTTTTAATCCAAGATTGCTGATAAATGTCAAGCACATAGAGCAGGCATCAAAAGTTAATTCATTCTTTCCTAAAATATTTCATGATTTCATGAAGTTAGGTGCTTCAAATTCTTCATTTGATGTATAGTTCTTCAGATTCTGCATGTCGTGTTTAAATGACTTTATGCAGTCTATCCTCTGTGTCACTTCTTTTAAAACAGACACATGATACACTTATTTACCATAACTGTTTTTTGAAGCACTTGTTGATTAACTCTGTATTGTTATTGTGAACTTTACGCAACAAAATACCAACACAAATTCCATGGGTTGTGAAACCTGCTTGGCATCAAACTGGTGTCTAGTTTATAAACTGAAACTAAATCAGCTGTAGCTTAGTATTGTTTAGCAGGTCAAGCCACTTCTATGCAGATTATATTTATGAATAAATGATGAAGACATTTCTGAATGAAAAAAAGAGGGGAATGTGAGAGAAAGCAGTGATAACCCCAAGCAGAGGACCCCCTCCCAACCTGCTGACAGCTGCAATCTTTTTAACATAAGTGGCTCCGCCTGCTCCATTAGCAAAGAGAGGGAGGGGTGTGTGTGTGTGTGAGGGATGGTGGTGGTAGGGTGGGTGGGGGCGGGGGCGGGGGGGGGGGCCTGGACCCCCCCCTGGGGTGGATGTTAGAACAAATTTGAGGGGTGTCATATTACACGCCTTGAGACAAGAGGCAGAGGGAGGCGAGCAGTGATGAATTTGCTTGATGAATTAATCTGTGGACCAGTAATGGCTCTGCTAACAACATTAGTCATCCTTCACACACCTCTTTGCTATGATTCACTTGTCACTCCCTCTTCTCTCTCTGTTACAAAACATTTGCTTCTTCATCTTTGCTCCTTCTGTGTCTCCACTTTCTCATGCTTCTGGTCAATGGCTAAATCATCACCCTGTACTGTAACTTAATCAACAAAATATTTTAATTTGTGGCGAAAAAGCCAACACACCTTCAGAGGTGAAGCAGAAAATAAATCAGTCCGGGTTTGTTTAATAAACTCCCTGATTTACATAAACCCTAATGTGTTAGTAAATGTGTCAAATACACCCCCCAAACACATACTTTTCAGTTTGAAGTCGCATTACATTACACCAACAGCAGTCTGATACAGCCACTGGTTCAAGTCTTGATTCAATACACAAATGCTAAATTACTGTTTAAATAGATATTTAAATGGAAATGCATTGGGAAAGACAGCTGTTGGTATTTGTAGCCTGGAGTGCTCATTACAATGGGAAATGGGGAGGAGTGTGTATGGGGGGTGATGACAACGGTAGCATGGCGAGCAGCTGTGTTAGCAAGTGAATGGTGTAATTACTGGCCAAACCTCTGTCATTAACCTGCATTGTCGAGTGCCACCACAGACGTTACCATAAGAAAGAGTTGATTAATTGACTGCATGGTTGAAATTCAATTATGGGCCAGAGTTTGTTAACTGAATAATTATCATTATCAGCACATTAAATAAATAAGTTAATAAATATGCCTGTTGAATCTGAGCTACATTGTAGCTATTTCATTGTTGTTTTAACTCCCTCAGACACAGAAGAAAGAAAGTTGAGGGTAAAAATGTCGGAAGATGTGGAGCAGTGAGGTGGAATAAAATGGACATATTCACTTTGCAACCGTAACATTAATAATAATTTTAAAAAAAACCAACAACTATCAAATAGTTCAGTTTAAGTGTAGCTGAATGTGCAGTCTGTGAGTGTGTGTATGAAATAGATTCAGTGTGACTTGTGTATTCAGTGCTTGTGTATGTGTACATGACGATGTGTTTGGCAGCCTGCAGCATAGTTTGTTGGCCCGCCTGCTGCATGGTGTCTCAGGCAGAGAGGCGGCTGATGAAAGCATTGGCGGGATGCTCCAATAAAGAGCAGATTATCATAAGCATCCATTGTCCACCTCCCAATTCTTTCCAACACCCCCCCCCCCACCTTCCCCACTAACCCCCTCTGCTGAAAATGTTAATCGTCCCTATCGCTGGCAGGCAGAGGTAAGGAGAAGTGCCTGAACCAATCAGAGCAGGTTTAACTAATTTAGAGGAAAAGTGAAATAATAACAGAAAAATAGCATCAAGGGGAAATAATATTAAACAGAGAAATTAAGATCTTCCACCATTATTCATCCACAACTTCTCAAACGGCTACACCCTCTCCCAAAAAAAAAACTCATCCCCACCCGTTGACTCCATCCACCCAGCTCGTTTTATCTGAAGATTCTCAGACAATGCCTAGAGGATCCCGTTCCCTAATCTTCCTAAAAATCCCTCTTTCATCCCCACTGTTAAAGAATGTATGAAAGGCTGACACCGTGCTGGAGAAAAGGAGGAGGGTGGGGGGAGTAGCTCTGCACATCTGGGAGTGAGGGTGGTGTCACTGTGCTGGACTGAGGAGGGGGGACAGGGAAGACAGAAAGCGCAGGAGCTCAGCATTGGTCATTTGTGCAGAGTCCTTCAAAGTTCACTAATTAAATAGTTTTGCTGCTCAAACATTCAAATGGGCGAGGAGATTAAGGGTATGCGCGGGAACGGGTGTGTGTGTGTGTGTGTGTGTGTGTGTGTGTGTGTGTGTGTGTGGGGGGGGGGGGGGGGGTTAATCTGTGTTCTGACCCAGTTGAACCTTGAGTCACACACACAATTTCACACAAAACAAAAAACTCAAATCCTTTGTTTTGTCCCCTCAAAGGCAAGAAAAAGGCAATGGGTTTTAAAGGAGTGATCCCTAGATTTATTTTCTCCCCCATAGGGAAAGAACGGTACATTTGTTCCTGAAGTGAATTCAAGATGACCACAAACACATTCCACTGCGGCCCTGATACAAAACAATGCAATTGAAAGTGAGTGCTCTTTTTGTATCTCTGACAACAACAACAAGAAAATGACCAAAGGCTTTGAAAACGAGCACATCTTCTCTTGGCTGTGTCTATCTCAGGTGCCATGGGCTTAGCTTATGAATTGGCTGTGTGATCATGGATAAACAATAGTCTCAATCTCTGTGCTCAACAATCTAAATTCACACAGAGGAAAAGCCTTCAGCATAGCCTGTGGTAATCCTCAAACCTAACTTTTTTTTTTGACAGATTCAGAGGGAGTGTGATGTTGGAGGTTTAAAGTTACTAGATCAAAACACAGAAGAGGAACATGAGCAGTTGTAAAATGTGGCACCCACAAAAAACACTGTGTACATTTATTTTAACTATTAAAAAACAAAACCACTCTCCCTCCATCTTTCAGCCTGTGAACTGAGGAGGGTATTATAGTCTAAACCCTTTTTCTTCTGTCACTTCTGAAAGATTAGACTGGTTATCCCATTAAAGTTGGTAAAATGCCATTCTTGTGTCTTCAAGCTCTCGTGTAGGAGGTCAAGATGAGTCTGTCTGCGCTTACAAGGCGGGCATGGATGTAATCTGCCCAAAGTTACAATAATTAATGTTAAGCTTCTTCAGCAATACGTTTGTGAAAGAACTGGCCCCGATAATATACTTAAAGCTGCACACGCTGTTTGTGTTGCTGCAACAAGACAAGGCAGGGCTTGATGTATGTGTGTGTGTGTGTGTGTGTGTGTGTGTGTGTGTGTGTGTGTGTGTGTGTGTGTGTGTGTGTGTGTGTGAGTCCCTATGCCACTCACATAGCTCAGCTTAAATCTTTAGTCATACTATAAACTGATGCTACCACAATGCTGGATTAGGACGACAGGCATGGGAAAAGAAGTGAGAGGCCGGCTCACTTGGTGGTGGAGTCAGGGAAATATGAACGTTTACACATGCACTCTGACAACGATGAAGGATCCTGGAGGGAACTAACGTCATCAGCCTGGAATATGGCTTTCAAAGAATAAAGTATTCAACATCATTTCAGACATTTCACCTATGAAAGTAATATTTCTTTAATGACATGCATGCGTCAGTACACACACTTTAACATACTAGATGTTTACAAAGTCTGCATAAATGTTCTTTTTTTTTCGGCTGCAGTTTCAAATATAGCATAAGTAATGGTCTTAAATCACATACTCCCTGATAATGTAAAAAACAGAAAAGTACAATTAGATGAAATAAAATATTCCAGCAGACATTAGTTTGCTGTGATTTGGAGCCACAGGTTGACATTAAAGCCTCACAATCCTCCACACAATCCCAGCAGCCCTTTCTAGATGGAGGCATTGACAGTCCAGTCTGTCTCTTTTCTCAGATACTGAGGGGGATAGGCTGCATGTGTAAAGTACATTAAGCTCTTGCTGGATCCCTCCTTGTGCCATTCTCATCTCGTCGCCTCGCAGACACAAAGGCAGATTAAAAGAGCGCACGCCATAAAAACCCAGTGTCAATCTTATCGGCGTCAAGTGCAATTTTTAAACATATGTTAATCTGGGGAAGCCAAAACTCATTCTCTCCTCTCTCTGCTTGTTTATCTCTTATCAAATGCTCAGTAGGTGAGAGGCGGCTTTACGGTGCGGCTAAGTGCCATTATTTGGATAATTGCGTCCATTGTTGCAGGTTATACAGCTATTGGAAATGGGAGGTGTGTGTAAATAGGTGCAGGGGCCAGGTAGGGGGTGGTTGAGATATATTCAAACAGAGGCCAGGGGATTTTCTACCAAGACTACATGACGCATTTGAATGCTTCATCCCAAAGCTGGATTTTCAATAACTACTGTGTGATATTTTTTTTCGGTCTAACAATACCTTTAGAAAACTAACAATGCCAAGGTCAGAGGCATCATATGAATGGGAAGAAATAGAAACACACAAAGGATGAATTGGATATTAATTCTAATAAAGATCAACCTGGTGATAAAACCAATTTGAATGATGCCGTCAAAAGTTTAAGATAGTCCATTTGTTACTCTGTTGAACATTTAGCCAAAAGTTAACATGATACCTACACAAGTTTTATATGAGCCTAAAGAGGAAAGGCACCAGTGAAATAATATTCTAGTCAAAAATTATAACGTGGAAGTATAGCAGAGCTTCTGTTGTTCTTATATAATCAATAAACTCAGATACAAATATTTGGTCTGTTGCAGGAGGTGAACATTCTCCTAATGTTGCATATGTGAAGGACAGTGCTCCCAGTGGTGCAAGAATAACAAGTTCATTAGTCGAGGGGGGGTGCCAAAGGAATTCAAATTCCCCCCCGGCCTGGGACTGGCCTCTGATTGGCTGGCTGCGTCGGCATGGTGAGACTCATTAGAGCCCAGCAGTAATTAAGAGTTGTTAGAAAGTGAATTCTCTAACCGCAGATTAGAAAATTAAACTATTTACTGATTACATATTAATAGAAGACAACAATGGCGCTTGCCATAAGCTTGGAAGGCAACCAAGGAATAAATCTGTGTACTTAATTACCATAAACAATGGGGGCATAGAAATGGAGTTTTATGCACACTCCCTCCTGTAATGTGTCTGATATCAGAAGACACTTGACAATTCTTGTTCAATTATCTCTATTATTTAATGTGCTGTGAACTGCCTCTGAGTAAATAAATTAACCACCCCAATTACTTGGGATTCATCTGGGGAGGGCCGCCGCGTAATAGAAAATGCTGCATTGTGCCCAAACCAGGGGAGAGGGAGAGGGAGGGGGGAGGAGAGGAGATGTGTGGAAAAAAAGAGGGAGAGAGCCGGGTGAGAGACAGAAGGCAAAAATAAAGATTTGGAGGGATAAAAGGAACGGGGCAAATAAAAAAGTGATGCAGAGAAGCAGAGAGGATGGAAGGAGGAAGCATAAAAGAAACAAAGAGAGATGAAATCAAATTAAGAGAAAAAGAAAGAAATCAAACATTTCAAAAAGTATGAGGATAAGTTACTTGAAAGATGAAGAATTTGAAATTAAGCTACACAAAAACTATTCTTTGTGGGTAAACATTTAAACATGCACCAATGAGCAGAATGACAAACTCTGCTTGGAGAATAAACGATAAAAAGAGGTTGACAGAATCACAAAGCAAAAGCATGTGATATCAAAGCAGGGAATATTGAGGAGCAGCAGAGCACAGTGGATCTTCCCAGGCTTTCTGCTACTGGAGCAGAGAGATGAACAATCAGTCATGGGTCAGTTGGTCTGTCTGTTCACATCTGCCCATCAGTCCTGCAGCGTTGTGAGCAACCACAGCATCACTGCACACTGAGCTCACCCAGACCTACGTAAGAGGACTGAATCATATGATCATATGCACCGCTGTGACTCCTACCCTGCTTCACAAGTCTTCTCTCTGACTATGAACAAAGTGCATAAACTTGTGGGTATAACTACAAGTATTAAAGAGATGCTCTGATGTAAATTTGGAGATACACAATCCTTTAGAATACAAAGGGTTCTAAAATACTGTCACTACCACTAACAAGTACTTTATTTTACAGTTCTTTGAATCTCCTAACACGTAAAACGCAGCTTAAACTTTCTGCCCACTTCACCTCTATGTCTGAATGCTGAGCCATGCTCCTCTTAATTCACAAACTTTCAACTTCTTATTATCTAATCTTTTGTTGTGATCACATCTGAACGGCGGCTCAATTAAAATAGCTCAAAAGAGCTGATTTTCTTTCTTCCATCCAAGCTTTCCTCTTAAAAGGCCTGCACTCTCAATGCTGCCTCATGTTAGGTTTGATGTATTCAATTTATCTGCATTAGTAACTATCTAGAAATTAGAATAATCTCAGAAATAGGTTTTTTTGTTTGTTAACTAGATTGTGCTACCAACTAATTTCCATCTCTTGTTCCTAGACAGGTAAATGCTATGTTTGGAAGTTCATAAAAAACATTCTGAAGTTTGGATTAAAATAAACAAAAAAATCATACTGATCAAATACTATTTGGTTAAAATCTGACTGTATATAACTTTATTTCTGCTGCTATATTGTGTTTTAGAGCAACTGTAATGAACGAATTTCCCTCTGGGATTAATAAAGTATTTCTGATTCTGATTCTGACTGTAGATAGTGTGAGACATTGCTCTGTGTTTTCAAAAGGATGCCGTGGAACCGTTTCCATGTGTAAATGTTTGCAGAACTGTGTGCTGACTTTTTGAAGCAGAGTGTAAGTAAAGAGAAGTCTGCATGCTCAGGTAACTTAACTTTTCATACAGACAGAGAACATGATTATAAAAAGTTCGAGAAAAAACACAATTACTTTTCTACTGAGATTTGAGAACTATCTAATTGAACAGTTGATAAAGTTTTCATGTATACGTAGCATCTGTGATGATTTGCAGGTAGAAAAGCACAACACTTCTTATGTGCCTGTATTTAAGTGCATTAGGAGCTTTTTCAAATGTACACGCGGAGTAGTGGAGTTTAAGTCTTGGTTTACTTTGGGCAGAGACACAATTGCAATGATTCAGTCTGTGAGCTGTACAAAAAGACACAACAGCATGCTGGCATATTGGTGTTCAATTTTAATCAGGATCATTCCTTTTAATTCATCATGATAGGAAGACTCAAACATAACTTTTTTTTAGCAGCCAAGGAAAGATCTCATTATGATTCGAGGAAAGTCCTTAACTTTTACCTCTTACTTGGGGCATGTACGAAGACCTCTGGACATTTGCCAGCAGAGTCAAACATATAAACATTTAACGGTAGCTGGTGGTAATTTCTGGCTATGTCTTCTGGTAAAGTACAGACTCCAGCCAGATGTGACTGATCAATACCAGATGTTTTGCTTACAGCCAATCAGCCTCAGCTTCAATCAAACTCTCTGGGGCTGGGGAAAAATATCTATCATCTATGACAGCCTATAGAAAGGTGACCTCAGAAGCCGAGGTGATAAAGGTTACTTTAGTTACGACCTGTCACTTGCACATCTCACTCTGATGCCTCCAGACCTCGGCCCAAAGGTACAATCCATAACCTATTGGATGAGTCTCTGGGATAAGTGCTGCAAAATGAGATATGGAAACACAAATGCACTTTCAGGAAGTGAGAAAGGTTTGTGAGGCTAACTTTTTATTCCCGTGCTGCTGGGCAATGCCAGTGTGGAATCAGTGCCAATTTCAGAATGCATTCGTTTTTTATTTTCCAATGAGCTGGAATATTGATCAAAGTTTAGCATGGATTTTTATAGTTAAAATACTGAGGTTGAAAAAAAGTAACTGAAACATGTTTTGTCCCTTCTGATGAGTATACAAGGTGCAGCACTGACCAAATGTATGACATCAAAAAATGTAGGAGATTTGTAGGATAGAAAACCCATCATATCACACATATTTTGTACTACATCCTCCATTTTTCACTGTGTTGACTTGTGTAAACCACATTTTCTCGATATCATTCCCCACTGATTTTATAAAGGGGTGAAAAGCTACCAAGGTGAATTTCTCTCCCTGATATCCTTTTATTATTTTGTCCTCGTCTTGCCTGTTGTCACCCTCTTCCGTTTTCTAGTGAATCATATTTTTCTGGAGGGGACTGCAGGTATATATATATATATATATAAATATATAAAGAGAAATCTTTATGGCTGAAGGTGTTTGGAAGTAAATAACCTGGCGTCTTGCTGGCTAACGGCCGGTTTATCAGTGGGTGAAGAAGAAGAAGGAAAAAACAGCCCTTCAGATTGACACAATGGCACGCGCTCCGACAGGGGAAGAGGGCACAGAGGCAGGGAGGGAGGCGCAAGAAAAGGAGGAAAGCAAATACAACAAACGGAGTGGAGATAGTCTCGATATCAGGACCCAAATGGGATGGGGATGGGGAGCGCAAATCCCACCACCCCAGTTTGCTTTTCTAAAAACCTCCTCTTCTATCCTTCCTGTGTCGCCTTTATTTAGGATTTTGGGAGCTAAATCCACCAAGGTAGATACTGAAATATCACAAAAAGCAAGAGAGCTGCTACTAAATTACAACAGGAAATACTGTAGTCACACTTTCAGGACATTTGCACACACAGATTTTACACGTACTGGAATCGTTCCCCCCCCAGCAGCATTCTTGGATGAGTGGTAGGATGGTTTAGTATCACAAATGAGATGCTATTCTCCAATTTCAGTTAGGGACTTAACGCAGCCAAGGCCGCTCTTTTGGCTCGCCACACTGTCTCATGTCTTAACAAGGCTCTACCCCTGGCCAAATCTTAAATAAAAACCTTCTGAATCTGGCTCCATACGCCTAACCAGATTGCACTTTGTATGCTCGGGTGTGTAAGCATTTGTGTGTGTCTGTTGTGGATTTGTGAACTGTGTCAGTGCTCTTGTTGTGTTGCCCCGTCCTTTTTTTTTTTTTTTTTTAACATTTCTTTTCCTCTCCCTCTCTCCTCCCTTTAACTCACCCTCGTCTTTCCTTATACAGCATATCAATGAAGGCCAGATATGTACTAGGGAAAGGAGGGTGTATGTGTGTAGCCGTGCATGGCTGAGCGCACTGTTCAATAGTGTGCAGGCTGGCTGGCTGGCTTGGGCCGCGGCTGGCAAACGGCTGCAGAGGAGACTTCGGCTGGGGCTCCGCTATCGCACCCAGTTATCGTTTCCCCCATGAAGGGCTCCCTTATCACCCCAGCCCAGAGAGGTCTCCCTTCTTCTCCCATCCCCGAGACACACTCCCTCCCCATCCACCCTTTCCCTCCTCCTTCTCCACCTCCTCCCCCCCCCATCCCCTCCTTTCATATCCACCCAGCGCTCCGTCGTGCAACATTCAACCGAGAGGGAGGGAGCGGGGGCTTCAAAGATTCTCTCTCACACAAACACACACATAAACACACACACACACAAACTCCCAGGGTGTACATGCGTGTGTATGTGCGTGCGTACGCTCAATTTGCCAAAACAGTTTTTCCAGTGTAATTGGGCTTGGGGTACCTGTGTCCATGAGATAGCGCAGCCTCTTCTCCACGCGAGCTGCTCGGGCGTCTATGTGCCTCTGCTCGCTCTCCAGTGCAGACAGTTCCCCAACCACATACTGACTGGTGTCTTTGAACGCCTTCTGTCAACCAGAGAGAGAGAGAGGGAGAGAGGGAGTGAGAGTGGGAAAGAAAGAAAAAGAGAGAGAATTGTTATGAGAGAAAAGGAAAAGTGGTGCAATATAGCATTAAACAGAGACAGAGAAAAAAGGCTAGAGGGATGAGACAATAAGAATGGAGATAAACACACGTGGAATGAAACAAAAAGGTAACAAAAGAAATGACAAGAGAAGATACAAAGCAAAGAAATGAGGAATGTAAGAATGTATGGGCAGTGTCTACTAAATATCCATACATACAATAAAGAGCATGTGTAGTTCAAAATAAGAGATTACACTGCAGTTAATGACTAACTGGTGCTGCTTCTTGTTTTTAGGAGCTCATTTCTGAATTTCTCTCTTACAACATCAAAACTACTCCCTACTGTAGTAAAAAGAGCATTAAGAGCTTTAGAAACCTAGTGAGAAGACATGTGAAAGGAAATCCTAATTCACACCAAACTATCAAGATAAAAGTTACACATTTGTAGCAAATATTCTTGTATATTAATTGGTCAAATCAAAAAATACAACATTTCCTACTACATCCAGACTGAAGTAACCTCGATATATCGCAATCACAAATAAGATTGACACATGCAGAAAATGTCTGCTCAGAAAAAGAGTCAAACCAAATCCAAAAAAACATGCGCACAGAAACAGTGTAGGATTTGCTGAATGATGTTTTATTTAATGAGACCAAACAGGCAGAGAACTTTCAGTCAACCTATTATCTATAAATGAGAAGGGCTGTAGTGTCGCCTGCAAATGTCTAAACCAAGGAGAAAATGTGCTTAAATAAAACTGGTTTACAAACAAGAGTTGTGTTCATGCCTTTGTATTGAGTTTTTTATTTTTTTATTTAAAAAGACTAACTGCAATTACTTTGACTGAATGAGAAATCTCCACAGCTTCACAATATATAAGTTGAAATGTGTGTTTTTTTTTACCTTGAACAAATATTGGGCCTCCTACTATTTTAAATTCTCACAGTAACTGGGCTATGACAAAATACCTCTCCAGCATCACAGGCTCTGAGCATGCTAGCTCAACGTGCAGTGAGCAGTTAACACCACTGCGCTGATTAATCAATAAATAATTCACATCTCTAATAGCACTTTGATCCTAAGTACACAGTCCAGTTCTATCTCATGCGGTTGACAGCCAAAGTTCAATCTACAATCAATGATAATATTTATGGTGACTTCACCCAATAGTCATCTCTCACTGGGTGTTGGCCTTTCATCTTTAAATACTAACTTTTCAAAAGTGGAAATCCATGATGTGGCAGGTACATAGTCTTAAAATGCTTCCTGTCTTGAATATTAAGGGATTAGTGGTAGAGAGAAAAAATGGATTTAAAGAATTCTTTCCTAAACATGAACACATTATATAACAAGTTGTTTTAAATCTGAAATAGTTATTTTTGCAGAATAGTCCTCACCTACCTGCAGGTTAAATGTCTCCCATTACCCACACATACACTTTGCCCTTTGGGATAAGTCTCATACACACAAACACTAGCCTCTTCATGCCTATACATACTCAGACACACACACATCACTCTATGACCAAATGCAGTGGTTACACACTCCATTTCTGACCCCTCTTCACCTCTGTCTCCTGGCTGCTTGCTATTCTCTAGAGAAAATGCTCTGAGTGAGGGAAATGTTTATTCAAATTCACTACTGAGGATGCATCCGAAAAAATATCTCCATTTATTGCTGATGCACTTCATTTTTCTTAATGGGAAGGGGAACTAGTGAGCAGGAGAAAGTTTTTTTTATTTTTTTATTCCACCCAGGCCAGCACTTTATCATGTACTCTGTGGCTCTGTGCGTGTGTGATTTCTGGAAGTGTGTGTGTGTGTGTGTGTGTGTGTGTGTGTGTGTGTAAGCGTCGATTCCCAACAGCCCTCCCTCCCTCCTCCTCTTCTTGCGCGCTCTCACTCTATCACCATATTTTTCCTTGGCAAATCAATTTTACACATGATCAGCCCACTCCCCTTGCCGCGCTCGGCCCAGCCGTAATTAAGAGGAGGGAAATTACCATATATATTATATTAATGCAAACATCATTCAGCAGGTAATTCTTGGCTGATCGGGATAATGGAAAGGTTGAACACCCATTAACCCTGGGGCCCAGGCACTGGGAGGAGGGTGTTTGTGTGTGTGTGTGAGTGTGTGTGCGTGCATGAGACTGGGGTGGAGGGTGCAGGGTCGAGGGTAGGAGACTTTGCTTGCGAAGAGTGATTCACCTCGTGGTCTACAGAGGCATGCAAACTTAAATACACACTAGCTAAAATTACAGCCTACTTGTAGACACAGTCTCTGTACGCTAAAGTTCAAACACAGGCTGAGAAGTGTGTGTGTGTGTGTGTGTGTGAGAGTGATTGTGTGTGTGTATACACTTGAAGGACACGTAGGCACACAGCTTCTTTGCAGATACATGCACACCTCTAGATATCTACCATTGTAATAATTAAAATGGCAGTCTATTAGATCAATACTTGATGTCTGTGTGGAGAAGAGAGGACAGTAGAGAGGGGCAGTAAGTGCAAGAATGTGTGTGTGTGTGTGTGTGTGTGTGTGTGTGTGTGTGTGTGTGTGTGTGTGTGTGTGTGTGTGTGTGTGTAAGGATGAGAGGGGGACAAGGTGAAAAGGAGGAGGGAAATTTAAGCATAGACGGTGCAAAGAGAAGAGCTCAGTGATAGATTTATCAAAGACAATACAGAACAGACTAACAGAAAGCAGAATAACAGGAACATTTCAGTGACACAACATCCTATCCCCCCCCAATTTCTCTTTTTAAATATAGAAGTCCTCTCATTGAACGGATTTACCTTTTTTTTAAATTTCATTGATGTCATTCTTTGGAGAAAAGTATCCACTTATAAGTTACGTATGGCAAAGAAAACCAAACAAACCTCCTCTTCAAACGGTCGGCGGATATCAAGCTCTGTAGGTGAACCTCCATCCTCCTCGGCCCTCCTCAGATCCTCAGGGACAGACTTTTGTCTCTTCACCTCTGGTGATGGAAAAAGTACATTCACTGTGAGATGCATGTAGAAGTTCAGAGATATACTAACAGGACATGTTATTGTGGTTGAGCATGCTTACAGCAGAGAACAAACAAATTAATAAATAATTGTCATCATTAGACTTTTTGGCAGTTTTATTATTATACTTTAACTACTTTAAATAAAAAAGCTGGATATTCTTTTGTTAAAAAGGCAAAAAGTGTCAGATCCAGTTCCTACAGTGAATGATGAACTTTTCACATCATTTAAAAAAAAGTATTATGACAAATATGAGTTAAGAGGTCAGGACTTTCACAACTTTGAACACAAATTTCAACTGTTTATGTGTTTAGAGCTGATGAAAAAAACAATTGTGACAATTTTTAGTAATGCCACTGCTAGTTCAAAGGGTTGTGCATGTCCTTCCTGTAACCTGCTCTCAGGTGTGAATTGCATGCATGCAAGTCAAGTAGTGCAAACATACCATCCCTGGGTAAATAATGCACATGCATTGTGTATGTGTGTGTGTTGAACTGTCCATCACCTGGTCGAGTCTCCACATACTGGCTGAAGGACTTGAGCTGTGTTTTCCTGACTGCAGAATCCTTGTTGAAGACTACCGGGCTACGCAGCCTCTCTGTCGCTCTGCGCAGACGCTCTGCGCGCAGCTCCTCAGCATTATTCTGTCAAACACAGAGAGAATGCAGCATAAACAGGTAGTAATTACAGTAGACTTTTTTTTACATTTACCAAAGTGCATTCAATACAAGCTGTTTGCAATGATCTAGTGCAGAACAAGACAAACTGTATCCTCCACTTGCTCAAATCTCTTGGGACAAATAAGAGGTGTGAGTACATGGCATACAGGAAAATCAATTAGTCACAAATGGTGCCGGGAATAAATCTAACTGCAGTCTTAGAAAGGGAATACATCACATCATAAAACATAAGGGTCATTTATTTTTCTTACAGCTTACATATTTTCCCACCATGAGAGACTCAGACAAGTAGCTGGGTGTCTAACAGCCGCAGATGAACACATGAGACTTTAAGTGTCAAAGACTTTACCTCATATAAATGGCTGTTTGATGTACATGTACTAGCACAGTTGTTGGTTTAACTTTAGGTGATTGACTAAATAAAATTAAAACAGCAAATAGTCTACTTCTTCTCCACATCTTGTCCATTAGTTTGTCAACCTCCACCAGCCACTTAGATCTGTTCTCAGGCTTTTATTAGAGAAAGGTTTCAGGATTTCACAGCTGCTCTGTGATTAATGTGATCAAACAATCACACAAACGCACACACACGTTTGCACACAAAAACTTAACTGACAGACCCTGAGATAAAGCTGCTGGAAGTTGATATATATTAACTTCATTATGGTTTTGCTGTTTGTGTGAAGAGTCACACACACGCACACACTTATATACACGTCCCTACACACACACACACACTCTCTCTCATTCTCTCCCTCACTCATGAGAGAGACAAAAAGGAGGCAATTAACTTGACTTTCAACAAAACCTCGAGCCAGAAAATATATTCAAATTATGCAAAATGCAAGAAAAAAAAGCTATTGTTTTCAAAGTGAACATGTGTTAAAAAGCTACACGCTCACTTCTCCCACAATCAAAAACGGCATACAGAAATGCTTTATTACCAGGCCTCCAAATATGCCAAGCCGAGTGGAAAAGAAACCGACTCGGGCTAAGATTGACGTTGTGGCAACGCTAATAAGACGGCGAAACGTGTAATAAAGTCGACAATTAGGGCAAACATGTTCCACTGCTTGAGACAGAGAGAGAGATAGTCAAGCAGGGCGTGCAGAGCAAGGAGAACTAATAGAGACGGTGCGGGTGTGGAATGAGCTGTAGATCCAGAGTTGTTAGTTTAGCTTCAGATTATTGACTTTCAAAAACAATGGCAGCAATTAGTCAGTCCTCTATTCTTCGTCTATTAGCCTGTCAGCTTCTTGCAGCCTCATCAAACCTTCTGAAACGGAGGCAAATTTATTTATGAAGTCTTGTACACAAAATACCCAATTAAACTTTTTTAAACACGAGGCCAGAAGTGGGCTATGTGGAAGCTTATGATTTGTGTGGGCGTGTAAACTTTAAGTGCAACAATCCAAAAGAGCAAAAATTAAATTAAACTACTGATTGTAGGAGGAAGAGAAACTTTTAACAGAAAACTGTTTTTTCTTGCTATGCTTTTTGGAAGCATCTGACGGCTTTAAACTACGTCCTAAAAAAACTAACTCTAGATATCTTCCAAAGGGAAGAAAGTTAAATAAATTGGGTCATATGCAAATAATAGTTCGGTTTCAAACGGGCATTAGCCCACAACTTACAATGGTACCTGTCCCAGTTTGTAAAACAAAAAACAAAAACATGAAGTTAAAAATATCATAAAATGTGATTGATGGGGTGGTGGCAAAAAGACAGAAATCTTTTGACTGCAAGTATTTTCTGTAAACAGGTTTTTCTTCTTTGGGGAAAAGATATTGTGATACAGAACTTTTTACAGGATTTCTCAATAAATGCACATTAGGTGACCTTTCTCTAAGTGAACCTGGGGCTCTGTTTACATCCCAGAATCATAGAAGTTTATAGGCAAATGAGCCTTCATCATGAAACCCAAAGGATTGCATGATTTGTCTTTTACAGCAATAAGTAATCATTCATAGGTGGCCATTTCTTAATTCTCACTGACACATAGTATAGTGTGTTGATAAGTTACCACAGTAGGAGCAGAAGTCTGTCAACAGACTGCTATCATAAACATCTCGTCCAGTTGTTTGCAGGAAATGTGTAACAAACACTGTTAATTGGATTTCAAAGGATTTATGGGATTAACACGGCTGTCCTTGTCATATTTTGGGGCAAAATACAGTTCAGTGTGTTGACTAGTAAAACTGCAAGGCCTTGCAATATCTACAGAGAAATGTTGATGTAGCAACAGAGGAAACTCCCAGGGGAAACTGATTAGGACACTGAGGCTCTCTGACCAATTATTACTGACTGTTTAACTGTTGACAGTCTGACTTTTTCAAGGGGTAACAAGCAGAGGTTAAAAAAAGCGCTGTTTCTAAGTTAAACTATATAAAACCACTAAACCTGGATGGACAACAAAGGGCACAAATACGAGGATGACCAAATCTCTGCTGGCCTACAACACATATTGAAACGTAAGAATTGTCTTTTTGTAAAATCTCCCACTCAGAACACCTGCCCACTTGGCTACCCCTCTGTATCCCTTTACACTCTGGGCTAAGCAGATATTAGGGTGCCCCCCCCTCTTTCCCCCCTCTTTATCACTTATCACTGCTATCATCGCTGCAGCAGTGGTGAGTCAGTGCTTTTGGTGTGTGTGAGTTTGTGAATGTTCATGCAGGAGGCTGCGTGACTAACGATGCAGTCTGCTGGGCGTTGCATGTCCTTATCGTTTGCTTCCAAAGCTGCGCATATACACAATCACTAATGAGCGGGAGAGAGAGTGTGTGTGTGTGTGTGTGTGTGCGCGCGCGTGTGTGTGATGTTGCAGCAGGTTGTTCCACCCGCCTGAAGGACTTTTAGGATGCCCAATCCTCTTGGGACAAAACTGTGCATCTTTTTTGTCTAATAGGACCAAAGATGAACAACTCATTCAACTTTTCACATTGGTATACACATGTTCACATATTGTTTTTGCAAAGAGTCTTATGCCACATTTATGCCAATTGTTTTAGTTTAGTTTTGATTATGTTGATATTTATGCAGCTTCCCATTCATTTTTGATCAGTAATATATTGATGCAGTTGATCATAAATGTCTGAATATTGCATCCTATCACAAACTTTTACAAACTGAACAAGTGCCTGGCTTTATGGCTTACTTCAATAGACTTATATATACAGCTCAACCTACGCCTACTGTGAGAGGAAACTGTGTCAGCTGGTTTGAAGCCACAGATCAAGTCATCTTTACATTTTCAACGACGTAATTAAAAAGAAACAAATACATTGAGATTGTTTCATGATAACTTGTGTAAAAATCTTACCTGTTAAACCTATAATCCTAAAATGCACTAGCTGAAAACATTCACATTATTACAAAAAGTTGCTAATATGTTTAATTGACAAAAGCTGCAATGGTTTATCCGTTAGTTGGCAACTTCAAATAATTCACAAACAATTTTTAAAAAATCCATTCATCTGTTTGATGAATTAAAAAGTACAAATACTCTGATTTCAACTATAAATATGAAGATTGAATATATTTTGGGTGTAGACAAAAATGACTTTTGAGGATGTTATCTCATGCTTTCGGAGCAATAATCAATGTTAAACCATTTTCTGGCAAATTTACAGAGAAAACAACAAAACAAGTAATTAAGAAAATAACTGACAAATATTTAATGGTCAAGTTAAATGTTGGTTGGTTTCCAGCTCTTGATTAGATGACACTGTAATTCAACATCTACCTAATATTTTTTTATTTTATTCCAAACATGGACCCAAAAAAAAAGCATGAGCAACCAAATCTGTAATTGTTTATAAATTAAGTTTTACATTCCAGTTAGAGGGCGAGGTAGTGTGTTCAAAATGTGAATCATTAGTAAAGGGCTATTATCTTAAGAGAATCCAAGACCTAATATTCACCAAGATAGACTCTCTCACTCAAACCCCTGTTGGCGATGGAACTGCCATATTAGGTGCTGACCACCAACTCAGGACAAGTATGTAATTCATTTGAATGGAGACTTAAATATCTGTTAGGAAAATATGTATAACACACAAACCTTGGGCAGGTGTGTTGAACATAATGGCTATTCTACTTCTGTGAGGTCAAGTTGTAACAAACGCACACATACACTTTCCTTAGCCTATAAAGAACTGAGCGTTTTAGGCTTTGAACACAAGAGGGTGTTAACGTGAATCGATGATCAAAGACATCCTGTGTTGCTATAAGCACGAAGGGTTTCACTTGTACTGACAACCCCACACACACAAAACACACACACACATTCACCTTATTCCACTTGACATTCAAAATCAATTAAACAGATGTTAAGACTGGCCGACTACTTGTTGTTAACTCAATATTCACATCAGAAGATAGAGACAGCAGCAACTGTCCCCCCCCCCCCCCCCCCCCCATATATCCTGTCTGAAAAGGTCAGTCAATAAACGGGGACTGCTACATGTAATGTAGTGCATTATGATGCCAGCGTGTGTGTCTCATGGCTTAAGCAGACTCATATGGACACGAGAGGGATAAACTAGGGTCTAACATGAAGTGGTCCCACTGACTGATGTGTACACAGGGTCAGCCGGCCCTGATTGATTGAATGACCCTTTGAAGGTGTGGAGAGGATGGGTACTTAAACAAAAAGTGAGTGAGAGAGAGAGAGAGAGAGAGAGAGAGAGAGAGAGAGAGAGAGAGAGAAAGAGAGAGAGAGAGAAAGTGAGAGAGAGAGAGAGGGCAGGAGGAAAATTAATTAATAAATAAGACAAAGAACGTTTAAGGGTGAGAATGTACGTACCTCCTGGGCCTCTGCAGGGCTGTGTGTGGAGGTGGAAGAGGCAGTGGGTGAAGATGAGGAGGAGGTGGAGGACGGGGATGAAGGGGAGGTGGGCTTTCTTGGGCTGACCTCCACCAGCTTCTTCAGCTTCAAATCCACATGCTTACTGTTTGCTCCTGAGAGAGATGATAAGGGGATAATGTCAACAAATAGTGTTTGGGTCACAAACCCAACTAAACATTAAACACAAAAGAGTTCAACGAAACTAGGAAGAAAAAATGTATCTGAACTAAAACTAAACAAAAGCACTCAACACACACAAACAGAGAAACACACACACACACCTACAACTACATGCACACACGCACATGGACAAACCTGGAAAGTTAAAAGGAAGAAGAAGGGGAGACATCTTATTTTGCATTCATGTACACACACACTCGGGCAAAGCCACTGATAAGGAACATATATCACAAGCACATGAGTGGAAGAGATACGCAGTATACTGTATACATATATATGATGTGTAAGGCAGATTAAGATCTGGACAGACTAGGCAGCCTGAAGTCCTGTCTGAGAGCTGCTCAAGAACTGAGTGTACATTGCTGAGGCTATCACCATGGTAACCATGGGGGCAAGGTGGAGGGAAAGAGAAAATCAGAGGACAGACAGAGAGGACATGCCTCAAATGATAAGTGTTTGTTCTTACGACTCTGACCATATGGTCGAATTAAAAACTGTTTCAGGAATAAAAAAGAACATCAAACATTAATTTAAGAAAATAGCAAAATCCTAAATACATCCATAGCAACAGTTTAATACGCTGAAGTTTGCGAAAAAAAAAGAAGGGCTGAACAAGCTAGCAGAGTCATCCTTCGTTAATATTAAATCTGTTAATATTAGCGTACCTGGTCTCAATATCTGAACCTTAACCTCCTAACACCTTTCATACTCTGTTTCCCAAAACATGCCATAACTAAGCTCAGCCGTCTTTAAGTCTTTGGACATTCATACTGATTCCACACAGGCGTATTATTCTAGTTCAAACCTGTGTGTTCACATTTGATGTTGTCGTTGCAGAAGCACAGCGGGAGCTCCACATACACACACAGTCAGACATGCACAAACACATCACGTTGCGCTCCCCATCTGGCTCAGCAGATTTGGTCTCTCCTCTGTTACTACTTCAGAAGAAGGGGGGATCACTTTGTCCCCCCATTACGCCATTGCGACATTCATAGTGAAGGCGAAACGTCGCAGTGGCGTAAATATTGTGGCTTGAAACAGCCGTCTGAGTAGGGCTTCTTTCTCTCTGCCTACCAGTTGCTGTGTACTTTATTTTGCAGGGACTGGTAACCACATCTCCCCTGCCAGGACAGACCACTGCACTGAAGAAGATGAAAGAACAGAAGGGCAACCGTTTCATGTGTCCCCCTCCCTCTCTGTGACACACATATACATGCTGAAACACACACGCACATACAAACCTGCACACACTCATGCATGCATACAGATGCCAATAGTTTGTCCTACATAAGAAGATACAAAGAAGAGGGGTTAAATGACCTCAGCTACGGGAACATTTAGGGAGGAAATATTTTCACATTGAAGTGGAGCTAATGCTTCTTGCGTGTTACAATCGCCACAATCCATTTCATTTTATACTTCATAAAAAAAGCAACAACAGAGAACAAACAGCAGGAACTTTCTAATGTTGAAAAGAAAACCAAAAGAGATACAGCACTTCAAAGGGTGAAGAAGCATTGGACTGTTTTCATGTGAGTTTCTTCTAGTACCTCGCTCTACTTTCTCCTATCTCACATCGGCAGTGAATTAATGAAGCAAATAAAATAAAATAAAAATACTAAACAAAGTAATTAGTTTACCTCTGAAGATTTGAGCAAATGCTTTCCTGAAGATATGATTTTTATTTTTCGTCTGGGGAGCTCTTTGCAGAGTTGATTAATTACCACTTAGAGAAGTTTTTTAATGAAAGAAAACAGAAAAAAAGCCCTCCAATAAGGCAGCACTCAGCTTATGTATACTGCAAGTTTTCCGCTCCTGTGTTAAGCACTTAGTGCATTAGTATAGAGATTGTAGGAAGGGGGGGGGGGGGGTGTTAATGGAGGTTTTTTCATGATGTGGCTTTCATCATGAAATATGTACATTTACTAAAATAATTGTCTGAATGACAAAATAAGGCAAAAGTGTAAAGAAGAGCTTCGATCAGACTGCAGGGCTTAGCTTCCCATCTTGTCTATGCGTTGATATTTAGTCATATATGCCATGTGTGAGTATTACAATGTTCTTTTGTGATTAACTGAGTATGAAATTGCAGTTCTGTGACAGAGCATACACAAAGATTTAGCTGAAATAGAGGAATTATAGAAAAGAAGGTAAAACAGATAAGTTAGTTAAAAGTGAAGAAGACAGTAAACCATGCAGCACCACACAGCCTCAGCCAGTCAGTTTACCCAGTGACGTTAGCTCAGAGCCGGTGTTAGTAAGCTCCAGGAACCCCTGGGTGCTGCAGGGGGCTGGAAGAGAGGCCTCCAGTGGCAGTGGGTTAGTAGCCAATGCAGATGTAGCCGCAGCATCAGTATCAGTATCAGTATCATCATCATCATCATCATCATCATCATCGTCGTCATTATCATCATCTCCACCAAAATAGAGTTGCTCTTCCTCAGCTGTCCCCTCTTCCTCATCCTCACCCCTTTCACCATCAACAGCATCACCCTCATGATGACATCTCACTTCGTCCAAAATATCTGGAGGTGCGTAGTGGGACAGAGGAATGGAGATATGAAAGGGTGTGAGTGGGTGAGACAAGGAAGTAAAGTGAGAGGTGAAGATATAATGAAGAGAGGGGGAAATGGAGGAGGAGAAAAAAAAAGAGGTGTTAAAGGAATAAAAGGCCGTAATGAAGACAAAGGGAGTTGCAGAGGGAAAAAAAGCTTGGTTAGTTTGTTAAAAGTACATATTAATTTAATTGAAAGATCCCGTCTTATATATCTCAAAACAAAGCTGGTAACCACAGCTTCCCTCTCAAAATCTTTCAGACAACAAGAGCACACTTTTTGTCTTTGTCCAAAAGACAGGTGGAAAAATGAAACTAAAGTTCCCATAATTTAAAGTCTGTATTCATCCAACGAGGAACGAAACAGTGGACTTGTTAACCTAAAAAGACTGCATCAGACGGTACTTACACTACTTCAGCTATGGCTAGATAGTTAGGGGAGATCATTTTTTATCCATACAGAGTCTTGGATGAAAAAAGAACACCGAATAAAGCCGGACGGCCCGTCCAGGTCTGATCTATGTCCCTATGATAATTGTCAACCAATCGATGTATAGATCCAGATTGATGGATAATTACATCCCTAACAATACACTCATCAACAAATCTAAGTAAAGGCAATTGGTTTTTAGGACAACATGGGAATCTTATTGTAGTTTTTAGTGTGTGTAAAAAAATCCAATAAGTTGACGTTCAATTTTAATTTTAATAAGTAAGTAACATCTTACTAAATCCTTGTTTTGATACAACAGCAGATTCCACCCGTGAGACAAAGAGGGACTTCTATTGAATGGCGTCCATTTATCTATATGGTTTCATGTGCATCAGTGCAAAAATATCCGACCCACGATGTGAAACTGAGAGCTCTGTTTAATTCCCCGCATTCAAACAAAGATCTGTTGCTTGCCTTTCTTGCCTCAGATAAAAGGAGTTAGGGCACACAAAAACCACAAAAACATGAAAGCACATATTCCATTAAGTCTCCTGAGGGGCTCAATAGAAACAACAGTGTCTCCATATTAGGAACAAAAGAGAAAAACATGTCAGAAGAAACTCAAATGGAGACCTGAGCAGCTCTAGCTGCTTCGATAACCCACCATGGATTAAAACAAAACAATCAGTAAAAAGGGTCTGACATTGCAGGCTCCCTTCTCAGCTATTTACTACTTGGTGGTAAGAGAGACAGAGAACAAAGAGTGAATGAGGGAGAGTCAAATAACAGCATTTCCTGTTGTTGTTTTTTCCTAATTTGCTAGCTACGATGCGGAGCGTGCTTGCGAGCACCATTCCTGCGTGGCTGGCTGGGGTCTAATTAATGGTAGGCCATGGTGATGGAGTTTGGAAAGTTTCTTTGCAGGCAGACTCTTGGAGGGGGCTGCCCAGGCTGCATTAAAGGACCGTGAATGGTGTTGAGGGGGGGAGAGAGAGAGAGAGAGAGAGAGCGAGAGAGAGAGAGAGAGAGAAAGACAGAGAGAGGGAGGGAAGGAGAGGAGAGTGTGGGGCTAGGATTAGCCGTTCTGCTCGGCAGGCCTTGTGTATCACAGCCAACAGCATTTCTCCCTTCTCCTCACCTCGCCCTCCTCTCTTCTTCCCTTCTTTTCTCAAACTCCATTTTTAATGAGATCAACAATTAGTTCAATTCAGAAAAAGCTGAAAGAGCAAATAAATCAAATGCTTCCCTCCCTCTGCCTTCACTGTCTCTCTTCTGTCGTTACTGATCTCAATGCTTCTTGTTTAGGGTTTATTAGTTTTCGATTTGTTTGCTCATCCCTCTTCTCATCACTGTCAGGCTCCTGCTTCCTCTGACCTTCCTACTTGTGCTTCTCCTTTCCTTCTTGCCATAAAAACTTCAGCTGAATATCAGTTAACATGCATGCACTGCACTGTATAAAGTGCACTGGCACTCGTATAAACGGAGTCCTTTTTCAAGCCAACATTTTCTACATCAAACTTCTGACAACTTCTCTGAAAACAGTTCGTAGAGTTAACATCTTCTGTTTCTTTACTCTCATATAACAGTAAACTTAATATCTTTTGGTTTTGGATAAAACAAGACATTTGAGGGCCAGATCTTAGGTGTGGAGAACATTGATTTGATGACATTTTTCACCACTTTCTTTCACATTTCGCCGGCCAAATAAGATTCATTTGTGAGGAGGAAAAACACAAAAGTCCAGAATAACAACCGGACATTAGTTTTGCATAATAGGAATCAGAAAAACAAACAGGATTTTATCTTGGGGTTTTCTGTAATTTGTGTGATTTTTATGGTATTTGTCATCTGTTTCTGACCTTTCCCCAATAAATATAGAAAAAAAGGATTAATCAATAATGGTGGAAGCAGCATTTCTCACTGAGCCTTCTTTCTCTTTTCTCAACCAACAAAAGACCACATCTCTATGTTTGGTAGTCTTTCCATTCCTTTTTTTTTTATCAGTGCATTTCCAGTAGTCATTCCTTCCCTCGTCTCTACTTTAAGTCTATTTACTTTTATGAAACAAGACACTGCTTTGATCCTTGCTTGTATTGCTCTCAAACTCTTCATCTTCACCTGTCTAAGCTCTCACCTTTCATTTGTATGCAGTAAACCATGTCTACCTTGACAGAACAGAAAGGAGGGGTTTAAATGTGAAACAAATGACTAGAGTGGTCTAATAATGGTCATTATCCAAACAATCCCAATTTCAAGGAAATGGAAAGCAGTGGGATAGGTGCATAACAGCATTTGCTTGCCCTGCAAGCCGTCATTAGAAGTGTTTGGTATTTTGATCATAATTTGGCCACACAATGTGTTTTGTTGATTAACAATTACTGGTTGAATGCGACCAGGGAGGAGTCGCAGGGTAAATTGCTGTTCTGAATATGAGAGTGGTGCATTTTAGACCCACAGCCGTTGTCAAATGGCAATTTGTTTTTCTCTGAGGATTAGGCAGAACCCCTTTAGAGAGCATAATGGAAGTGTGTGAGTCGTGGCATGTGTGTATGAAGAAAGTGAGAGTATGGTAAAAAGCATGCTAGTGTTGACTTTCTTTTGTATGATAGTTAATAAGCACTGAAGAGAATAGGAGTGTGTGTTTGTATTTACACAAGGTCTTTTGATCAAACTCTGAAAATATGTTCTGATAACTCTACAAGTCAAGAAGTGGTATGTGTCAAAGCTATATTGTTTATGTGTGAGAGAGTGTTTAGGTTGTGTACTGACCTCCGGTAGGACCGGCCCTGCTGCCCTTGCCTCTGTCAGTGCTGGAAGCGTCCAGCATGCTCATGTCAGACATCTTGACTCCTGATCGAGCCTCAGCTATCAGCTGCCGGGCTCGCTCTCTCAGCTGTCTCCGTCGCTCTGCATCCCGCTCCTGCACACACATAAATATAAACAAAGAGATAAACAAATTAAGTTTAGTGGCTCTGGTGCATGGTGATGAAATCAAGTGAAAAGAGAAGTGCTACATAATCAGTCATGCTAGTTTGAGGCAGCCACACGTTTTGATTTAATAAAAAATACAAATATGCAACTTTTCTTTTTTTGCCTGATAATGTTTCAAAACCAAAAAATAAATGATAAGAACTTTTGTTATCAGAATGGATGTTCACATCCTAGTGCAATATGGAGTAAGGAGTGCATAGACAGACAGACACACACACACAAACACTCACACCATCTTGGCACTAGACATACAGTATTGAGCCGTCACCGTCAGAGTAATGGCAGAAATGCCATTTTCAGGCCAATCCAATTTGATCCCCCTGATAGCACAGGCCATTGCACACACATACACACACTTAGAAAGCAAAACAGGAAAAGCTTGATGATGTCAACTTTACTGATGACGTCTCAAACAAGCGCACACACACAAGGGAACACTCAATACACAGGCTGGGCGTAAACATGGTAACAGGTAGAAATACACACATGTTTGACTTGTAACCAGTAAAGACCCATCAAAAAGTAAGACAACAGTCTTAACTTTACTGTTTTAACTCCGGCTACATGATAAGATCCTGTTCCAAAACACAACAGAAGTTAAGCAGCACAACAAATCCAATGGGCTTTGACACGTACAAACTCGTCCTACACAACTCAACCTACACAAAAACACACACCTAACCCCTGAGACTCAACCCCACAGCCCCCTTTCTCAAACATGCACAACCGGGTGACCCAAGGGAGAGTGGTGCTGCATTTCTCTGTCACTGTTCCCCTCCCTGTGGTTTCCTGTTAATCAGGCTTCTCCATATTGAGGCAGGGGTTTTAGGGCTGGCCTATTGAAGACGCCCATTTATCCATTAACAAAACAAGCAGCGCCCGCTAATGAGCTACATCTCTCCATTTCCATGTCAATTGTTTGTTTGTAGCCATTGTTAGGCCGGAACAATGGGGCTGTATTGTAAATACAGCACCCCTAATGCACCCTGTGTGTATGTGTGAGTGTGTATGTGTGTGTTACAGAGAGCCCAAGGGGATACCTATAGGGAGAAGGGAATAAACCTTAGAGAGAGGCTGATAAAGAGAGACAGTGGCCGAGGGAATCAGAGAGAGAAAGAAGGAGAGAGAGAGATTCAGAAAGAGAGGTAAACAGTGAGATGGGGAGCAGGAGGAGAAAGGGGTGTTGATACTGCTTGTAGAGTATTGAGTGTCACTTCTTTCCAGCTCCCATTTCAGCACAGTGCACGGCAACAAAGCAGGAAGACAAATGAGCCTGAGTGTTCTTAAATCTAACACTTTCCAAAAAATGAAGTGCTCTTTGAGAAAAAAGAACAATAAAAAAAGATAACTCCCAACTTAATCTTGGACATATTTAACTTAAAAAAAAAAAAAAAAACAAGATTCCACAAACATGACTGACACTCAAAGTTGAGGTCAAGCATCCAAACTACTTAAGTGCCCTCAGAGTTTTGGGGTAAAAAGGATTATGGTATTTGATTAATGTGGCTAATATGTTTATGAGACCAAAGAACATGACACAAATGGAAAACTATGGAGGAGTTTAAATAATATTAAATATCTGATATATACTACTGAATATGATACAAATAGTTTTCACAGCTTATTATCATCCGTTGAGCGGCAGAAGTTGAATTTACATCTATTTAAATGTTACATTAGTGCAGCTTATAGATATAAAACAAAAGGGAACCTAAGATGGACTATTGTGGAAGACCACAAGGCAGACTTTGTTGTGAAACGGTCTGCATTCACAAGAGAAATAACAGTAATCATGACTGTTTTCAATAAAGTTTATCTTTATGTTGTTTTCAGAATCTCAACTGTGAATGAAAACTTAGGGGGGAAAAAAAGTTGTACCCAAGGGACCAATGTCTCTTTTTTCAGCCTCACTTTCACTATGTTCATGCAGGCCTCTCCCTGCTTTAATAAATGTAATATGATAACTGGTAATGTCATTGATGCCCTCCCGGCTACAGACTGGTTATGACATCCAATCTGGCCTACACAGATATGAATAAAACCACCAATTTAAATCTTCTTGTGTGTGTGTGTGTGTTTATAAATACATGTATCTACATATACAAAATATATATATATATATATATATATATATATATATATGTATGTGTGTGTGTGTGTGTGTGTGTGTATGTGTGTATAAATATACATATATGTATATACAAGCACACACACAGCTAGGGCCCAAAATCACTTCCAAATCCCACTACCCCACTGCTTTATTGTTGTTGGCCAGTTTTGGGACAGGAAATGGGAAATTGACTTTGCCTGTCCAGAGGCTAGGATTAACGCTACAGAAAAATACATCAGACTAGCTTCTAGCTCAGTCAGCTACAGTCACTGATTAGAAAATAGGAGTGAGTGTTTGTAAGGTGAAACAAGGAGAATAAAAGATAGGAAAGGTTTCTGTTGTGTAAGACAATAAGTGACATCATGTAGGATCACATTCCTCTATGGCCAAGTTTTCTTTTGAGCAGAAAAAGGTCTAGGAATATAAAGAAATGTTCAAACAAAACAATCATATTGAGGATGCATGTGTACTGAAGGAGCTTCATATATACATTCACGTTCACAAAAAGCTCAATCAGCAGAGAAAAAAAAAAACTCCATTGAAATGAGTTTCATGGACACTCCTTTCATAAATAAATGTGGGTCCTTGGCACAACTTTTCAAAATCACAAGGAAAACTTTTTGTCATGATGTGTAGTGATGAAAGGCCATGCTGTGGACATGATTCAAAAACAAAGGGACATTTATGCTAACTCTTTCAAACTTGTAAAGTGGCGATGGTAATTGCACATAATGGATAACATTTACAGCAGTTTAATTTGCAACACCGGACAAGGATGAACCAATAGATGTAAAGTAATTAGACTAGAACGCATGGACAAGACCAGTCGTGTCCTTACAGTACATGATCAAAGCCAGTATGACAAAAGACATAGAAAAAAGGAGGAGAGAAAGTGTGTCAGCTGGTGGTCAGTGAGTAGCACAGTTTCAAGAATAGAGGCTCAAGAGGAGAAGAGACTTTTCTTTGTAAATGGCGACAGCGAGAACAATCATGTTCTGTGTCTTCCATTGACTGCTGGGAACATCCAGTGGAGGAGAGGCTAAACGGTTGAGTGCAAGGCTGAGACAGAGGGCTCCTCTGTGGGCTTGGCATTGGGGTGAGGACCCCTCTTCGCTCTGGAAGCTCTTTTTGAACAGGGGGAGCAGGTTGTCGGCTTGGCTGCTCTTTTCTGGGCAAGGAGAAAGAGGGAGGGAGGACACGCACCACTGGTCATGTACAGAGACCTGGCGTGGGCACCAAGTGATGCCCCACAAACATACGCACACAGGGATGCACACTAAATCACTATCTAAAAAGGTTTGCCAACCTCCCAGATAGCCAGCCAGTCTGGCAGCCAGTCATGCAGCTCCAGACATTTGTCATGACAGGCTAATTCACAGTCAAGAGGTGCTTTAGGTCTCTATCTTTCCAGGCACACACACAAACTAACACACACACACACACACACACACACACACAAACTAACTAACACACACACACACACACACACACTAAAAAGCCACAGAGCACATACACACACAAACTCGTTTTCAAAGCGGTGTGATCACACACTCAAACATTGTTTTAGATGCTGGAATATGATCCAAACATGATGCAGATGAGGATATGGCTCAGTCGTGCCATTGTGTAAAAAATAACAAAAACAGGATAAAACGTAGCTTAGCCATTAGCCACACTACCTGCTTAAGATACTTTTGGTTTTAAAAGTGATCTTTAGATTAATTTGTGTCTTGACTAATTATACTCTTGTGATTTTTAAGTAATTAAGTCATTCAAGAAATAACACAGAAACCTTGGCTATCGTGACATAATACGAACAAAACTTCTACCCTGTGAAGGTCATATGGCTAATATAAAGCTGCTGACCACATTACAAGTGTCCTACCACTGTGTCGTAAAAACCTACTTTTCGAATGGTTTAAAATGTATAATATTAATTATCATCAGGAATTTCATTGTCATTTTTATGGTTATTGTGAAAATGTTTACTAACAAATTACATCACGGCAAATTTGGAAAGACGAACAGTAAGAACATTTTGGGGGAAGAAGCGAGGGGGTTTATGGGAAATCTGTTCTCTGGGTGTGGTTATGAAAGAGGTTTCCTAAGAGCTTTTTTTGTATTTTGTTTATACCAAAAGTACTACACTAACTCATTTCCAATAAAAAAAAAATATAATAATGTAATTGCATTTAAAAAAACTAAATGTACCAAATTTAGAAAACTTCTACTGTCAAAATGTCTGACTGCAAATATTTTGAAGAAATAGAGAGAGGGAGAGGGAGAGTGAGAAGAGAGAGAGAGAGAGAGAGAGCTTATCGGCTGGCTCCAGACGGAGTGCGCGGATCAATGAGCATGCGAGGCCCACAGCGATCAATGCATTTGATAAAGAATTAAAGAAGAGCCACTGTACATGGCTATCAAAGAACCAGGACACGGCCTAATTATGATTCGACGGGTGCGTGCCCATGATAGGGGTCTGTGTGTGAGTGTGTGTTATATGTACATAAATATAAATCTATGTCAGTGTCATATACAGCTGTGTGTATGTGTGAGGGTCTGAATATTAGAGTGTTGTGTGTGTTCTTGTCGGACTAAATGCACGTTGTTTTGGAGAAGGTGTCAATTTTTTTAAGAGAAATTGAAATAGGAACCAGTCTTTTAATCATGCTTTGTTTTTTGTTTATCGTAACAAAAGAAGCCGTAGAAACACAAGAGTGTACATGTAGACGTGTAAGTGTATGTGTGTACAAGCTGATGTTGTCATGTAGATAATTTTGTGAACGTTTGATTTCTGAGGTTCTGTTTAACTGTGGTTTTACATTTGAGTAAACAGTTTGACATGAGTACTGCGTGCTATGTGTGTTACATGTGTGTGTGTTTGTTTAACAGGGGCACTTCCATAGTAGGACAGGTAGAACAGGTATAGAGTGGAGCATGGAGACTACTCAACACAAACACACACAAAAGTCAGAGGAGCTCGTCAGTGTGACAGGCGATGGGAAGGTTTTGCCCTTTAAATAGACAGGATAATTGCTGCTGAAAGAGAGAGAGAAAGAGAGAGGAAGAGAGGCAGAGTGAAAGAGTTGGAGAACATGAGCTGAAAGGAAAACACAGGTATCCTGTACCTGTACGGTATCCTTTACCAGGAAAAAAGGGGAGTTACAGCAGAATAAGCTTGCTCCCTTTTCAAAAAGCAGACTTTGACATAATTGATGTTTAGGTTGAATATGGGCGACAAATTTTCTCACACAAGACTTGCAGCGTTTGAAGGTAGATCTGTCTGGTTTGAAAGTTGTGACTGATACATAACGTGATTTTATCAGAATGCATGTATAACATATTTAAATGGTTGTGCATTTCTAAGATTATAAATACCTTTATGCAAATTTATATTTGACGTCTTATTGAGGGTTAACTTTTTTTTAACTTACTTGTGGCTCCATTTTGACCTCTATAAGTATTCCAGGAACCTTTTTAAGAAACCCCAAAAATGATGATTTTAAATCAGCTGCAGGAACCTTGACATACTGAATTTGCATTAGTGAAGTTCTTTTCGAAGGAGTTTGTTGCACTCAACAGTGTTGACTGGTCAAACACAAAGCTCAAGAAGGCAACATAGACTGCCAAGTCTATCTTTCTTTCTTTTCTGGCAACCACTAATTATTTCAGCATGTAGAGGGGTTGGATAACACTTATTTCATATGAAATTCACATGAAAATATTCTCCATTTTAAAATGTTAATAATGTGAAGACGCTTTAAAAATAAGAAGAGAAGGAAGCCAAGGCAGCATGTGGATGTAAAAAATATTTGGCACTCCGATTTGGTCAAACATTAACACAAGACCTGAAAAAAGCAGACACATGTGTTCATAGTGTGTGTGTGTGTGTGTGTGTGTGTGAAGCTTTTCCCTCTGTTGGCTTGATCATTTCTAGTGATGCAATTGAAATAGCTGTCTTTCTCTTGCTCGTTAACACACACCCCCACACAGACACACTCAATTTAAAGACTCCCTTTGATCTCCTTTCCAACAACTTCAGCCACGACACATAGCCCCACACTCAAACAGAAGCACACACACAGACACACACACTAAACTATTTAGTTTCATTAGGGGCCGATTCTTCAAGAAGAAGTGAGAGAGAGAGAAAAGGAGGAGCGGGGAGGATGAAGGCCAATGTATTGAGTGCATAAGGCTTTATTTGTGTTTCGAAAAAGACATGTTTTTATATTTGCTGCGATGACAGCTTTTCACTAAGGGGCCCTTACAGTGGTTGCAACCGAGGGTGAAAATATTTGCATTAGTTTCATTTTAAATTTTTATTTTGAAATTACAGTATTTGTCAAAGGACAGAGGAATACAACTCCTCACACTCTTCTAGGCACACAAAATGCTTTAGGTTGGCAGTTCAAGCCAAAAATGTGTACTTTAATGTGAGTCCACACTGACATAAACTCTGTTTGTTGTGATATCCTGGCTTCTCTATTGCACCTTTTAAAAGTTGACAAAATTTTCCGTTGTCCCTTTTGTTTTAGCAATAAGTGCAGACAAAGCCTGTTCTAATGTGCCTCAAACAATGGTTTATTTAGACTATTAAAAAACTGGCAATACCTTTGATAAAAGACAGTAAAATCTGAATTGCTTGGCATTTGCACTCACATTCTTTGGAAACATTAAGGAATGCAAAGGTTCAGCCGGAGGGCTTTGTTTTGACAAAAAAGAGAGAAAACGAGGGCATGAATTCAGTCAAGTCAGGATCACAGTTCAGACAGCAGATGGGAGTAGATGACAACACCCACAGGTCACAACTGCAGAGGCCCGAGGAGTCCCCTCAACTCCTGGGAAGAGGAGAGGGAGCGACAGAGGAAGAGGTGGAGGAGGGGAGGAGGCAGAGGTTTGGGTGCTGGTCGGCAAAAATCAAACGGGACCCAATTATAGGAATCACAACGAGTCAGTGAGCAGGGGGAACTCTCTTACCTGGAAAACACCAAGGCATTTGTGTACACTTTAAGCGCATTCCACAAGTACACACTCGCACCCACACACCCACACCCACACCCACACCCACACACACACACACACACACACACACACACACACACACACAGAGGTGAAGAATAGAATCACACACGCAGGAGAATAAACTTGTGCAGCTTCATGCACACAACACAAATGCACAGACTTCTCCCAAACCTAGTGTGTATGCTGATAATTAGCCTGGCCAGGCCGGTGTGAAATTACTGTTCTCATCTGCTAATGGATGAGGAGACCTGGAGCGAACAGACGCAGACACACACATGCACACACTCCCTTCGCCATCGAAATAATAAAAGTGAGACAGACTGAAAGTGTACAAGACAGACTAACACAATTTTGCATATAATGAAAGAATAAAGTCCTTGCACTAGATATTCTTTTAGGAAAGTTCATTATTTTAACATGTGGCTGCAGGACTTCTAGGGGCTGGTGACATTACACCATTACGAGGCATCTGCATGGTGAAGGACTTCTGGTATATAAAGGTTTAGCTATGAAGAGCAGGAGGAGGTGGTGGGTGTAGTGGGCTCTAAAACTATTATTAGTACTGCTTGTCTATCATAGAACACGGGGAGTACATGACTGGGAATAAATGAGAGGAAAAAGACGGATAAATGAAGAGAAAGAGAGTGAAGGAGAACGTGAGTGAGAAGACAGGGAGGAAGAGAAAGTAAAAAGTGAACCTGTGACCTTAGATCAAAGAACTGGTCACCGTGGGCTACAATTAGGGATGGCAGGAGGGAGAGCATAGGTCAAGAGAACAGGGCTACACACGCATACGCGCACACGCACACACACACACACACACACACACACACACACACACACACACACACACACACACACACACACACACACACACACACACACACACAGACATCAAACAAGTAACCAACATGTTGTTCTGTATTGAACTACATTCATGTTGAAGGCACAGTCACTGTAGCTGTGGACGTGTACGTACTAGGAGTGTAACTGTATATGTATTCATCCTAACCCATCATGGTTTGGTGCATGTAGTCATACCAAGAATATATCTGAGTGGAGAAAAAAGGCAGTCACACATGGTAACAAACAAAGAAGGAGAAGAAGCAGACAAAACAAAACACACACATTACAAGAATAATAAAGCAAGTTGACACGGCAGAGCTAGAAGACCAGTCTGTATCTTTAAATCAGTTATAAAGTATGTCACTGGAAATGCTTCAAACATGGCCATGAATATTAGACAGCAACACCCAGAGGTGCCATACTTTGGAGTCAAGCAAATGAAAACGGGTGTGCCAACAACTTATTCCCGCTCTTATTAAAAAGCCTCTGGATGTGAAAGCAGATAAGGTGATAAAGCTAGTTGCTTGTACATTTTAACGGCTTTGAGGACGTGGCCTCAAGTATTTATGAAAAGTGTTGGGCTCAAGCTTCGTTACAATGTCCTATCCTGTGCGTACATGAGCCAGTCCCTGGTCTCCCTTTTTTCCCCTTATGAGCAGTGATTGAGCATGAAGTGTCCACTGCACACACATCAGCACTAACAACAGGCGAATGGACCTTTCCCTGCTGAATAAAATCCCACAGTGACTGCAAACTTCATCAACTTGGAGTAATCAATATCAGTCAATCAATCAATCTTATTTGCACATAGCCAATTCATAACAAATGTTAGGTCAAGACACTTTACAAAAAGAGCAGGTCTAGACCGTAGTCTTTGTTACTCTTTATCACGCACCGTCACCTTCATTAATATGATACACTGCTCATACAAGCACAAATCTTATTGTGTCTTACATTTGACATTTTATTTATTTAATATTATCAGATCAGAGGATGTTCAGTCTTGCTTTACATTTTCATAATTTTGGTAACTGTTAATTTAATGTTTAACAAACTAGAGGCTGTAGCAACTATTGCAGATAGTTCCAGTCAACACTGTGCAGAAAAAAAACCCTCTAACTTAAGCTTCTGTCAGTTCAAAATAAACTGTAGTACCAGACCGTGACCGCAAAATCGAAGTATTAACCAAACTGTGACTTCTGTGGACTGTTACACCCCTCGTAAGGAAGTATGTATACTAATTCAATTTCATTTCAATCACCTCGTACAGACATACAACTGTTGTCAATATTTCTGGTGCTACTTACGCATTCATACGTCAGTTTGTATGTGCATCTGATTTATCACAGAGGACAAAGGCCTACCTTTTTTTTTTCTTCATCAAAACAAAAACAATCAAAGAAAACTTCTAGTCCTGTCTTGAAATGTAAAAGAAAGATGAGAAATACGAGTTCAATTATTATCCGTAGTCCTCCACCAAAACTGTTGTACCAGACTTTGATAGAGGTTTACTATACTACTTATTTACTTTATACAAACACTAAGTATAAAGTACTCTGACCCAGAGTAAAACTGTAGTGGCTTGTGTCAGCGGGGAAGGCAAGAGGTTGAAGAATTATCTTTGCAGTGGGAGCAGACCCTGTTCGTGATTCCAGCTTTTCATTTTACTCTTACGGAGTTCCAGAAAGTGTTCAAAAAAACATTTACATACGTTTTTTTTATATGCCGTATACATATTTATATATCTTGTGATTATTTTGATGAACAATTATTTTTTTAATACATTTTTGAATGGCTGATTAAACATTTCTGGCACTAAAGAGAAATGTGCAGCCACAAAGAACTCACATGTTCTACAGGTTTGATTAAGATATGTTTCAAGTTAACACATGTATACTTACTATAACAAATGAACTGATTGGTCATTTGTCCTCTGAACCCCCAAAACATCTAATGTAGCCCCCTCCTCTCCCTCTGCACAAATCATTGTGCTGCCCCCACATTAGCCGTTTCCCTGGAAGAATGAAGGCTGCTTTAATTGAATTAAATTATACCTTATGCATGCTAAACCGCAAAGCACCTACTTAGACGGATGGAGAGTTAAATGGGAAAAGCTTGGGCCTCTTCAGCTGATAACATAGACACATACACACACACACACTAATCAAAACAAGACATCAAGTAATCTAATCTGAATCACTAACAATTATCAGCACACTGGCCTCAAGGCCAGTCGTATTCCTTTGATCAATGTTTTCTATTAAAAAAAGTGTAAACAATTCAATATCGCTCGCCCCTCCTCCTTTCCCTCCTGCGCTTATTCATGTGGGGGATGTGTGTGGGGGATGAGTGTGTATTTATGTGTGTTTGTAAAGGGGTTATTAACCAATTGTCCTTGGAAATGAGTAAGGAAATCAGAGGAAGAGGGAGCAAGAAAGAGCTGAGTGTAGGCATGGCTTCTTTAAGGAGCTAATCTATGTGAAGTCAGCCATCTTCCCGCACAACAAGGCAGGGAAGAGGACCTTTTTTTGTCACCAAGGAAATATATCGCCACTGCAACAGCTTTGAAAGAACTCTTTTAATTTGCTTTCGTCCTCTGAAGACTTTTAACACCACTAGTCCTTGGAAGTTCCTCATTTATTCCTGCAGATTATGCCGAAATGGTTATTCCTGCACACAGGCACAAACGCACACATTTGCCTGCCACTGACAACACACTTATTTATGCACAAACGCACACAAACACACTCTTTAAAACCATCTAATTCAAGGGCATATATCTCTTTAAGAATTCAGGCAGAAAAAGCAGGGGCATGCAGCTGCTGCCTTTTAGATATTTCATTACCAAAGGGTATTTATTTCATTTTACCCTCAAATCCTTTGTCGTCCGATTCTCAGAAGGCCATATTTTTCTCTTACCACCCTTTCCTTTCTCGTCACTGAGGATTTGACCACAGTGCATTCCCAGGGTAAGTCCTGGTCCATCGGTGTGCCCCCCTCCCTTCCAGTATATTATATTCAGTGGAGCGTGCTGGGTTCAGAGCTGCCAATTTCACTCGCGTCCTCTCTGGTCTAGTTTGCTTTGGTACAGCGATTCTCATCCCTCCTTTTTTTTTAACCACAAATGTACTTTTGCTGACAGGTGTTTGTGTACAACATTTACTCAATGTTCAGGGGGAAATTGAGGGGGCAACAAATTAGGTCGGAATGTCATAAAAATTGTGCAGTCTTAAGATGACCAAGAAGAGAGACTGGACGAGACAGAAGAGAGAGCGAAGGAGCACATCCACTTTTTTCTTACCGACATGTTTGGGTTGCGACGCTCAGCAGTCCATAAGAGAGTCAGAGAAGAAGTTAATAAGGAAAAGTCTCAAAGCCTTTTTATAAAGTGTTCAACAAAGTGGACTGCCAGAGGATGAGACAGTCTGGACAGGCTTTTCCAGCATGTTGCAAGTGTAGTGAGCAGAGAACTGTGGAAGTGACATGAAGGGGCTGAAGAGGCTGCTGGTCACTCTATTAGCTGTTTCGGCACACTGAGTGCATGCTGTACGACACTCCACTGCATGGTATAGCAAGGAGGCAGGAACAGACAACCCAAACTCACTTACTACACACAGGAGAGGTCAGACAGACCTGCCCCTTTCTCAGAAACCTGCAGACCCAGACTGACACAAACTGAGTCTTCCTCTGCTGTGATAACAGCCACTTTTCTTGTTTTGAAATAACCACAGATCTGACCTCCTCGACAGTATCACAGTGAGCAATGTCAACAGTTTCAGCCTTGGAAAAAGCACACACACACACAGACACACAGACACACAGACACACACACACACACACACACACACACACACACACACAGCACACACAGCACACACAGCACACAGCACACACAGCACACACAGCACACTTTGACTTACATCGCAGACAGTTGTGGCTCTGTTTGATGCACTGACAGCTGAGTTTGGGATGTTTTTGTTTCCGGCCTTCATTGCAGCATCTCTGCGAGCCTGCTCCAGGAGCAGTCGGGCTCTCTCTTTCAGCTCCTCTTGACGAGACAGCACCTTCTGTGTGTAACAATAGAGACAGAGTGTGAAGACATGAAACAATGCTAATGACAAGAAACAAGGGCTCTCTCACAATGTGCATATACAAGAATATTATTTCAACGCGTTTAGTTTCTTACTGGCTAAAAACTTTTACTCACCTTCTCTGCAGTGACGCTTGATACAGTGGCAGGTGTTGGCTCCTTTACAACAGAAAAATACAATATTTTTACTACAGGTGCAGTCACAGCTTTCAAAACAAATTTGTATCATTTGCAGTCACGATGCTTTCCCTAATATGCCTAAACAAATGAATTTACTGACCTTGTGGAAATAATTAAGAGGCATGCCTCAAAAATCTATACTGGATTATTTACTGAGAGTAGCAATCTTTCGTACAAACAGCTTTACCATTTCATCCTTGTACAGTAAACAGATAAAACAGAATGAATAAAAACGGCCGAGGGTATACACCCTATGATATGCAGGGCCTGCACCTGGGCATTAAAGGGCCAGCCTACAGCTGGGCTCACAGCCCTGTTTGGGTCCAGCAGTGTGGAGAGCATGACGGCTTTGACAAGAAAAGCAAAACACACATACCTAGCTTAGAGTTTTATCTGCAAGGTAATCCAGGCTGTATTGTAATGGGGTGCAAACAGGGCAAACAGAGCTTTTACATTTGGCTTAAACAGAATACCATAACAACCCAGCTGTTTATAACACTGAAACATATTTATCCTTTCAACAAGTCTAATCTGACCCGGGTGCAGGCGAGGATGAATCCCACAAACTAGATATAAGCAGATCAAAATGGGGTGTCATAGCTGTCATAACCCCCCTGCCGCCCCAGCGTCTGCCCCGTGACCTTTCGACTTGTAAACAGGAAGCGGTAATCTGGGGTTAACCGACGCAGGCAGGAATGTATTCAATGTGTGTGACAGTGTGTACACACACATACAGGTGTGAGCCAGTGCGTGTGTGAGACGAGATGAGGTGTTCTGTGCGCAAAGCGTCGCCACGCCTGAGCAGTCACGGCACCAACTGCCATCAACTGAGGGGATGAGAAATATAATGAAAAATATAATGAAATGTCAAAGCAGGGGGTTCTCCTGGGTGCCTTCCATAGTCGCCACATGTTAAGGGCCTGGCCTCAATGCGTCTTGGTCTCGACAACGAGACAGGTCGACGACAACATCTAATGCAGAACGGGAGAATTTCAGTACGGTCATCTCTGCAATGGCATCAATGAGGTTGGGATTTATAGCTTAGCAAGTGCCAGGAAGGGATGAATGTTCACTGCATCCTCTGTCTTATGACTGATGTAGCCGTGAAAATTTAAATCAAAGCCACAATGCAAGGATAAAAACCTGAACGATTCATTTAGGGGCCAGCCAGGAACCTGCAGGTAAATGCTGTCAAATGTTAATGCCTGACATAAGTAGAAAGATGGAAATAAATCTTCATCATACAGACAGAGCAAGACGTTGTTTAAGGTTTAGGATTTATAATTAGCTGTGAGACAGTTTAAAGAAGATGTTAGGCTGGCGTCTTATTGGTTTGCCTTGCTTCGTTCAGTTGTCCCCCTGTCAGATTTGGAATAGATTGTAAGATTCAAACGGCTCATTTTAAAGGCATCTGGTTCTGGCCAATTATATAAATAAATAAATATGGAGTCAGTTTTCAACATCAGGTCTGAAGCTGGGCCTTCTGGCAGTGCCAAAGTTAAGATCTAAATCTAAAGGTGAGCATCTTTATGCTATCTCTCAGCTTGGAATGATCAGCCCGAGGAGAAAAAAAGCTGGTTGAAATAGTGACTTTAGTATCCACTTCTTAAATGCATTTTATATTCAGTCTTTTATTCGTTTGAATCTTTTTTTAATGTATTCAGTAGTTTAAATATCTTTAAAAAAAAATTATCTTCCTTACATATGACGGTATTAATATGTTCTCATCAGTCTTACTCCTGCTGTGTTTTTTCATTTTCAATCTGTATATTCTTTCATTTATTTAATTTTGGCCTTGTTGTTTTAGTTTCTGTCATTATAAAGCAATAGTTATAGCAATTTTATTTATATAGCACATTTCATTGCAGATAAGCTCAATGTGCTTTACATTGAGGTTAAAAACAAAATCAATAAACAGCATAAAAAAAGAAGAAAGGATGACCACAAGAGTGATCATATATACACACAAACATACATACAAAAAAAAGTAACTATTCGTTTGCTTTGGAGAGGTTTTGAATTTAGTTTTAAAAGTAGACATAGTAGTGATGGACCTCAGGTCAGCAGGTAGCGTGCAGGTACATGACTGTCTAAGAAGGAAAATTAAGAGTGAATGTGCTTCTATCACTGAAAATAGTGGAGTGGTAATTTGATTGTCTTTAATCAAAAGTAGTATTTAATCGGACCTCAGAAAAAAGAAAATCTTATTTGCAGACTTTAAAGAGCAAAAGAAAATAATGGAGCATTTTTGACAAAAAAAAAAAATAGCGCTTTGACAAAGAAGACCTCCCTCCCCTCTGCCTTCTTGTAAACAAATGTCCACAAAAGATTTATTAGATGGGTAGATTGTAGGAGTTATTTATTCCTTAGGAGTTATGTATTTCTCAGGAACTGGTCACTTCACATGTATTTCAATGTTCAGTTTGGATTTACAATAAGAATGTGTTTTTGACTGGTTGCTTACCTGTTTAGGAGGCGTGTCTGTGTGGTTGACAGCGGGGGAGCTGGTGTCTGAGGCGGGCTCAGATTCTGAATGACGCAGGCTGGCCCTTTTCTTCTTAATGAGGTCTGCATCCCTGTTATAGGAGAATCCTAGTTTCTGATGGGGTGGAGAGGAAGAGGAGGAGGGAGGAGGAAAAGGGGGGCCCTCTCCTGGTTGGGGACCCTGGTTCAGTACTTCCTTCCCTTCTTTCCTCTCCCACCTCCTCCTTTTGGTGTCTCTCCTTCTCCATCTCTCTCTCTACCCTCTGCGGTAACTCGCTAAGGTCCAAAGTGTTGGCTTTGAACAGATTCCCCCTGTCCTCAGAACTTGTCTGTGTCATGTGTGACGAGTTTGTTGCTGTGGCTGCTAATGCTGTTCGTGGTGACGAGACAGGAGGGGGGGAATGTAAAGGCCCTGCTGCTGGCAAGCTCACGGCTCCTATCTCAGCCTTCCAACCCGAACCCATCGCCTCCTCCTCTTCAGCCGCTTTAGTGCCGTTAGACTCAGCACCAGCAGAGGCAACAGGCTGAGAGTCAGCCTGGCGATGTTGCACGTCGTTCAGTTCAGCATAGAACTTGTCTTGGTCTATGGAGGCATTTGTATCCGTCTCAAAGTCGCCCACCTTGTAGGTGCTGCGACTGCTGTTGGCCTCGATTTGCACCACGTTGAGCTCCTCCCCGGAGAAGTGGGCCCGGATCTGGTACAGGTAGGTCATCACTGTTAGCTTGTCAGGAATGGCCAGCAGCACCATGTCTGATGGTTCCAGGAGACGGGAGATACCAAGGCTCGCAAAGCCATCGTATGCCTGCCAAAATAAATTAAAAAAACACACATAAGTACTAAAACTTTTAACTACACATTCACACACCACAGAAGAGGATTTCATGGTACAAATATATTGCAGTAGAACAAAACACTGGGAAAACAAACCAGGGGGGAAAAACAATTTCACATTTTGAATAAAGGAAAAATTGGGCTCCGTTACAACAATGCTTAGGAGGGATGGAACTCAATTGTCTGGTTTCTTTCAAGACATGATTCATATTTGTTGCAATCCAAGCGTGATCCATATTTGTATGTGATCATTTTTCTATGTGTGCAAGAGACACCTTTGGTATGGTACACCTTACAGCAGGTAAGGTACCACACATAGCTTACCATGCCAGGTACAGTATACCTTTGGTATGGCTGCTGACAGGTCATGTCAGGGATGGTTGTCCCCGATGAGAGACGCAGATACCCCAAGACAGAGCGCTTAATCCCAAACTATGTGTGTGCATGTGTCCTTATCGCTACCCTGCATCAACCTGCCCACGCTCTCCGTCACGCGTGTAATTGGTCTGATTAGAGTCTGATGAGAAAATACAGGTTTGATTATCAAGCGACACCCGAAACCCAATCCCCCATCACCAGATAGACTGAGACAAGGAGACAGAGAGAGAGAGGGAAGGGATGAAAACCATTATCGCAGCCAATGACAGGTAAATAAATAGATTAACAACACACACGCAGACACTACCTCCCCTTTTACACACACACACACACACACACACACACACACAACCTCCCCATCTATCTCTCGCAGGTATCAGAGCTTGTATCTAGCCTGCTTGATAGTGTTGATCTAATTCCAACCTGTTGCAGCGTTCGTTTGTTTCACTGCCTCCGCAGATCTCACCAGTCTATCAATATCTCCCTCTTTTTTTTTTTGGCTCCCTCTCTGACATCCACACCCTCTCACTGTGTTTTACAACCTTTATTTACTGTGGGGATTGTTCTGAAGAGTCTGCTAACACCTTTTCAGCCATGTCCTGCTCCAACAAAACTCCTCCTCTGTCCTCACTCTCTCTACTTATGCCTAGATTTATTAATCCTGAAAAGAGGTCTATTCTTATTTAACAGTCAATGTCTCTGAGTGATGGCACTTCATCTTTAACGATGGACTGAGTGGTTCATTTAAGGGTTCCACTACTTTAGATCTACCAAAGCTCACACTCTACTGTCTGATTGTCAAGCACGACCAGAGTGCTCACACTGTGCATGATAAACTTGCGATGGAGCATGGGGAATTGTCAATAAAGTTTCTGTTAAAAACTCCCACTGATGGGGCGCTGGTGGTGCAGTGGTGTGTGCGCCACATATACGGAGGCTATGGTGGGTGACCCAGGTTTGTGTACAACCTGTGGCTCCTTTCCCTGTGTCTTTCCCAACTAACTCTCTCCCTGATTTCTGACCTATCGCTCCAATAAAGGCCCAAAAAGCCTGAAAATAAAACTAGAAATAATCAATTAAAAAAACTCCTACTGACCAGAGTTGAAGTCAGATCTATTTTTGTGCATTTTAATTATATCAAACGCAAGGCTTGAATATAAACACCATCAAAAAACTCTATTACTCTCTCAGATGAACACACACACTCAGCATCACCAACAACCACAAGCTAACTATCGAGCAAAATTTGAATCAAAAATTGATTCCCTGGAGACTGGAGGTCCACAGCAGTTTCCTGCCAACGTTTCTCTCCACCATACCTTATTTGATAGGAGGGGGAAGTCACATCAAACAGGCATGCCTGCTGTTGCCATGGTGCTTTCATACACTGTATCCCAGTTTTGCTAACACAATCAGGGAATATGCCATGAAGTTGGGGAATCAGCAAAAGACTCTCACTATGTGTGTGTATGCAGTCATATGACCAAAATTTCAAACATGCTAGAAATTCATCAAACAGGTCGGGAGCAGTGGATCGGGCTGTGATCGCTATTCGTGTTTTTTTTTTTTTTTTTTTTATCACAACACATTAAACTATGCAAGATCGGAATTGGCAGTCTTAAATCACACAGTGTATCCCTGACTCAAAAACTAGAAGATATGGACTGTTGGTACCGGGTTTAGAACAATATTAAACAATGTTTATTATGATTTGATCTTCCACCATTATGTCTGAACAAGTCAAAATGGACATGCAACAAACTTTATCCTACCGTCCCCCAGCACAAAGTCTATGTGATGTCAGATTGAGCTAAATTGTGAAAGTATGTTAACTGTCCGGACTAAATCAAAGAATTTATATTCATTGTTATTGATGTTTAGTCTCAATACAAGACAAAATAAAGTTATATGGATGAAATTCCAGTTATCCAAAAGCAATTTGGCCTCCTTCATCAGGATAGGATGTGTATCTATTTCGGATGTGTGTTTATAATCTGGCACCTGGAGGTCAGAGCAAATTATGAAAAAACCGACATAGGGTTGGGTCTCTGTGGCTACAAACACTGCCACACACTTCTGGTGGAGTCTTTTCAAGTAGTTAATCTTATTCCTTCAACTGTTTTTGTTTCCATGACAGAAAGAGACAACTGGTGACACACAATCAGAAAGGCGATACACAGAGAACAAGACAGTGGTTTAACTGAGAGATGTTTCTCAATTTACAATCAATTATGATGTCTTTTGTTAGAAGTCGCTTTCACTCTCACTTCTTTTGTGCTTTTCAAATGATGGAAACTAGGTGTTTGTGCTTGCAGAGACGAGGCAAGAAGAAAGAACTGACGTCCAGAAAAAGAAAAGAGAGAACAGAGAGGAGTTTGCCTTTACAGCAGGCCTGTTTTAAGTTTCCCCCTCCTTCCCCTGGCCGAAAGGGAGTGTGAAAGAAAAGAGAAATTGAGAAAAGAAAGAGAAAGAATATGGGGAATAAGAGGGCCTGATTGGGTTTCTAACAAGTATTCAGGGGAGCAAAGTGTGCTTGCATTGTTCCCTTCTCACCCAGGGTAGGCTGTGAAAGAGAGCGACAACTTTGCTGCTCAATAGGGACAGAATGAAAGAATGAAAGAGAAAAGAGTGAGAGTGGGAAAACGTGAAAGCTGCATGAGGAGGAGGAGGAGGAGAGAAAGGAGGGAAGCTCTCGAGCTTGGATTTGTTTCATGGTTGATGTACGTCTTGACATTTGCTACAGTATTGTTGACCTCAGAGTCATGATTTATTTTTTCTACATGTTCTCTTATAGCTTGTCGAGTGCCGGTGATGTCATTCTGATGAGACACTGATGACAACTGAGGCAAGACCTGTTGCTTGAAGGTGAATCACACAGTATGTGCCGCTCAGGTAAGAGATTAGGTCGTCTTTGGTTATGTAATCTATCGTTTACTAACCACAGAAAAAAACTTGAATCTAACTTAAATATAAAAAAAGAAAACCAATGGAGCTCAAGGGCACAGGGAAGGAAGAAATATAACTCGACAAAGATAAACTTGGTATTATAATCCGAGTCATTTTTGATTGTTTTCATTGATATATTGATTGTTATAATTCATAAATATGTATCCTTTTTTATTACGGGTCAGTTAAACACAAGTTGTTATAGATTGTTTTTTACTTCAAACAGGAACATTTTATTTTCTAACTTTTAAATGTGAAAGCATATTTAAAAAAATCACTATCCATCTCAATCTCTGAGGAGAGGAGAGGATGTTTTACATTTTGTAAGTGGACACTAATTCTATTTCTCATGGTAAGTTCTTTAAGTAAAATCAAAATCCTGATACTCATTTCAAAAATAATTAGAAAATTGGGTCCTCGGATAGCCTAGTGGTTATCGCATCATGTGCCCAATGTACAGAAGGCCTGGTCACAGCGGCCATTGGTTCATATCTGACTTTGACCCTTTGCTGAATATATTCTCCAATTATTCGAATGGTTTGGCAGCAGAGGACTTAGCAATGAGGGAGGTTTCCTGACCGTTACCCACTGTCAAGTCAGTGGGTACAAAAAAAAACCCAACTCATTATACTAAAGAAAAACTCAAGGCCTTCAAAACTCTTAACATATAAAATGTAGTACTATACTGTATGGCCATGTCCAGGATATTCAATAATATGTCTGTTTTTGTGTATTAAGGACAGATGTACTGCATAGCAAAGAGCAAGGATATAAATTGCAGCTATACAAGATGTTGGCTATCATAAGTGCTAACATCCCCTAGAATTTGAAGTAATATTTTTAAACATTCTAATTATAAATTATATTGATTTACATGTTTGGTTAGCAACATTCAAAACTAGCCTTAAATAGCGTTTTAAGCCATTTATGTACATCTACTGATTAGAACAATGTTTTTCTACCACCAATATCTCATATCTAGTTTTCTCATTTCCATCAATTGAGTGACTAAAGCTTTTGGTCCAGTCTAAATGTCAGCGTGGCCTGCCCCAGGCCACTGAAGCTCCAGGCCCCTGCAGCCCCCCTCCCCCTTCAACTCCCTCTCAGTGACTGACAGCTATCTATCGTTGTCAATCATCAACACCCCTTCCCTCAGCCCCACCCCTTACGGTTGTGCTCGGGGAGCTTTGGCCCGGAGCTTGGTGCTTTACTATCAGATGGCATGACAAATGACTTCTCCTTGGCCTCATTACACACACACACACACACACACGCACACACACACACGCACACACACACAGGAAACAGACAGGACAGAGGAGCATGTGGTCCAAATAAACACGCCTCTAACCAGACAAATAAACATGTGGACACAGGATGATCCACAGTCTAACACAGATACACAAATCCATTAATAATGGATCATTTCAAAGGGTTTAAATGTTCTGAATATTCACTTCTCTCCTTTTTCCCCCCCTAACAACGCTCCAGTATTGATTGTCCTTATCTGTCATAATTCAGCTGAGTCTGAGCTCATTGCAATCACTCTTCACAGATAGACTGTGAAAGGAGACGGGGGGCATATCTATCAACTAGCCATGAAAAGCAGAGATGGTTGTCTTTCTTACACATTTCCATTTCTGCTGCACATTCAATAGATTCTATACATTCTACTTTTGAAGCAGCTCTCCACAGCATTGTGGGTGAATAACAAGTCTCTTTTCATCACCGTGTTCTATTCTGCGCTTCACACATTTTGATTTTCCTATTAAGACATTTTATTTATTTCTTTGCTGCTCTTTCATGTTTCTTTCTTCATTCTTCTGTTTGTTCTTCGGGGTCTTCAACCTGCTACACTTTGCTGCCCAAGCCGAGCCCGTGGTGAGTGGTTTCTGTTTTCTTACAGGTAATATCATGGGCTCTCTCTTCTCTTGTTCAACAGCTTCAGGGTGCGACATGAACCCAGTAAGCTTTTACAATCACAGTCACATTCAACACCAAATATGATTCATGTACAGTGACTGAACTGCACTGCTCTCACTGACGTCATATCTAACATAAGCCGTTTTCACATATATACTCTGGATATTCTCCTGACCTGGCTGTTCACATATGCACCTCACAGCAGGAGACTATCCCTGTCAGATGGGCGGGGGGGCGCAGGGGTCTCCTGAAGTAAGATGTGATGTGAAATAAAGACGCAGAAGTAGCGGACAAAGCAACAGTGTTTGCTACACGACGCCATAATGACAATATTTCCCTTTATATCAATGGTACGTGTAGTTTGACAGATTCACAATTTCAACGGAAGAGCAGAGAACAACATACTGAGGAACAGAAAACGTAATGCAGCCGTTTAATTAAGTGTGTGGTGATCGTGCAGCAGTCACAGTATATAAACATCACTCCCCTCTCCCATTGGGCTTGGAGAATATCCTGCCGTGTTCTCACATCAGCTTACTTGGACTTGCTGCTGAAAACATACTAGGTGTCTGGCAGGAGAAACTCCGGGTCAAGTCCGAGTGAAAAATTTGGCCTTTTGTGTTCACACACAGAAGCTCCTCCTGGAAATATCAGGAGTTTTGCGGGAGTCTTCTGCAAATGTGTAAGCCCTAATATAGTATTTCTTAATTAATCTAAGAACTAATTTAAAGATGAACACACGAGCCCTTTTCAGTATGCAACACATTTCTCAACAGCAGTGTGACAAAGCTTTCGTCAAAGTATTGGTGTCTTAGTCTGTGAGTTCACTTTGCATTACGGTGTTGCGGAAGCAGGGCGAGCTGAGAAACAGTGGGAGCTCCACATACACAAACACTCAGACACGCACACACAAACAGCGCTGTTCTCCCCCAGCTGGCTCCGCTGATCCCATCTTGCCCCTTCTACTACCTCAGAAGGTGGAACAGAGGTGGGATCACTTCGTCCCCCCCATTACGCCTGCGTGACATTCATAGTGTAGGCGAGACGTCACAGAGGCTTAAATGTCTGGCCTTCGACGGGCGGTCTGAAAAGGGCTACTGTCAATGTCAAACTCATTTTAACCTTGGAGTACATAACAGTTATCAATAACAAAGTGTGGGTCCTATGTTTTTTTTTCTTAATCAATCAAAATGATCAGTCACAGTAACTGTTTCACTTTATAAACTGATATTATTAAATGTTGGGCTTATCACTTATGGGGAATGGTGGTAAAGGCATTTTTATTTTTTTCCTTATCTGTAGTGAATTGTGGCTGCTTATCAATAGAAAGCTTTATATTTTTATATTACTTTGTCCATGTAAAACAAACACTAGGGACAGGAGTTAAAAAGCAACAGCTTTGTAAATTACATCAGGTTTATAACTGTGTCATAATCAAGTCAATCTTGTAATGACCCATTTTCAGGGCTTTTGGTGTTGCCAGGAGTTTTTCTTATGAGCTAAGGATATTTCTGCCTGAACATTTTTGAGGCCCTGGTCATTGTTTACAGTACAAGTACAAACTTGAGTCACAGCAATGGAGTGTGGTTGGAGTTACAATCTCGACACTCCTTTGGAGATGTCTGTTTTTGGAGTTCATCAAATGCTGTATCATCATTGTTCCATGGCCAATGGGTTTCCAGACTGTAACTCAGCTAATCGGTTTCGCCTCTCTTACTCTCTAGTCCACACAAACATTTTTGCTGCACACAACCAAAGCCTGCTGACATATGTTTGGAAGGTATGTGCAAGGCCACCCATAAGGGGGGATAAGGGGGGAAGCTTCCTGGGGCCCAGTCACATGGGGAGGGCCCATGGAAAAAACATGGCTCTTCCTAATTTTAAGCAACAATGACCACATTTATTTGTTGTTTTTTTGAGGGGCATTTTCTGCCTTTATTGGAGAGACAGGACAGTTGATAGTCAGAAATCAGGGGGAGAAAGAGTGGGGAATGACATGCTGCAAAGGAGCCACAGGTTGGAATCTACCCTGGGCTGCCCGCTTGGATGACCATAGCCTACATACATAACCACTGCGCCACCAGCGCCCCATGACCACATTTTAATTTACACCTAAATACTCACCATTACCTTTTATAGGAACATAACTAAATGTTATTTATTGTTGCCTCGGTTAAATGTAGCCTGTTTCCACATTTCTTGTGTACTTTGTGATGTTTATCTGTGAAAGGTGCTATACAAATAAACTTACTTACTTACATGTAAACCCCCTCTTCTTAAAATCATATGAGCCTTTTATTTTGTAATGTTACCAACGTAAGCGGGCCCAATGAGCTGAACTGTTATGCCACTTATGTCACACCTAGTATAACCATTCCAGGACCTGCACAAAGTGAGTATGCCAAGAAAAGGAGGCTGGCTCTGACATTTGACCCCATAATAAATGTGTTAACAAACTTATTTCAGTCAACTCCAAAGGCTGATGGGAGCCAGGCAGAGAGAGCTAATGTTAGCCAGGAGGCTAGCACTTACAGTACTGATCGAATGTACATACGTTGATTTAAATCATACCCTGGAAGGGCCCATTCACTGGACTTTTCAGAGGCCCAGAAATTTCTGCGGGTGGGCCTGGATATCTGCAGATGTCTTTTTATAGACATGTGACAAAGTGAAATTGCATAGTCTAGTCAAATTACTTAAAACGTATAATTATATACTTACGGTAAACTGTTCTATAACAACTGTTCGCTAAAACATCAAGCATGTAGTACGACCCACAGCAGCTTGGGGTGTTCTAGTCATGAAGCTTACGAAGAGTTGCATTCACATGTTTGCTTGTAATCTGTTATTTCTCTGGTTTGTTGACTAGCTGTGCATTAGAACCTCAGTTTTTACACGTAGTACCAAGACTCTTTTGGACAAACATCAAAAAATGTCACAAACCCCTGAAGGATATTGTCAGATCTGATGGTATTTTATACACCAAAAAGAATTGGACTCTACTTAATTATTTTTTCCTTATTGTTAACACCTTGTGTGGCATATTCTCAATGTTTATATATATATATATATATATTGTTGAAGGCCACATGAGCACTGTTAGCTGATATTCATCTGTGTCTCTTCCATGCTCTGCAAAGGCTCAGCTCACTTGGCCAAATGTACATCAGAAGCTGCTGTAGATCTTTACAGAGAAGGTGGTTGCAGCACACTGCAACATTGCAGCAACTATTCACCAGGTATCACCTTCTACGGCATATTCCCATATTTCTTATATCTAACCAATTTCTTCAGGGCTACTTGAGCACCTGGAGGGGGGAGAGGGGCAGTTAGCAGATATGGGATTGGGTCTCTGCCTCCACTGTGGTTATTGTCAACAGGGTAGCATTCATGCCTAACAGGGCCACCAGAGGTTATCGCTGAGCCAGAGTGTGTATGAGAAGAGGAAATCAAGCTGCAGGAACCCGACGCATATCGTTCTGTGTAGCCCTCAGGCCAAGGAGGGGACAGGGGACAGTGTGTGTGTGTGTGTGTGTGTGTGTGTGTGTGTGTGTGTGTGTGTGTGTGTGTGTGTGTGTGTGTGTGTGTGTGTGTGTGTGTGTGTGTGTGTGTGTGTGTAGTGAAAGATTGAAAGGGAATCAGCAGTGTGCATTTGTGTACGGAAGAGGTAAATGTGAAAGCCAAGAGCCAGAGGGAAAATAGGGATGTGTGCGAATGTTCACCTCCAACAGTGATTGTGCAGATATGATGGGACAGGGCAAAGGGGGAAATAAGGTGTGAATAGGTATTTCTGTTTAGCTTTAGAATTGAGTGCGTATGTTGGTTGTAATTTGTTAGGATTGGAGGGAAATGAAACCAAAGACTGTGATACTCCTCCCACATGGATTATAGTTATTAGGAGAGAACGGGCAATTGAACCAGTTTCTGGTTTTATTGCGACATCCAAAAAAACTGCAGAACCATTGAGATACAACAGGTGACTTTGATCTGTTCTTTCAGTTGTCACATATTTGATTGAGACCAAACATCTGCCCCCATGTGCAGGGGCTGTTGTAACATATCCAAATACATTACAAAGAATATAGCTAAAGATAAGATTATTAATGGATTAATAATTTCAGTTTGATTAAAACAGCCCGTAAGAGCGAAATGGCTGAACCTTCCAAAGATTCCCAGCATGTTTTACCATCTATTCAATTTAATGTTTTCCCTTTGGTGCTGGATTGAGGGAATTTAGTGGTTGTTGACAATTTTTATGATACAAGAAGACCATTTTCACACCGTTGTCGCGCACCACTCGTATTATAGGTAGCCTACTAATCGAGAATAATGTCTTGATAAAAAAATATTTAAAAAAAATTAAAATGGCACTGGCGTTGACAGCCCTTTGTCTTTTAGTGGAAAGAGAAAAGAAGAGCTGGAGGCGACAAATAAGGAGAAACCGCACTAATGGGTGAAAGCATGGATACTACAGTGGCAGGCTCATGGGGCTTTCTCAAACCTGTGTCGAGAGCTGGAGATAAATAAAACCTCCAAACAGCCAATCAGAGAGATTCAACTTATTGACGCCGATTCAACATGTCGAATCAGCCAAAAAAAAGGCCGACAGGGGCGGACGTTTAGCGACGGAGCCGGACACAACGCAAAAACTGGGGCAACGACCGCTCACCGACAGTCCAACTAGGACCGTCGGCCGACGATCTCCTTTGTGTGTCAGGGCCTTAAAGGGTACAAAATAGCACATTAATGGGATTTTTAAAATGTATTACAGTAATTTCTGAGCTTAATTACATCGTCATTGAATGTTAACACTGAAAGCCCTAAAAACAACAATTCACAGTCTCAAGATGACGTGAGCGAGGCAAAAACTCCTTATTATATGATATTATTCAGACTTTTGGAGAAGTCTCAGCAGTTATGATACCATCTCACCTCAGCCAGGTGACTAAGTTATGTTCTGGGCACAAATGGAGACATCAACACATCACAGCACGGGGAGTGTCCAAGGAACCCTTTGATTGTAAAATGTTGGCTGTAGTGCATGTATGCTATTGTGTGCAGAAGCAATTCTCTGCCTTCACCTGTGTTTCCAGCACACGCCTCAAACACACAATGTGGAAGGATTAATGGCAGAACTCTACATAAGGCCAAATGGAGAGCTGGATGGGAGGGAGCTAAGTGGTGTGAAGGGCCCAGCGGTGGCTGCCTCTTACCTTTTTGTTGTTTTCTTTAATATCCTGAGGATTGAGCGACTTGTAGTCTCTGCAAGAACAGTTGGGAGGGTCGGAGGGGAGGCAGGAGGGGAAAAAGAGAGAGAGAGAAAGAGAGATAGTGGAGAAAGAGTTGTGTTTAAATATGCATCACATGTAAAGGCATTAGAACTGTAACATGCAATTTCATAGCAGTGCAATCAACAGAACTAATAGAGTGGAAAATATGAAAAAAATATCACACTGGAGTGCAGAATAAACACACACACACACACACACACACACACACACACGCACAAACATATACAGACATGTACACACACAGCAGAGCACAGCACAGCTCTGATAAATTATCTTCATGGGAGCTCTCTTGATTGGGCTGCAGGTTTTCTATATGTTGAGGGTTAAATTAAATACTAAACATTTAAGGAATCTCACAACAGAGTGCATTTATAAAAGTGTTTAAAAATAACATTTAATGGGGCGCTGGTGGCGCAGTGGTTAGTGTATGGAGGCTGTTGTCTCAAGCGGGCGGCCCGGGTTCACATCCCACCTGTGGCCTCTTTCCCGCATGTCATTCCCCACTTTCTCTCCCTGATTTCCGACTCTATCCACTGCTCCATTAAAAGGCACAAAAGCCCAAAAATAAATCTTTAAGAAAAAAACCAAAAAAAACCAAAACAAAAAAACATTTAAAAATAGAAGGCCAGCTATATAATGGACGGCAGAAAATCAAATAAGACTCTCTTGTCTTAATTCTAACCCTAACACTGAAAAATACATAGACAATTAAAGCAAGTGTGTTTCTTACATTGTGTCGGGTCTGAAGTGGTGCAGCAGGGCACAGAAGGCCAGTCCGTTCCTCCAGGAGGTGGTGAAGTTGGTGATCTTCACCCCGCGGTAGTTCTTGGTGACCTCGCGGCACCAGGCCAACAGTGACTGGCTGGCGTTGGGCTTCCCTCCCAGAACTGGGCTGGGGACGGGGCTAGGCTGCAGGAGGAGAGGAGGAAGATAAAGTAATAACGCTTATTACAGGGGATGGAAAAGAACATGGTGGAAGTATCGAGAAAAGAGGAGAAAAAATGTTTTTAGTTTGAAGGACTTTTTATTACTGATTGATGAGTGCCAGGACACTCTTAAAAAAGAGTGAAGGGGAAACTCAGCAGGTTTATTTTCCAAGTTGAATAAAGGTTAAATAAATGACATAAAATAAGTGGGTTTATGGTCAAGTGTCTTATGGTTATTTTAGAGTTTACCTACATTGTCATCCCCTTTCCTTTACATTAAAGCTATTTTTATTATAAACATACTTCTAAATAAAATGCTTTACTTGGAAACCTCCTCCGGACCAATTAGCTTGCTTTACTAACATACAATGAGCCAACACATGCACGTACGCGCACACAGCATAATGAAGGGTCATGTACAAAGCAGTGTATGACCGTGGATAATGTAAACATCTTATTAATTAGCTCCGCCTTTGAAGTCTTATCTGGGTTGAAAGCTTTCACCATTAGGAGCCTTTCCTCTCCCAGACTCAAAATCCCACAAATCCTTGGTGGCGTGGAGACACTGGTCCTCCTCTTGACAGCCAGCAGAACCAATGCTACTCTGATTATTCAGCTGGCTATTCACTAATCTGGTTATGCTGCGATAGATATGGGCTAATTCTTTCAGATCGCTTTGGAGAGAAACGGCAAAAATGTCACTGAGATTTGATTAAATTCATTAGAGGCTAGTGATCAAGAAGACTATGAAATGTGTTTAAAATCCAAGAATATATTACAATTATATGTCATAATAGGACATTACCATATAACTAATAAGGCAGACTTCCTTTATTAGATGACTCAATATGTTTCAGCAGGATTGCATCATGCTCAATTGAACTTTTAAATGCTTCTGTATAAATAAAAAATAAAAAAATCAGATGACTTTTAATTTGCAGGATCAATATATACAAATATACAGAGCTATTTTAGTACATTACCAAAATGACGACTAAATCTGCTTTACCGACCCATGTTTAAGACATTCTGTTTAGGTAATATGACTTTACATACCACCATACTTCTGATGTCAGGCCCTTTGGTTGAGCTGTCATGTCAACACTCTTTTGATTGTTTACTGTCTAAAACAAACAAAAAAGCACAGCAGCAATATGCAAATTTCAACCTTGACACTCTTGTCAAAGCTTGATGTCTGATCTGGATGCATGTGAAGTTTTGACAAGCCAAACCTTTGCTTAACCTTTACTGGTGAATGAGGACATTTCACAACCTGATATTGACCACAATAACACGTTTATCCAGTTTTTAAGACACACAGTGAAGGCCTGGAGAAAACACAGTTCACTACAGTGTGACTGATTATCTGGCATTGTAACAAGGCTTGCGGTGGCCGACCGACCCCCTCTGTTGTTGACTCTCTGCTACTGCATGAACAGGAGAGCAACAGAACTGATGCGGGCCAAGACAAATTTGTCATTACAAATTTAGGAAGCGGTATTCGAGTGATGGTGGGCTGAATTGTTGCATGTTTAAACCTTCTGAAGAAACCATGACAGGAAGTTATTCCGGGGATCGGTAAAGAGAATTGAGATGTTATATTTGAAATATAAATATAGACGGGTGCTGAGACCTAGAAGTGCAGAATGACATTTCTCTAATCTAATTTAAACCTAATTCATAAGACTTCAGGACCAAATGTAACATTGAATTATTTTAAGTTTGTCACTCCATAAGATATTTCTTTGTCTTTGCTGTTGACAGACATTACAACACTCAAAAAGGGAGAGGGTAATGTCAACAAGCATGAACAAAGATTGATGTCATAGCACAATTTGTCAGTGAGCTGTAGTCTCTGGATGTCTCTGGCTCTTCTATTGTTGTGGTTGAACCTGTGACCATGAAGCCTGGAGCCTGCTGAGATGCCACAAGGGCCAAATCAGATGAAAGAGACTGCAGGCCATTTCTAATAGCAACTCCTAACCTGTGTGTGTGTGTGTGTGTGTGTGTGTGTGTGTGTGTGTGTGTGTGTGTGTGTGTGTGTGTGTGTGTGTGTGTGTGTGTGTGTGTGTGTGTGTGTGTGTGTGAGTAATGCAGCTGCCCCTACAGCAGTCTCAGTTCAGGGAAAACGGTAGCAGGAGCCTTAGGGGCGGACACTTGACATTTCCGGCTTTAAAAGAGGGGCCTTAACCTTTCCCCGCAGCTTCTCCAGACATGTTTTTAGGCAGCTTCGACAATGCCTGCGTGCCACTCAAACAAATGGAGGGAAAACAAAGAAGAAGAGAAAGAGAGATAAAGAGTGAGGAAGTCAATAACGGTGAGAATCGTGTTGCAATTACTGTATGAGAAGAAGAAGAGAAGTCTATAAAAACAAATAACTTTGTTGTTTCCCAGTCAAATAATTAACTTCAACTAACAGGAAAACCTAAAAACACATTCTTCTTAACCAACTGATCTAAACTTGTTTCTTCTTCTTCTTCTGTCATCTTCTGCTTTTTGGCACCATGTTAGTGTGTCTTCAAAAGTGACTGTTTGTGTGTATGTGTTAGTAGAGTTTCAGTGTGGAGTGGTCTTCCTCCAGGCCTTCCCTTTCTGCATTTTCAAGTGATGGTTGAAAGTAGCTGTCTAATTTGAGCGCCCTAATTACCTTGGATTAGAGACCAGGTGCTATTAAAGCAATTAGACACACAGCACACTCCAGTGCCGCAGACCCTGCACCCTCGCCAGCGGAGAACACACACATACACACACACCTGTGTAACACATTGGGTGGGAAAAAGTCATATTAGCATGTGGGACATGGCTAATTTTCCATAAACTTCCACACAACTCATGGAAAACAACCCTCTGAGCACAACAGAAAACAATCGCATAAAACACAAATGTCATTGTGACTTTACTAAATCAAACATGATTCTGAGTAGTTAATCGCCAAATAACAAAGTGGTAGTGGGTTCACAGACATTAAAGCAAGGAAAAGAAACCTGCGTTAATAATTCTCTTCATCACTCCTGATAAACCAGATTTGAAGCAATATGGGCTTCATCCAACTACAGCAGCGCATGACAAGCAATGACCCTCCGTACATCACAACCAAAAGTGATGTAAGTTACTCAATCGGCGGCCGAGACCGTTCCACTTCCAGATAAAGGTTTACAAATGCATCTACACTCTCCAGCTTCGACATCCATCACGTATTGAACTAATAGCAAATCTGCTCTTACAGAAAGTGGCTGCTTTTCCTTAAGACACCAACACTGGGGGAGTGAAATTTTCATGAGGAACAGAAATGCACCCTGACTTATCAAACAGTCGGCTGTCTTGCCTTAAGGAAGGTGTGCACATGTATGTGTAATGTGTGTGTGTTTGTCTTTTATCTGTCTGTGTGAATGTTACTAGATGTGTGTCTGTTACACTGACACAGCCATGTAGCTCGCTGAGCTCGAGGGTAGGATTAGCGGGGAGCATTGCCTCGGACTACAAACATTCCATATTAAAAAATGAAAATGCAACATTCATTACTATCTGTGGCACATAACCTCCCCTCTTCCTCCTCCTCTGCTACTATTATACACAGGGCTAACAGCCTGGGCTAAAAATACAAGCCACTGACAAGAGATTCCATTATTCCTGATGCCTCAGTGTCAACAACATACATCCGACGGGGCAAAGAAAGGGGGAAAAAATGGAAGAAGGGAAAAAACGATGTGAGAGAGAAAGAAGGGGGTTAAGCTCACTACAATGCCTGAATGACAAGATAGGAAAAACCTGGGAATGGAAGAGACCAGGATCCTGTTGGTGTCAGGAGGAGGATTTTTTTCCCCTGTGTGTCAGTAATGTGTTTTTGGAAAGACTGGATGTGATTCAAGACATGAGTACCGAGGATAAACCATGATATGAATTACAAAATTGTCCATGGTCCATATAAAGTCTTAAACAAAGACGTAAGCTGTAAACTGCTGTTTTTAGATTTGGACAATGCCCTTAGATCTTCTATTCTGTAGGAGTCCAAAAACCGTTTATAAAAGCTTTTAGAGCATCTTGGCAAACATTGCCTTGCTTGTGTGCGCTGGAGAACACTTAACTCACTAAACGCCCCAGCAAAAATAATTTCACATGGCATGGATGAGGTAGGGGAAAGATATGAAGTGTAAAACATATTAAGAAGGATTCACACTCCTGGCTTAAATATGGATTATAATACGAACAATTTCTTCTTCACTTTTTGGACACAAGTGGAAGGCAATGCCTCAGATTATTTTTCTCCTGAAAAGTTGATGAAGTGTTTAAAATGTTGTTGTACTTTTTGTAAAATGAAAGTCAATAACTCAATAGTACCTCTTGATTAGTAAGACAGACTCCTCACCGTTGTCAATAACTGCAAAAAGTGGTAAATATCTGACAAAAAGTCACTTGTAGTCTTATTAATGAAGGACAAAAGTAAACAAAGTGAAACATTACACATGATTCATTACTTAAAGAGTATAGAAGACATTACTACTATCGGCCTTTCAGAGTCATAAAAAAGATACAAGTGAAATGCCTTAAGTGGTAGCTTTGTCTCTCCCTCTGGGGCAAAACGCTTCAATGGAAACTTAACTGGCCTCGACCCAATGACATAAACCCACAACTCTGTGGAGAGAAAAGAGCTTCCGTGTCTTTCCAATCTTACTTTCATGGCTTCAAAGCAGTGTCAGAGAGTGTCAGATTTGAGGAGGTGTTGAATCTCATACTCTTTAAAACTTGTAATCCGCTCAAGGAGCCTACGGCAAAAAAAGAAAGAAGAAAAAAGACCAAGCACACACACATCTACACATATTGCAAAGCATGAAAACATACAGAGTCAATTCAAATGACAACAAGGTCTAAAGTATATCGTTTAACTTTATATGTATATTCACTTCTATTCTTTGGAAAAACATTGTGCATTGGAAGCATTTAGTTCAGGCAAACACTTAGACACCTAGTTTAGTTCAGCTCTTTTTCAAGATGTACACACACACACACACACACACACACTTGAGAAACATTAATACCTGTTCACATTTAAGAGGATAAAGGTTAGTGCACTTAAGTGGCCTGTCCAGCCTGCTACTGAAAGCGCTCATCTGATTGGCTTGGCTCTGACTACCAACGTTCTCAATTATTTAATTGCACCTTCAATCAAAACAAGCAATTTGTTTAATCTCGGCATTCTGTGACCGACGTCTTCACATTAGGAAAAGACAGGGAGGGAAAAGAAAGAGGAATGATCGCCCAGCGTCATCTAAACCATGAAATTATGCTTCGGATTTCAAATGTCGCCTGCACAAGAGCGGAGGGGAGGGAGCAAAGTCCAATCAAAAGTTCAATTATGGAAATGGAATATGGAGTGGATGGAACAATAGGGAAAGATGGAGGGGAGGGGGGTACAAAAGGCTGGAACAGGAGGGGAGAGTAAATGTAGCGTGAAAAATAACACACATTAACATACAAAGGAAATATCGCATTACTGTTGTAATCGCACTGAGGAGGGGCTTCATCCAAAGAGAGCCGTGAGAGATGGCGTGTGTGGCGTATGCACGTGTGCATGTAGACACCGTTATGTTAAATCAGGCTTTATTTGGTGTGTGTGAACAGTTGAGGAATAATAACCCTTTACACTCGGATAGCTCACGGGGAGGTAAAACATATAAAAGACAGCTTCCTTGAGCAAGGCATGCAGATGCTTTGCCACCTTGTCAGATGAAATAGGACTGTATGTTCCATCTTGTTTCACAAATGTTTATGCTAAGGCTATGTGCAATAACACAAAGTATGAAAATATGTAAATACATTCATTATGATAGTGTTTGGGGGTTGCTAGTGATTCGCTCCGAAGAAAATACACTTCCCATCTAGCAGTGAACCGGCAGGCCAAGACAGAGGGCCTTGCAGCAGTTGGCTACTGAGATGTAAAATGCAAAAATCAGGGAAAAAGCGGTTCCCTTTTCCAGTACTGTTTTGCTTCCAAGGCCTATTCTGCTCCAAAGGCATAACCATGCAAAGCAGAAAAATAAAACAGGCGAGGACAGAAAAAGGCTTTGAAATTGAAATAAAAAGCATTCAATGAAAATAAAATCATGAATAAACACAGTTTGGAGGAGGAGGCAGACAAACGAGTGACTGTGCCAACTTGCAGTGTGCCCACCCGCCCGCTTGCTCGCCTAACGTGTAACACAGGGGTATAATGCGGTGTAAGCACTGGCTTTAGCTTGTCATGGAAACAGCAGTAGCATTACCCACACTCACGCCTTTGCAAATTGGCTTTGGCTGAGGGGAAAAAAAGAGACATGCACGCAGGGTGGATAGGGTTGGGATTGAATGTTTGTGCCTGTGTGTGCGGTAATGCGGTACGGAAGCCGTGATCTAGATAGGAACTAAACTAGACAATATCAATGACAGTATTGATGGTGAAAATATATCCATCTCTGCCTTGCTTACGTTTACACGGAACCACCTGACATTACAAACAACTATCAGACTTCTCCTCATATACCACTTACATCATGAAAGGTCAACAATGAATTTAAAACTTCTATAATCAGTAGTTCAGAGTCTATTCCCTTACAGTATTTTTGTATCACACTCAAGCCAAGTTCCTGTTATGACACATAACTAAAATGCAGTGCCAATATTCTGCAACTTTTTTTTATGTGTTGACTTGGTCTGTTACCAGCTTCCAAATCAGTGAAGTTCAGGAGAATTCGTTTTTTCCTGTGGTGTCACTATGATGTAATCATGACAGTAAATAAAACATGCCTTAATTTCACATCTGTGTCTTTTAAACAGAGAGAACTGACACGTTTCAACAGTTGAGTTTTGCTCAAAATTTAGAAAAAAATAAAATAGAATCACTACTTTGGCTATATACTGTATAAAAATCATTGGATGTTTAACATTTTAACATCAATATCTGTTGCTTTACAAAACCAGTCAAGTTTAACTGTGTTTGACTTTCAGATATGTACAGAAAAAGAGTGAAAATGTTGGATGGTATAATAGTTACATAAAAATGTTGCTGGTCCAGATCTGTGTTGCATCTTATGCCCCCTGCCCTCCCCTCTCTCTGTTTCCTGACTGTCTCATCACTTCCTGTAAACACAAAATACCCCCCAAAAAAGTATATTTGAAGACCTTCATTTTCTAGAATCCTGAAATAGACTCTTAAAGTCACCCCTCTCTTTGCTCTTCCTTCATCCCCTCATCTTCCTCAGATAAATAAATAAGCTTTGGGAGAAGGAGGAGACGGGGTGGGGGTGGCTCTTATAAATCTATAACGTATTAATCTCCTTTAACTGCCATGTTCAACAAACAAATTAGTGGTGCAATGGATTCAGAGATCAGCAGCACTGATAATGCAGCCATTTATCAATTAATCTAAGCCTTGGAAAGGAAAACTCATTAAGGAGGCCACTTTAGGAATTATGTTCCGCAGGTAAGGAGAGTGAGTGTGTGTGTGTGTGTGTGTGGGGGGGGGGGGGGGGGGGGGGTCTTGACAGAGCAGTTGTGCACCCCCCCTCCCCCCCACTACAGACTGCCATTGTCCAGTGCAGCGTGGGCCCCAAAGTGATGAGAGGGGTGATAGCACAGCCAATTAAAATGAACATAATTACAAAGTCACCCCTTTGACTCCTGATCAGAATACACATGCATCAACACACACATGCAGACGGAGGAAGGGTGTGGTGGGAGGAACGCCACAAACGGACAGAGACCATGAAGAAGAGAATGACAAGAGCATCCAGAGTATAGGAGGAAGTATCGATAAGTAAAGAGATAAAAAAGGAGGGAGAGTAAATGTGAACACAGGTGAGGCATTAGTTAAAGTAGTTTCTTAAGATCAGTCATGCAGGAACACATTTTTATCTTCATATCTAATTTACTGGTGAATCAGATTTGGGTGTGTGTGAGTTACTGACAGGGGTTGACCATCAGAACCAACACATCCTAATTTGCAAGTCTTCTAATAACGCTCCATTGCTGCACCATTCCATGGCATGTGGTGTTTAGTAAGTTTCATGTTAATAAATCCGGAAGACAGTGAGTGACCATATTTTTCAGGCACTACATAGTTGGATTCACTGTGGACTACTTGTGGATCAAAGGTATGATCCACTCTTTTCCAATAGATGGACTTCCTATTCCTAAATTTAAACACCAAAATAGAAATTGGGCGAAAATAAGCTGTGCTCGTTAGGTTTCTCTTGAGCTGTACGTTTAGAGAAATGGCTGCCTGAAATGCCTTTGATTTCAAGGAGCAGCTACCAACTTCAGCTGAAAACTGGGGTCCCAACTGCTGCTTTCTAACCATAAATCCAACCAAGACGAAGAAATGAAGAAACATGCCATATGTATTCATGTTCGGAATGCATTTTGACCAACATAGGACTGCATGATTAAACTTTTTTGAAGAAAGAAAACTGAGCTCCTTTGAGAATGCTCAATTAAAAGCTAAGGGAATGATCCCACTCCGAGATCAACCAGATAAGCACCAAAAAACGCCACTTAGTATTTCCTATAACACCCAAGAGCACACACCTGCATACCGTAACAGTCCAACAGCAGGGGTGCTGGAGGGCTTTATACAGAGGCAATTAAAGCCTTATCATTTCTATACTCGCTCTCCTCTCCTCAAACACAGGCACAGGTGCACACACACACACACACACATTTTGAAAAACAAATCACACAGACTAATTCATACGGTACTTCTAAGGTACTTTTTAAATTATGGAGAACGGTTGGTTTAATTCAATTAAAATGTAGTGGGGGCCACTTAAGGATGACGGGAGGAAGGTATGGCATGACTAAGTGAGCGCGGTTTTCAACAATGTGTGGGGGGTCTTAGACGTCTTGGGGCTTGAAGGAGTTTTCAAGTGCATGGACTTCTATCTCCTCACCCGAAGCCCCCTTAAACTTCACCCCAAAACCCTGGATCCTTCTGAGTTTAAGCTCCCACACACCTGGAGGACTGGGGCAGATTAAGACCAGATTAAGATAAAGTTACCCCTTCTTCAGCCGCTATGTCATTCAAACCCCTGGTCTCTCTGACCACTGGATAGAGGACACACAAGACAAAAAGGTTTGGTTCATTCATATATGAAGACACAGGCACGCACACACAAAGGACTTTCTGGTCATCCTCATAAGCCCTATTAGCTGGTTATAGAGCCTCTCATAGCAGACATCAATCATGGAGGGATTAGTCAATTCCCTCTCCAAATGAGCGGCGAAGGAAACTTCCCTTCAACTCTAAAGCAGGTCTCTCTCTTTCAGAGATTACACAGCGATTTGTTTTCATTTTGTTCCATCTTCATCGTTTTCTGTTTGACTTGCTTTTCATTTCTCTCTCCTGTGCTCTGCGTCTCCCTCGTTCTCTCCTGCTTGCAGCTTGTGAGGTAATCCTTGGCAGATAAAACTAAGGAGGACTTACCAAAGGCAGATTACAAGAGGCGCTTTGCGGAAGGCCCTTTTACACCAGTCGGCGCGGGTATTGAGGAGAGCAAGCTCTTTGCAGTGCTTAACTTGTGAACTCGACATGCACCCAACAGAGGAAGAGGTGGAAAAATGATAGCAGCATTACAGTAACTGGATCAAAGTATATCCCCCACAACACACATAAGATGCACACATTACTCATGCCTGTTCTTTCATGGAAACTGTACATAAAACAGAATTTAAAACAGTCCCTGAACTTGATAACATTTCAATTTTCTCTAACATTCCCTATTCCCTGAGTCCCAGAATTAATTGATACAAACACTTGACTATCATTTGGTCATGTCAATTTAATACTCAAAAACAGACCCTTAGGGCGCGGTCACACTAGCTATCTGTACCGTGCCGTACTCAAGCACGATTGGCCCCCCGCTGCGCCATTCCCACGCTGGCTGGCTCGGCCCGCTGTCACACTACACAGGACTATCCGGGCTTAAGCACGATTACGATTAAGAGAAAGAGAAAGAGAAAGAGAAAGAGAGAGAGAGAGAGAGAGAGAGAGAGAGAGCGCGTTGTGTAGCCAGAAGTGTACCGTGCCCGAGCACGGCACGGAGCGGTCACACTCGCCAAAACGAACTGGACTTTAGGGTTGAAGCGTGCTTGGGCACCGCACCCTTACACAACTTGACCCTTGTAGAATTATCTTAACATTCCCTTAAACAGAATCAACAGTTGAAATTGTTCAGTATTCTTATAACCCCCCCGACCAGACTTGATGACAGCGATGCCCTGCAGCATGAAACAACAACAGGAAGCCCAATGATCGGACCTAAACTGCATGTCAGAAGAAACTGGGTCTCCTCTCTCCCACAAGATCCAATGACAGACCACTCAGAGACTGCAAAGAGTTGGGGAGGGGTCCACACTGGGAAAAGGCAAGACATAGAGAGGTACTGACTTAGCCTATTTCCTCTCAAGGATTATTCTTCTAATATTACACAGCTTATGGAGAGGCCAATGTGGCCAAGGGGAGTAACTGAGTGTTCGATGCCTCGGTCTTAGAAATGGACCGCTATGGTAAACAGTAAATGGTCTGCACTTATACAGCACTTTCCTGGTCTTTTGACTACTCCAAGGGTTTTACACTGCATGTCACATATACTCTTTCACACACAATCACACACTAATGGCAAAGGCTTCTATGCAAAGTGCCAATTTGCCAACCAGAATTGAAATAATCACATTCACACCATTGACTGAGAGAAAACTAAGTCTATCATGGAGCAACGGTTGTTATGAATAGTTCCCTTTTAAAACAGACTGAAGATTTTGAGCAAATGTTCAAAAACTATCACTGGTGCGTGAGATAGTCAGATCTGCATTTTGAATTTCAAGATTTTTAAAGCAAAGTAAATCTTGTGACTTCTGTTTGATATCTTTTAAAATGGTCATCTATCTACTTTATTGACAATTATGCATAATAATTGCAAGATGTGAATTTTTTTTTTTCCTTTATAAAACTTTACCTCAAGCAACCGATACTAGCACTCATATTGGTAAAGGCCTCCAAGTTTGGAGAAAAATGCTTAAAACATAAGATTAATTCATTCTCACAAGCAAATGAGACATGCAGTGAAGTCAAGGTCTCACACAGGAAACATCCTTTTCAGATCTCAACTTCTGAAAAACACAGAATTTGTAATATCGAAGTTAAATATAAAACACTGTCTTTGTGAAAAAGTTAGGTCCAAAAGGCTTGCTTTTCTTTATATATTACACTTCACAGTCTTTGTTAAAGGTATGTCAAAGTTATTAGAGAAGATAAAATAACTTTGGACCTAATAAAATGATAACCAGATGAGAGACCTTGGGCAAAGATCAGAAGACTGATGACTGTCCTTGTCTCTGGGGCTCCCCTCTGTCCTCCAAAAACATCCGTGAGTCGTCACGACAACCTGAGTAACACCTTACAGTGCGGATGTGGTCCTCTCCTGCCGCGAACCTCGGTGAAAGCTAATTAAGAAACATCGCAGCCTTCTGCGAACTCAATTAAATAATGTTAATTTATTCTAATTTCAATTTGGAGGTAGTCTGAACTGAAGGAGGGGGCTGTGAAAACAAAGTCTTGGAGAGGAAGGAGAGCTCTGGCCTCTGCCTCCCCCCGGCACAGGAGCTCTCACAACCTGCAAAACTCCAATTTAATTTGAACCCTTTCATTAACATAAGTAATCACACAAGCCCTTCAAGTGGAGGGGAGAAAGAAAACATACCTCTAGTGTTGGTTCATTTATCTCCTCTAGAAAGAATGAGTGGGTGTAATAAGAGGTGGTAAAGAATCCCTGTTAGATTAGGACTATTATTTTTTGACTTTCTATTGCAGAGACAGACAACAAAAGTTGAGACAAAGGAATTCAAAATAAAGTCAATTTTTTCTTTGTTTTATTTTGAAGCTGTCAGCTTGTCTATGTACATGTCAGTACCATTGTGTTCTGGTAACTTACAGTTTAAGATGTCTTTCTCTGTCAGAGATTCTCTGAGAAAATATTAAGATAATACAGAAGTTTTTTCTTCAAACTTTTGACTTGTACAAGCTTCCAACTTTTCTTTATATGAAAATAAGGCAAATAATTCATGAAGCGGAAACTTGATGAAAATCCAAAGATCAGAGAATCTAAGTGTAGAGCGGCCTGACTGTGGAATAGAGATGGAGATGAAACAGAAAGGAGGAGCAGGGGATCACTGAATTACTGGGAGGGGTGAAATCAGCCCCGGGGAAAGAGATGGACTGAATCAGACCAGACAGAGCTCACAACCCGCCCAACAGGAACTTCGTCTGTTCATTTACATTAATCCCACAGATATTTCCATCCTTCCAGCTCCTTCGCAGATACTAAACTTAAACTTGACGCCTTAGAGGATCTATATCTTCCTGACATGACAATAGATGGACACACTGGCATGACAAACATGAGGTTTTCATATTACCTCTGGACAATCTGGTGGACAACCTGGGTCAAAAGAAATTCAGACTTGCACATTCACACACATAGCATACAGGTAGAATTTGTTCGAGCACTTCCAGTAGTTCAGAATGAATTTTAACAGCTTGTTTTTGCAAGGGTTGAAGACTTGGTAGCAAGTCTTCAACCCTTGGTAGGAGGAAAAGTCTCCTGTAACGGTAAGCATTTCTGTCTGGGATAATATTACAACATCATAAATGAAGACTTACAGACACATGTGTGGAAAACACTTTACAGACAACTGAGGCAAGCAGAGAAGAGTATAAAGCAAAACTACACTAGATGTGAAAAACATCATGAAAGGGCCAACTTACTCACTTTGAACAACCATGACAACCAAGCAGAGTTGGAAGAGGAGCCTGTAAGTTAAAGTCTGTTATATCAAGCGATTCTGACATTTGCTTTTTCACATGCAGCCAGTCTGGGTAATTTCCAGGTATTTCAGGAGTGAAGTGAGAAGTGCTTGGATGTCATTTTCATCAACTCTAAGGACAAAAACTGTTAAATACAACAAACATACTGAATGTGTTTTTCATTTAATTTTAATTTCATGACCATTCATGTACACTTAACTTATGCTTGTCAGTGTAGACAGGGAACACATTGTTTGCTGTTGTTGGTAGAAAAAAATGGAACAACAATGGCAAAAAGGCCAGAGATTTATTGGTTTGGACTGAGATGAAAATATTGCTGCAGTAAGTAACATGAATATACTTTTTGAGGACCAAAGTGAACAAGCTACCTTTAATGTCTGCATCTTTGTTATTAAAATACTTTGTATCTGTCCATAGCCTCTTAAACATAATCCCAAAATATTAAAATGAATGAGGTCAAGAGTATTGAATTGAATTTACTGCAATAGTTTTCAGCGAAAAAAGTGCATCGGATACATGAGGATAAGAGCTCACCCACTGACTACTATCATCAGTTAGAGACCGACAGAAGCACCAAAAACTAGAAAGAAGTAAAAAAGCACCTCAGGCCGATACTGCATTCATTTTATGTTCTCTACAATGTTTGCTGGCTTTTACGAGAGTTTGCAGAGTTTTGCTACTTATCGCTGAAAAGAAAGAGAACAAAATGCTTTTGGAAGCTCCAAAGACGCTGCAAGTTGTACATCCACATCTCAATCAGACGATGATCCACGCTTCATGTAAATTCTCTAATCATTTGTTTCACATCTCATTGCTTCTGCTGTATTCTACGTTTATAAAAACACATTTCTAAATCACCATTGCTGAACATATGTTGTGCTGGCCAAAATCCAGAGCTTTCAGCTCTCGTTTAAGCTTAATGTTAATCCTTCCATATGTGTAATACCTGTGTATTGAGTAAGTGGGTGCACACCATATGTCCTGTAGATGTCCTGATTTTTCACAGGCTGTCATTGAAGTGGTGGCTTTTAATGAAATGACAAGGAGGATAGACAAAGTGCAACGCTAAATCTGGTCAGGCGAATTCACAATATGCAAAAGACTTCAAAATATGACACTTTTACTTTGAATAAGTTGTTAGCGGGCGAGTTAGCTGCTGACATTATTTTTTCTCCATGATACATATTCCCTTTCCCCCTCAACATCTCCTTTACTTCACTAACATTACCTCTCCATCTACCCACATAGACAGGTGTCAGATATAAATGGAGAAAACACTGTATGAGTTTTTAGGAGGAAAGGCTATAATAGCCTTAGTACATACTCACTGAGCAGAGCCTACAGTGTGCTGTAAACTATAAGAACAAACCACTCATACATGCATGTGAGCACAAGCACACATCTGCACTCTGCACACGTTCATAGTGTGATGATGTGTTGGTTTCGTCTTGGCCTCTCATAGAGGGAATGTCTTCTCTTAATCCTCTCTGACTTCATACATTCAAAGGTCATCTCACAGCCTACACATGGCTGAGGCATGTGTGTGTGTGTTAGTATGTGTGCGTGTGTGTGTGTGCATGTGTGTGTGTGAATAAGTGAGTGTAATACTGCTTAGTGTGATTAAGAAAAGGAAACCTATTCACACTAGCTGTATATGTCAACAAACCCTGTAGGCCTATGTATGTTACTGTGAACATCCCATCTCTCCTTCTACTACTCCCTGGCCATCGCCCTTCTCCCCCCCCCCCCCCTCCCTGTTCTCCTTTCCTGTACCCTTCACTATCTTCCACCTATTCTCCTTCACTGCACCCCCCTCTTCCTCTTCAGTTCTCACCCACTATTCATTCTTTGCATCTCGGTCTCCCTTCTTCCCCCACTCTGTCAGTGGCTCCAGAGGCAGGGGCATCTTTTGGCGAAGTGTGACCCACCACAGGCCACTGGCTTTGGGTAATTAAAGTGGTTTAGGCCCCCTCACCCACGGTCACAGGCAACTGCAGCTGGGTGATAAAGGCACTGTGCCATAATTACATGGACGGCCAGCATCACCGCTCAGCTACACTAAAACAGTCAGCAGGCCAGCTGCATTAGGACGAGGGACCTCTGTGTGTGTGTGTGTGTGTGTGTGTGTGTGTGTGTGTGTGTGCATGTGTGTGTGCACAGGGAGTCAACACCCCCTTGTGATCGCTCTGCTGTAGTTAAGCCCCCTGTGTTTAAGCCCCACATAGTCTCATTGAGCCCCCACCCAAACACACACCCACACACACATATTTTAACCCCCACCCATCCCCACACCCCCAGCCAATCATTCCCCACCAGTGGTCTGACTCCTGCCGTGAGTGTGTGTGACCATCAGCCATTTAATTAGACCCAGCCATGATTTACCTAATTTTAATAAATAAATAAACATACGAAAACACCCCAATAAACAAATACCTATATTCAAATGAGGAGCTGTGGAGTTCCATGAGCATAAAGAATGGGGCAGGAGATGGGATTGTGCAGGCGGAAAAAAAGCTAATGTAAGGACCACTGGATGTGGACACACAAGCACAAGCCCACACACGTACACACACTTACTCTGACACAAGCTAAAAAGACTAAGTCAGAGAGGAGAAAGTAAGTAGAATATTGTCAATAGCTTTGGAATAAACAATTTCCAAGTCAAATATGTACTGAATATAAATAAAATGACAACTGTGTTATGTATTTCCCAATCTGTTTGAAAGTTAGGAACTATTTACACTAAAGGTATAAACCTAGCCAGTTCTCTGACACTGCCTAAAAGGAGTGCTCTACTAAAGGCTTTATTTCTGATTAATTTTTTTGTACCGACTGATATGTTTCCTGTAACCTAGTATAGCTATAGTTTACAACAAAACTGAAATTTGTCATATGGTTGTACTTATATCTATTTTATCCATTTCTGACATAAATCTGAGATTTGCAGTTTAGACTGAATGCTATTCGGTCAAAGTTCTTCAAAAGTTGTGCTTGTTTGGGTTGGAGTGAATCAAGTGTGAAAGTTTATTTCCTCTTACAACCTATTCATTAAGCAACACACTGCATCACCATGCAGAAACTGCAGAAACTGTATTTATAGAAAAATGTGTTTGCGTTTGCTGTGTTTTTGAACTTTAATATCATGGAGGTGAAACCTGGTTACCTTTGGAGAAGAGGAGGCCAACTCTCTCCCAATCACTGCTGCAACCGGACCGGGCCCAAATGGCTGGGGTCTCTCCCTGTCAGGACCCGAACTGGGTTTGGGAGCCTGCACGCTGGGGCTGGGGCCGGGGCCGGGGCCAGGGCTGGAACTGGGGGGTGGAGGAGCCCTCCTCTTCTGGCTGCTGTCCATATCCAGGGAGGGGCTGCCAGCAGGGGGCCGCACAGGGCTCGATGTCCTTGGCTCATAGAACGGGTTGGATCTAAGAATGGAGGGAGAGGAGAGGCAACAAATGAGAAAAAGACGAGAAAAAGGTGTTGAGTTAGTGTATGATAATTTGGAATAGATACTAATTTGGGCACTGACCCCACAGGCCACTAAGCCCCAAAATTTGCTGACTGTTATATAAAAATAATTATAGTAGGATGAAAACGTCTTTGAAAATGTTTTAATTTAGGTTTACATTCAGTATATATATTCTATCACAATGTCCTAGTTCACATAATAAAGATCTGATGGGCTAATGTCCTTACATCTGGTGAAATTGTAGTGGTAGCAAGAGGTAATCGAACCTGAAAACATTATTTGATTATTTAAATTTCACTTAACTTAGCTTTCAATAATTAGGACATTTGTTGAACTGTACGTTGGTGCTTTGGTGGAGACTCGCAGAGTGGAGATACAACTCTAATTTAATGCCTGATGGCCACAGAGTCACTTTTTGTTGTAAAATGATTCAGATTGAATGCCCAGCTGCTTTAAAGATGAAGTTAGTTTATTCAACAAACGCAAACTGCCAATGCTGTAATATAGCACTAAAACAGATTTGTACAAAATATATTACAATAGAAATTGGCAAAAACACAATACATAATAAGTCATTCTTTTTCATGGGTATGATTATTATTACTTTGAAATTCAGTCTCACTACATTTAATACAAGAGCATACAAGCTTAAAATATCAAGCCATGAATGAGAGAGAAAATAAACACTTTAGTTCTGACTAACCATTGTTTAGTGAAACTTAAGGAAACTGCTACATGGAAAGAGAGTTTGGTGCAATCCAATGACCAACACACACAAATGAGAAGGAAATAGAAGACGCAGGTGCACTGAGGTCAGGTCAGTGTGACCTCATATCCTTAATGCCCAAGGTGCCCTACTGACAGACGGACAGGTAGGAGCACAAAGGCAATGAAACACACACACACGCGCGCGCACACACACACATACCGGAGTGTTATCAATATACAGGCATGCTTGTGGCACTGAAAGCACGGGCAAGGCCTTGAGACATTCACTCATCATGCAATGACCGTTCCTAAACAAACAAGAGACTTGGTCTGAGAGAGTGTGTGTGTGTGTGTGTGGGGGGGGGGGGGGACGCAAGAGTGAGAAAGAGAAAAGCTGATTGACTAGCTATCTGTCTGACGGCAGAGCGATACACTGAGGGGAGAGAAGAGAAGTGAAGTAAAGAAAATCAGACAGGCCTTTAGAGCAGCTTTAACAGACCAACACTGGCTAAAAGACATGTGAAAAGGCTCCAGTCAAAACACCATGCTGCCCTCTTGAACTTTCTATTCTGCAGAGAGCTGCTCCTGATGTAAACGACAGAGCAAAAGAAACAAGCCGATCCATAACCTGTCTATATTTAGACAGCAGAGAGGACTAATATGTACGGCTAGTGTGACAGCTTCACTCAACAGCCAAAATTTACGAGCATGCTTTTACAATTAAGGCACAACCATTTGTCCACAGGGGTTACGCACTATCAGTAAGACAACTATGCAGACAAAGATAGTCTGAATATTTTTTCCAGATCTTAAGTAACTCATTCTAAGTTTTAATGAAAATTTGCTGTGTTAATGCATGTTTTTAAATACAGTTGCTAATGAGTATGTTATATTCTGACTTTGTATTTCGGCTGGTCACTGTGGCTGTTTGGTCCACAATCTCATGCAGACAGTTGGACGAGGTTTCACTGTCTTACATCTCTGCCCTTAACAGATACTTTTTATTTTCTTCCTAGATTTGTATGTTTTCCCCTAACATTAGTCATATTTTATTATTTTGCCTACCATTTTAAAAATTCCATTCATAAAAAAAGCTAAAAAAAAAAGTAAATGATATGATATTTATGCTAATATGGAATATTTTGTGTTCACTGGGATCATGGAAATTATTTTAAAGGCAGCCAAAGGAAATTATCTTCTGTTCTGTTCTAACTACTACATCATTATTTAAATGCAACCTTTTCAAATAAGTCTCATATCAAGATATTTAAACTGTATCTGTGTTCAATTAGAAAGACAGAAGGATAGTGACTATATATATAGCACAACAAGCCACTCATGGTTAAACCTAAATTCCATACTGAGAGGTCGTCTATTTTACTAAATCACAAACATCGGTATCACTGTGACTGCTTTATGTAGGCTGAATATCTAAAACAACTTTAAAACAACAGCTTTCTGCATCAAAGTAAAGGCAAACTCATTTCTATTTCACTATTAAATGGCTTACATTTTCTGTCTCATGATTAAGTTAAAGGGGGTGGAAAGGAGGGGAAGTTTGAGTTGAGGAAAGGAGGGAAGGAAGAATTGAACGACAGAGGAGGAGACAAGGTGAAAGAATGCAGTGAAACAACAGAGCCCTTGTTCCTGTTGAAAGAGCTGCCTCGTCACTCGGCCCTGATAGGGGGGCTCCAAGTACCCTTCTATACCCCTCTCACACAACTTGGCCTGCCATCAGTAACCAAGCTGAGCTCCCTGGACTCCTACACTGCTGCTAATAAAGGCTACTCACAGATACAGAACACATGTTAGTGTGCTACTTCACTTAGCAGCTTAGGAAAGTGAATATATCCGAAATCCTCAAGCAAACAATAAACAAACTTCTTCTTTAGACAAAAGGTTAAATACAACTATACATTAAGAAAGAGGCTTCAAGTTTTCTTATATTGCACCAATGCAAGTGAAAGTGTAACTAATACAAATTAAAGTTAAAAAAAAGGGGGACAAAACATGAAAGCTCTGGTATTGTCATCTCTAGACATTGCACCTCCAAACAGTTAATCTATCAACATATTTGCAATATCAGGATACAAGTATTTCACCAATGCCCCCTGACAGCTGATTAAAAAACTTAAAGGCAAAGAAATAAGAGATAACTTACTCATCAAGTTCCTCGTCCTCGTTGGGAGCAGTGTCAGCGTACAAGTACTTGCTCATGTCTACAGGCCGTACTCCTTTCCTCTGCCTGGGTTTGGGGGGTTCAGGGTCTGGCTGGAGGTCCATGTCTTGTTCGGGCTCGTCAAAGGGGTTCCCTGGGGTTGTTAGGGTCTCAGGTTCATCTTGCTCGTTGAACGGATTTGAGGAGTCGTGGTCATAGAAAGGATCTTCATAGCCCTGCTGCCGTGGGACCGGCTGGCTGGGGGGCTCTGATTGACCAAGAGGAGAGAACTCTGACTAAATCTTAACACATTTTGTAATGTACCTGGAAAAACATGATCACTGTAACTCAACGCGCCATGTACGAAGGCTCTATTCCGGCCTGTACACTAGCTCCTCTCGCATGTCATTCCCCAATCTCTCGTTCCCCAATTTCTAACTCTAACTGCTGTCCTAGCTCTAAAAAATAAAGACACAAAAGGCCCCAAAAAATAAAACCTTTACACAGTCATCATTATTTTTAAGACAACTGTGGGAGCTTTATTTGTGTTGGAGCACACCACACTTGAAAAAACAAATCATACTGGTACACCTGTCTGCTCAGGTGGTCAGACAAAAAATATTGGTTTAGCTGTCTGAGGGAGAACATTGAGGTCTTTCTGCGACAGTTACACATGACTACACACATTCAAGGTATGTGCACATCCAAACCTTCAACTAGCATCACCTGCCATCCTGCCGACTCTGACAAAAACAAACACCTGAGCTTCTACTGCTTGACCAAAAGATCGAAGTCTGAAACCAGCTGAAATGAATGAAAACATCACTCCACCACAATAACAGATACGGTCTCATGCATGGGTTGAACATACCTTCCTCATCTGGATCACCAAATGGGTTGAAGTGATTGGGTTGAAGGTCATCATCTTGATCATCAAAGGGATTTCTGTTCATGGCAGGAGACGTTTCCTGATCCTCGTCTTCCAGGAAGTTCAGCTTGTTGATCAGCTCTGTTGCCACAGAATGAAATATAAAGTCATATTCACGACTGATGATGAAGACTGACAATAACAGAGTCCAAAATAACAGATACAGGACATAAAAAAAATCCCAAAGTGAAATGATACAAACATTCACAAACTCAAATAAACCAATATCTGCACTTTGGAGTGAACCATGAGCAATAGAGACCATCCAGTCTTGGTTAAGTGATCCCTCTTGCTGGAAAGAGCTTCCTGAACTCCTCTGTGCTCCTCTGCCACCTCAGTCCACTTCAACACATGTTCAGCAGTAGCATTATGGGAAAATCTCTGCGCTGTGGTCTAGGCGGTTACTCTGGGAAACCGTTAAGGCAGTTTTGGAGTTGCTATGGAGAAAATAGCCAGAAAGGCTGAGAATGGTCCACTTCATCTTCATCTTCCACGCTGGAGCTGAACTGAACGCTGCCAGGGTGCGGGACATCTTAAAAAGAGTGTAGATGTGTGTGAAGTAGATGCCAAGAAGTGCTCCTGATCATTGTGTAAGAATCTTAGCAAAGAGAAAATCTGTTGTGTGTGTGTATGTGAGTGTGGTCTAGAGACCTTCAGTCTATATGTGAAGTGTTTTTGGCTGATAAGAGGTGCAGCATTTTTCCTCAACGCTTACTGACAACAGTCATGACCCATTTTAGACCCTGACAAGTGTGCATGGTGTGTCTCAGGCAGTGATGATAACCCCAAGACTAAAATACCAACGTGATGTTTACCATTAGGCTTACTATCATAATCAATTCAAATTCAGAAGCTACCCCGATACCTTTTTCTAGCTGCGTCATTGTACAAGGAGCGATGCACTAGCAAGAGTATGGCTGTAAACATGACCCTAACCAAGTCTCAAAATGCCTACAAACCAAACAAATGTGACAGAAGAAGAGATGGATGAAGAGAAAGGATATTTTCACACAGGACAGTGCAACTCCAGTTTGTCGGCTGTTATTGCGATTTTTGCTCCGGTGTTGAGAGTCAGTAAAGTGGCAAAAACCTCTTATGAACCAGACAGTGGTACTATCTCCCCATTGCCATCCTCTTGACCCCTCCGTTGACAGCGCTCTCTGCAACACTGCAGTAGAAGGTCAGGGGTGTAGGTGAATTTAAAACTCTGAACATAAGCGGGATGCACTGTTTGACTTTCTCTGAATTTGTGGAAATCTGATGTTTCACATTAAAGTCTTACATGAAGCTAATGTAGGCTGATACAAAAAGTTATGTGGGGCACTTCACACTCACACAAAAGAATAACAATCTAACAACTTGTGCTTTGCAGTCACAGGAGAGATGAAGATTTGTTTTGTGTAAAATGTCAGGCGCCTTAGTAAGTGTTAAGTTAGTTCTGTATCACAGAAAGCTAAGAGTATACATTTAAGTTGTTTTATTTATCACAAGCAGCTGGCTCAGGTAGAGTGGGTTGCCATCCAATCATGGTGTCAACAGTGAAATTACCAGCTCCTCCGTTCCCATGTCAAAGCATCCTTGAGCAGGATACTGAACATGAATTGCTCCCAAAGGCAACAGCCTTCGGTGTATAAATGTTTCAATTGCTCCCTGATTAGTGGCCTTACATGGCACAGCGCCATGGTCCCAACCAGAATGCTTCTATGCTTTGAAACGTCTCACCAGCATGAGGCCCATGAAGAATACCAAGATTCAAATGCAGAGCTCAATTGAAAACATAAAAACACGACTTTTGTTTTCATGAAAATATTTTGTACATTTTATTTTTTGGATAGGGTTTACCTGGTTTGGTTCACTACCAATTGCAGTAAATGAAAGGTGAAGGCCACACTGTCAAAAAAAACTATAACAGGAACAAAAAGAACAAAAAACAACTGATGTGTTCACAGCAGCTTGTACAGCACAACACCACATGAACCAATAAAATTATGGGACCACATGAACGCGACACGATCACAATACCAAGGATGGTATAAGAGGGTGGGTGAGGGTTGAACCAAAGAGAAAGAAACAAAAGGGGAATGTTGGAAAAGGAAGGATTAAGAAAAATAAATGTATGGAAAGAAAATGTAGAAATGATGGTTTTGTAGAGGTGACACAAAGATCACAACATGGTGGAGGAAGAGTCAGAAGCACAGGGTGAGGGGTGAAGAAAGGTGAAAAAAGACCTTGGGAGGAAGCGGCAGGCTTAGCGGTTGCTTTGCTTGCTCGCTTAAGGACACCATCATCATCATCATCATCCGCATGTAAGCAGCTGAGGGCATTCAACTGGTTTACTATCTCTGTAAAGGACAGGGCCATACGGGAAGGAAGGAAGGAAGAAAGAATAGTAGTGAAGAAGGCAAAATAACACAACCTTTTGAGTATTCCACACACACACACACACACACACACACACATACAGGTATGTGTATAGCTGAAAAAGATGCATTCATATCAGAGCCTAGACCTTTATATGTTATGTCTTTGTATTCTAACCAGCTCTCGTTCATTTAATTTAAATGTGTTCTGTAGGAAAAAACGAACTGGATAATGGACACACTAACATGGAAAAAGGCAGAAAAAGTTTAACTTTACTTTTTATCTTTATTTTAAATTTAATAGCTGAGGTTCCAGCCTGGGTAGGTAAATACTTAGATGAAGATGAAAAAAACACTTTAAACCCACACACATCCATATTCATGAAGATGTACAGTGCATCCATTCGAGTTATAACACATTCCCTTTTCATTATTTACGTACTGTAAAAGGTAAAAAAGAGAACATGTGCTTTACAGGGTTTGCACGGGTTAGCTTCACGTCAGTATTGCTGTTGTAGCTTGCTGGCTTGCAGGATAGGTAGCGTGCAGGGGAGGAATATGATAGCAGGGAGTTTTGGCAGCTCGACCAGGCCTTTGATTCAGACGCACACTAGTGAAGCATAGCTGTAGGCCCTTGATGCATATACATATAAATGAGACAAAGAGCAGGGAAGGGAAGGGAAATAAGGGAAAGCAAGAAGCTTAACATGAAGAGATTGCGCTTCGAAAAGTTGGATTAAGCAAAGCAGGAGGCAGCAGGGCCAATGCTTACATGCTGACGATAAAATGAATCCTCAACATGTATGTATGGGAGCTAGCGGACCAGTCCACCAACACAGGAAGAAAGCAAAGAACAGGGGGTAACTGGGATAGCGGGAGAGTAAAGCCTTAGCAGTTAAAGAAACCTGAAGCCGGCATTATATTGTGAATGAATGTCATGAATTTTCAAATTCTCACTTCTTATTTATGTAAGAATGCACACGCCCACACAGAAAATAAGCAGAAACTTCAAAAATAAGTGGGGGGGGGGGGGGGGGGGGGGGGGGTTTGGAGACCGTAGCTGGTATAACAGACTGAAATGCCCTTAAAAAAAAGCTTTAACTCACAGCACAGAAAACACACATTAGTGTGCCAATGCATAATGGTTGATTGCAGCAAAGCAGTTACCTCAGTGACTTTGATCAGCTTCACCTGTGTCAAACTTTAAACAAAATAAAAGGTGCTTCTTGCAAGTTTTCACCTGTGATTTTTGCAGCCTTCTCCTCCTGGTTCACCCTGTTCTCCTCATCCTCCTCGTTCTCCTCCTCAAAGTCGTCCAGGTTGCCGATGTCAGCCTGCTTCATGCTCATCAAGCTGGCCAGGCTCTGCATGTCCTCATCACTGGGAAACGGGAAAAAGAAAAAGAAGTCAAATAACCCATTACACAGATAAGCACTCATCATAGTTCATAGGTCATAGATACATGTAGTTAGACTTAAAGTAAACATGCTTAATTATCAGAGATTAAAAAAGGGAAAGACATAGATGAATGAATTAAAGAAAAGTCATCAGAATAGTATTTTCATAGAAATGACTTATAGAAGATGGAGAAAACACACAAATCAACCAATAAAGCTGCAATATCTAGTACACAAACATATTTAAGGTTACTTTAATTTCTACACCTTACTGTTAAAACCCCCCAACACAACTCCCCTCCTCATATTTAGGCTCTGTCCTTCATACATACTCTACCTACTGTCACTCTTCTCAGTCCACCCATTGTTGTCATTTACTTTACACCCTCAACCACTTTATGCATTGACGCACCAACATCTCCAGTATTCTTGTATTTAATGTAGTCTTGTGTACTCTGCCCCAGTCCCTCTATGCCACCGCTCCATCATAATCAATGTGTTCTCCTCTCTGTTCTTTGTGTTTGGTGTTTCCCAGACCCAGAGGCTCATTTGAACTGGTGTGATTGAGTTTGTTTGTGTGGTTGACATCATTCCCCGAAGGGTTAACAAGGGTTACGCACCATTGACCCACCGCCCGCGCCACAACAAAGGCCTTGTTGCTCTGCTCTGTATGTGTGTGCATCTGTGTGAGTCCCAGCCAGACTTTAAATGAAAGTTGCTGCTATCAAATTAGAATGAACAACAAACGACAAAAATTGCGGTTCAGTGTATCCTTAAATGAAAGTTGGAGCTATCAAAGAATAATATTTGGCAATGAATGAAAAGCTTCAAATGACATGCGAGAGTCTGTAAAATTAAACTTTGTACAATCAAAGAATATAAGACTGAGTAAAATGTATCTCCACACATTATGTGTCTACAATATTGATGTGAACATGTGTGTTTTCCAATACTTTTTTTAAAGGGTATACATAAATTAAAACTGTACCAGTTACCACACAGATAAACTGGATGTGATTTCTTGCATAGCAAAAGACATCAAATCTGGTATAACTTAAAAGCAAAGCAATAAAGTCATCAATGCGAACATTTTGTTATCACTTAATCAAAGTCCTGCGTTTTCTTAACATTTCTTAATGTTTGGTAACCAAATGTCTCACAAGTTCAGTTAGAGACTCACAAATTTTAATTTATTTAGCTGATTTCCATTTCTCACATTTCCGACTTTTCATACATGATATGATTGATATACTACAGTTGCAAAACACAAATTGGTGTAGCACTTGACTCTATGTTGTCAGTGAAGTGCAAGAAGCACACTGCAGTCGGTAGTCTCCATTCAAAGCAGCACACGGAGTAAGTCTGTCTCATCTGAACAAGTCCTGCAGGATCAAATCCCAGGATATGGTCTGTGTCTATACTTCAGAGTATCAATCCTTCTTCACCTCTACTGTTGGACCTGTCACGTCCATACTGCCAACATATTAGCTTGTTTGTGTACAGCTGTCCCATTTGTGTTCAAGTTGCTGTGCACAGACATAAAACGTGCTGCGTGTGTGAGTCTGAGATCATCTCAGAATCAGCTATATACTAGCCGGCTAACACAGTATCAAGAATGTCAATTTGGTGACTGACTAGCAATTCCAAGACTGCAAGTCTGCAGCCCTGGATACTCTCGTCTGGATGCTCTCGTCAGGATGCTCTCGCCTGGTGGCCTGAAGCCACGCCCCCTGAGTTTCTAATTTTCCAAATAAAGCTCCGGAAATCATGCAATTGAATTGTCACGTCATATATTACAAACATACTAAGTGCTTATGTAAATACATTCAAGACTAAATAAAAAATAAGCAATTTTGCCATTCTTGTGTACTGTATATGCACTCACACATGCTCTTGTCTTCTTTTGGCACGGTGGTAATGTTTGAATTAATGCACGAGTTCGGAAACTGCTTCTTGACCCAGCGCACTTGCCGTTGTACATTTTTGGAGGAGCGGGGCGCGAGAGCACATGAGACGAGAGAGCGCCAGGGCTGCAGCCATACCCGTCTCAGCAATTCTGGCATTGACTAGTGAAGGTTTAATCGCGTATATGCGTATGTCGCGTTTTGTTCTTAGTTGTTGGTATTTATTGCAAACGAGATCATAGACTTACGTGGCTTTTCCCTCACGGAGGAAGATGCAGGAGAGGGAGAACTGCAGCGTGGCTGATACCACCTTCTTGGACAGGGGCTTAAACTTGAGTTTGACATCTGTCTGTGTGGGCATTGGACTGGCGTACTGTTTCATGTTTATACTGCTGGTGGCCAAGGCCTTCCTCCGCCCTGATGGAGACTCCTGTAGGGAGAGAGAGAGAGAGAGAAAGATGAAGCAAATTACGGACAATATGAGCTCATATTTCTAAGCCGACAGTCCAGAAATCAAATGAAAAACAAAAACAAAAGGCAGAAAAGAGGCCTTTTTTGTTCATTTCACATCTTCCTTTGGGGATAAAGTATTCTTTCATCTTTACTGATGACTGGCAAAAGAGAAACAGTGTAGTTGGTCACTGATGGCTGATAAATCCAGGGCAAGGTAATATTTGGGGGGCCCTGCATTCCTCATTGTTAATTCAGCTGTAAAAATCCTTCCTGGTATTTCCTATCAAAGGTCCATGCTTAAGCCAATCCGCTGTACTCACAGATGTGCTCTGGGCCAGGGGCAAGCAGTCAAATTGGAATTTGGGAATATGCCACAGACCAGGTGATAAGAGTTATGGAATCAGTGACAGGAGCCTCTCTCTGTGTGTGTGTGTGTGTGTGTGTGTGTGTGTGTGTGTGTGTACAGTGCTCACCAGAGGACAGTGTGCAAAATGAGAACTGTCAGAAAGCCTTGTCACCAACTGTTAAATATGAACATTAAACAGTTGGGGACATTCCGGCCTTTCGTCTACCCCCTCCCCTTTTCCTCGCGTTGGGGTCGCCCCCCTAATATAATGGTTGGGGAAACACTGGTGGTATAAAACACATTCTCTCAATCTAAAACGTCAAATTTCACTTGCTTCCCCTCTCTATTTGACTGCATGAAAAAGAGCACATAACTCTACACACACCTACACGCACACTCTTGTGTTATTATACCACAAAAAATACCTTCTTGTCTCAGCTGTGAATCGAGCCCTGAAGATTCATCCCCTCATGCGCACAATTCTGAACAAAGTGGAGCTGCTAGCTCTCTTCCACACAACACCAGTTTCAGAGCACATATACATATACACATACACTCTGGCGTGTCCTGTAGATAAAGCGATACAAGCTCTTTACATTGTCCTGTTTTTTGATGTCTTTACACACGCGCGCGCACACAACTCAGAGGCTTTGGCTCTGTGGGGAAAACTCAATCTCAGCCTTATCGCTGAGGACCGCAGGGTATTCATTCATACACACTTATACACATATACACATATAGACATCCATACAGAGTTGGTATCAGTACAGATGTAAAGCTATTGGTTAAATAGTGAAAATAGTACGAACCTATGCAATTTTGGAATAAGTATTACAGTAGTATTCATCTGCAGGCTGGCCAACAACATAGTATAATGAGTATGGTGACTTCACTCTTGTTATTTACAATCCTTCAGTAACAGGCATTTGTGCTACATGTGTCCCGCTAATATTCTACCTTCAAATAAAAAAAATTAAAAAGCCTGCTGTTGTTGTCAAAGTCTCTGTGTCTCTGGAGCAAAACTTCAAAATGTGTTGTTGTTAAGGTACAAGTGCATTATTTTAGATGTTGGTACCTTTGAGAAACAAGAGACTATTTCATCTTGGATGTGTAGTTAATTTATTTGCTTGAATTGCAAGCTACACAAAAATGGAAGTTATAGCCGAGAAAACATTTTTATGGGTTGTTGGTTGACAAAGAGATTCAGCCGTATTCATTCAAGGCGGTCTAAAAGCAGAAAAATTGCAACAGTTGTGCCCCTGCTGCGACTGCTTGAGCTGCTCCATCGCAATGTACCCTGGTACACTGCAGAATGTATTGCTTCTATTGATTTGATTCATGTTAAGCGGTAAGCTCTGATTGGACATCCACATTACATAAAACACTTGGTCATGGTATCTTGATATTGTCATCCCATTCTCATTTCCAATCAAACATCTCTGATTGTGTGTCCACTCATTTGAGTCCTTGTTCACCAAAATGATTAGTTGTGTTTCACACCTATATTATTATTACTGTATTTATATTTGTATGTTTGATGTTATTGTGTTCTTATTTAGCTTGTATGTTGTTGTCATAATGTAGTGTATTGAGTTGTATGTCCTCATGATAATTACTTCATCAAAAAGAGACCAAGGCGTTGATTTACTTTGTTTTGGTGAGCAACAAAGTCTGAAGCAGCAGTGGGAGAGATGTGGTCAATAAGAGGTTGTTGGCATGAAAACCAGACAGGCTGAGAAACTCTGACAGACTTTCTCTGTAACTTATGAGCGATCTTAAATTGCTCTGGTAATGTTGCTTCTCTGACCTCAATTCTACTGATTCTATCCTGTCTCTCCACTCTTCTATCTCTTGTCGCAAGCCCACTCTACCTCTCACCTAACCCCCCCATCCTTCCATCTCCCAACCTCCCAACCTCAATCCTTGCTCATGGTAACAATTAAATTGAGAGAGAAAAAGAACACCATAGAAGAAAACAACTGTGTGACTAGTGAAGACACTTGACATTTTGTGCTGACATTTGAGCCTTGATGCTTTTGCCGGGAAACATAATGACAATTCATCACCCCACCACCGTCCTTAACTTGTCCAAAGAACAACCCATCAGGTGAAGAGGACGATGGGGAACAGAAGTCTCCCTCTCCACCTCTTATCTCTCTGCAGATTACACTCTGGCTATTATACTAAGCTAATAGCGCATGTAGACGCGTTATGAATGAATTTGCTAAATGCACCAAACACTTTAGAAGAGGGGATTTAGCAAAAACGAGGATGGGGAAGAAAAGGGGGAGAGGGGTCTTGAAAAATAGGAAATACTTAAGGATATGCAAATACCCCAGTACAATAATGGAATAACCGTCTCAACAGATTTGTGTAGGGACAGCAAACAATGGAAATGTGCTCCATTTCCCCGGATGCTGCATGTCAATCAATGTGTGTGTGCATGTGAGTGTGTATGAGCGTGTTTGTGTGTTTTAGAGAAAATTAGGAGAGTGTAGCCAGGATTAGGGGGACTGGGAGGTTGTGACAATGTGTAAAATGGAAGCGAAAGGACAATACAGAAGTTTAATTTATTACAGGGGATATGACTATCAATATGTTCTCCCTTTGTGAGCCAAGAGACTAAATACCTAAATGTGTATGTGTGTGTGTGTGTGTGTGTGTGTGTGTTTGAGGGGGCACAGTGGGAGAGAGAGGAAGAAGAACATGGAAAGAGAGAGAGGATATAAAGAAGGAGGGAGGGGTGATGGCTGTATGCTGCCCCCTAGCTGCATCTCTGAAAAACTGCAGAGCATCATTTAGGACCAACAGTTTGCTCTTACTGTAACACGTACAAAAACAGGCCACGTGAGACAACATTTCTGGAAGTCAGTAAAAAAAAAAAAAAAGAAGAAAAAAAAGAAGCACGCAAACCTGCCAACAGTTACTCTACACTGCCTAATTAATATTATAACGAGATAAGAAGGGTGTGTGTTTTTGTTCAGAGTATACCAGTCCTGCCCCTCTCCCCTGGTGCCAGCTGGCCCCAGATCGATCCACAGATGCTCCCCTGGTGGGGGGGCAGGGGTCAGGGCAGGAGGGGTGCCCGGGGGTCCTGCTGAATCCCTCTACCCCAAAATGCCAATGGGACGGGCCAGGGAAAGGAGGGGTTGGGATCCTTTTGTGACTGAGAGATGGATTAATTAGGCAGAGTGCTAAAAAGAAGCTGGCTTCTTTGTATGGACCTGGTCTGACAAACGTACACGCTGACAATTTAGTAGTGTTAGCACCTGATGAACAAAAAGAAACACACAAACGCGCACCAATAAGCAAATGGCTTTTTAACACAGGTCACCAGTCAATTTGTTTCCAATTTTAATATGATCAATAGGTCAACTTGATCCATACAATAAATCATTTTTTGCAAACAGTTTGCATATCCACAAAATCTGTTCTAAGACTGACCATGTTTCCAAATTGCTTGTGTGATTTGTTATACAGGTGCACATTTTCCTTCAAACGTGGACAATTTGTGTTTTCTTTATTGTTCTGTTGTATTACTGCTGAACTATTGTCTGTGGTATATAATGTACAACCCATCTGTCAAGCAGTGAGCGTGATGTTGTTGACGCAGGTAGACGATTGGGCTCTGGTATACCAACAAGACCGATCAGTGCTGAATCACTGGTTCAACATCAAGCAGATGATTATCTGACTTAAGTCGGCTTCCACAAAACAAAACAATTCGAAAGTGGAGTAGAGGGACGACCTGAGGTCACAAAGACAGTGGCCTACACTTACAATGCAGAAAATATATTGAAATCAGCTAAATTTGTCTAAGGCCTGAAAGAAACACTATTAATTTAAGCCTAGTTTGCAAAATTCAACATGACTAGTAAGCACTGTTGCACTCCCTCTTCAGCTTATTGACTGTTTAACTCTATTGTAACCACATAAATTGAGTCAGAAAGGAAGAACACATTACTATACTAAAACCAACACAGTAATAAAGGGCACAATATGTCTAAGAGTACAGCAAGAATCATAACTTCTGTTTTCCCCTATTTTTTACACTATCAGAGTGAGTGGAAGATGGGTAACAGGAGTTGTTCTTCTTCAAATCCCACTGTTTTTCTATCTTTTTCACTCTCGTTATGACATTTGAGAGTCTTAAAGCGATGTGATAAATGCTGCAGACCCAAAGCAAATGTGGAAACTGGGACGACAAATAATAAACTCCTCAGAAGGCTGTACACAGACCTTTGTAATTTGTATTCAAAGGGTTTAGAAAAATAAAAACCTATCTCAATTTGGCCCATACAATAACCCTGAGGTAGCACGATTAGCTTTCAAACCAAAATCAGCTGGCTCTGTCTGAATTCAGCAGTCAGCATATTGAAGGTGGGTGGGGGGCACAGCGCACTGTCTATTCCTCTTGCCTCAAGGTCACAGTTATTGGAAATGGAGACATCCAATGTGCTCACATCTCTCTTAGAATCCGCACACAATGGAGTGATTCCTCTGTGTCAATTTGGCCTCCCCTGATAACCGATAATGCAGGCCTTTTTACATATCACCTATGAATAACGCACTATAGGCGTTATAGACACACACACACATACACACACTCAGATTAGGACCAATTTATTCATCTGCTACTATTATATGTGAGGATTTATTTTTCCCCCCCCAAGCAATATGTGCGTGTATTTTTAAAGGCAACAATGGACATAAAAGGCATGCAATACTATCACAGCCAGCATGTGAATTACAATAACAATGGTCTTAATAATGGAATGAACTGTGAAAAAGGCTTTCATGTGTATTGTCACATACACACACACATATGCACAGAGTCTCTCTCACACACTGACACACAAGAAAAAAGGACCACAGGATTTCTCCTCACTAGGACCAGCTCGTGGATCAGATTTTGTGTGAAACTTCCAAAATGGAAACATGTTTTAGTGACCACAACTTTGTCCCCTGGGATGCATGTGCAACAAAACACAACAATGTTTAGAACAGTTGTGGCAAAGTGATACATCGCATTGTAATTGAAGAGAGCAAGGGAGGAGGGAGATTGATCACAACAAGAGTAGGATTAGGCTTGTTTGAAAAGAAAAAAGGGCAGATTATGGCTCAGTGTGTGCTGTTGTTTTGCTGAATAGTCAAGTCCTTTTTGTACAACACAAAAAAACTGGACATCGGACAAACGTGTGTGCCTACTGCCAGGTTACCGGGCCCCATCAGCACAGGTCTGCAATCATGAGGCAAGAGGAGCAGACTCATAGGTGACAGTGGGGTAAACATACATTCACAAACATCCACTGTAAATAAACAAAACTTCAATCTCATGAGGGCAAAATCATGAAGATCTAAAGACAGGATTCTTCTTGTTTAGGTGCCCTAGACATAATACAAACTAGCAGTATACTAAAGTTTAGGCAATTTTGTACTTACTTACTTTACACCTGAGAGCTCCAAAAAATAGGTAGTATACTATTATTAAATACAGATTTTAAAATGATCACAGTTTTAATTAAAGAAATCAAATCACTGTCATTTAAAGCTGAATGAAGTGATCCAGTAATGCAACTTTTTCAGTGGCTTTAGGTAAAAACTTGTACTAAGAACTGATCCAATACCACAGTCCAATTGATTTATATAGTTAGCTGTCTGAGGTTTGAGGTGTCTGGGTCTCAGTGGTAGAGTCAGTCATCTCTAAACCAGAAGGTTGGAGGTCCGATCCCCAGCTCCTCCAGCAACATGTTGAAGGTATGTTATGAAGACTGTGTTGTTTTGTGCGTAAAAGTGAGAAAGGCGTGGGGGGTTTAGAGAAAGAGAGAGAGCGATCGAGAGAGGGGGTGGGGGGGGAATTCCTTTAATGCAGGGTTGCCTCTGATGGCCCAGATGAAAGGAGGAGAGTCACAAACCAACCAGCCCTTAAAAAGGTCTAATCCTAACTGGGAGAGGGGTCTGATTATTGGGGACTAATCTCTTGCAAGCTTGCAACACCAAGGCAAGCACACACAGACATGGGCTAAAAAACAGCAATATTTCCAGAGGTTTAACAACATTAATAAGATCAAATACACAAGCTATAATTTTTCTCTAAAATCAGCCTGATACAATGTCAGCAGAAGAAAATATTGCTGCTGTGACAACAAATCGCATCTGGCTAATCTGACTTCCTTCATACTCATCCACCTTCCAAAGTGGTAACATTTGACTTGAGTGCATGTTAACAGCTTACTATGTGCTCTAATGAGCAAACATATCTGACTGGTTGTATCTGACACTTGAGCTTAATACTCACTGCAATGTTATAGACAGACTCTTCAAATTAAGATTAAATTATTTGAATGTGAAAAAAGCTATGCAAAGTCTGAACAACTGAAAGTAGAAGATTCAGATTTAAGCAGAAACATTTAAAAATTATTTTGAGAGAGACTTTTGACCTTACATAAACCTATTTAAAATGAGATATAATCTATGTAAAGCTGTAGCAAACATTCTTTTTTTATTATCATTTCCTCTTCAAATTATAATTATAATTCCCACAGCCCTAACAAATATCAAACACTGCTTTCTCTGTCCAAACAACGGTAAGAGACCATCCAAATTTTCATTTACTGTAAAATAAATGGAATACAAAAAACAGTTGTTCATTAATCTACTTAATCCCAAATAACCAATAAACCGACTCATTTGTAGAAGCTCTAAAGTTTTGATGAGAAATACAACCTTGGAATGCGAGTATCAATGTTACTTTCAGTTATTCAGTTGATTTAATTTTGGATTAATTTTTTTAATGAAAAGATCAAAGAAAAAAGGAAAAGGGACGGCATAAATGCAGCAAAACCTCAATAGTCAAAAGCAGAAACAAGATTATGTATGGCATCTTTGCTTAACTAAACTAAACTAACTAACTAAAATGTGCCTTTTTCCAATGAGTCTGCATCAAATTCATAACCAGTGGGGGGAAAAAATGCCAGATGGACACCAAGCTAGTATCTCATATCCTCTCCGTCTCCATTAATTTCTGTCCCTCCCTCCCTCTCTCTGTTCTTATCAGTGTGTCCAGGGTGCCCTCCTCTCTGTGACTCTCCGGGTCTCTCTTTTGGGTGGCCCTCAGTGCCCCCCACACACACTCAGACCCAGAGCATGCACTTCAGACAGGGGGCTAATGGGAAAATAAATTACCAGCAGGCAAAAGCCCTGGCTCTGCACTTCTGCTGGAGAGAGGAAAGGAACATGGGGGGTTTGGAAATAAGGGGGGGGGGGGGGGGGGTGGTGTCAAGAAATGGAGAGAGAAGGGCAGAAAAAGATGAAAATGAAAGACAGAGGTGGAAAGTGAGGAAACTGACAGAGAGAAAAGTATAGAGAAGGGAAAAGATGGAGAAAATGAGGGAGAGAGGGTGATGGAGAAAGAAAGAGCCGGAGAGGGAGAGGGAAGGATAGAGGTCGTCAGGATTATAGCAGGAGTTCATCCTTGGGCAATGAAGTGCCTGCTCATCAGTTTTCCCACCATTTCACCATCTCTGGCCATCATAGAGGCCTAACATGGACAATAACATCACCACACACACACAAAAAGCCACTGAGCCAATTCCTCCAGCGACTGTATCTGGGATTGATTACTCCGCCTGTATGAAGCAGCAGTTCAGTTATCAGGATGGCAGATTCACCACAGTGACAGACATCAGTGGAGCAAAATCTGTGTCCATGTGTGTACAGGTATAACGTCGGACCACTTTGAGTGCATGAAAGCCCGGATGTGTGAATGCGTGTGTGTGTGTGAAAAGTAGTACAGTGTTTTTCTACCATAGTTTTTGCGATCTTTTACCTCTTTAACAACAACTCAAAGCAGAGAAGAAAATATGTCTCAATTCATCATTTAAGGTAAGTAAATAATTCCTGGCAAGTCTGAACTCAGTGATATTGGCTTTTAGAAATAAAAGTTATTAAAACAGTTATAAATCTCTGAGTGACAAGTAAGCGAGAGAAAACGCAATGCCGTGGTTAGACTTGATCATCGTCCGATACGGTGGTCACTGTGAATTTGTGCGTTGACTTGACCGACAGACATCACAGACTACTCGGTGGTACCGGTCGTTATGATGGTGCAGAGCGCTCTGTGCTTTCATTGGTCAACATTATTGCTGTGACGGAACACATTGTAGAAGGCAGAAAGAGAAATCAAACATGCTAGACCTTCTGTCAGGAGGCTGCGAGGTGTCCCAGATGTGGCCTTGATTGTTGTTCACTATGAAACACTTCACGAGATAAAACATTCATTTTCAGGGGGCAGACGGATCCAGAATCCTTACGTCTAACAGATCGCGCTAAAATCATGCTTATAACAACTAGCAGAGTACTTTGACTACTGTTCACAGTTGCATATAGAGCTGAACGTAAAAAACATTTAAACAAAACACAGTGAAATATGTGGTGGCAACAAAAGCTCCCAAGTGCAGGTTGAGTTTCAGCATTTGCTTTTTGTGACCACGGAAATGGCAAACCACTTTTGTACAAAGCTACTTTTTTGAGTCTGTTGGGACAAACACAGGCACTCAGGTAAAATAAACACGTTACACTAGGCAGAAAAAACAGAAAACATCCGTCTATTTTGATTTTATCTTAACTTAATGTTGTAGCAGGATTGTATGCAGCAAAGTCATTGTGCCCTACAGAACAAATGATGTATGGGATCTAGTCCTTATGTACCAAAGCTTTTTATTTTGCACTACTGTGTATAAAAAAACAAAAAGGTTAATATCTGACCCTATACACGCCAATATAACCACCTGTCTGATACTTAGTATTAGAAATTTGAATGACACATTTCCATGAAACTCCAAAATCCCATTCTGAAAAGAAGTATTGTGATTACTGTATGAAGATCCTCCTCCCCGTCCAGAGGAGAAGCTGTTAGGAAGAATACAATCCCAACAAGATCCCTGGAACTTTCATACTTCAGAGATATCAAATGTTGTTTTCCGGGTAACAACAACAACAACAACAGCATCAGATTCTCCAAATGCACTCAATTGTCACTTAAAGGATCTGTTTGTTTTAGCAGTTTTAGGTAGGCTGCAGAGATCTGACTGAGCTATGATAGGGCCCTAATCCAGAGCAAAGCTGATTTGCGTAAGGGGGGGAAGGGGGGCTATAAGATGGCCTGTGACAAAAAAACAATTGCCCCAAGTGAGAGTGTCTCTTTTCCACCCTGCTCCATGACAAAGGTGTACTCTCCATGCTAAGTGACAAATCTGGGGAGACAAAGAGCATTAGCAGGGTGATGCTCTGCTTCAGTGCTTCTGATTGTGGCCAACTCAAAGAGAATCTAATATGGATTTTAAAAAGAGGAGAGGGAGAGATTAGAATGAAAGAGAAACAATGAACACCTTCTACCAAGGGGGAATTAGTGGAGGGATTGGATAAGGAGCCGGTGTGTTTATAATGGGTGTGTGTGTGTGTGTGTGTGTGTGTGCTTGTTCTTTAAACTCCTTTTTTAACAAAAGAACAATAGGTTTCCCAAATTGTTTATGTGCATTTATATGGGAGACAAAATCACACACAAAAAAGCTCTTACTCATATCTACATTTTTAAATGGTAGAAGAAGCATTTAGTATACAGTATGATCATTTTTATGATATGTTTGTAGTGAATTGGTTAACTAAAAAAAGAATGAGCTTTAAATGTTCAGGTTCATAGATGAACACAAATCAATAAACCTTTGGAGTGTGCTGCTTTACTGACTGCACAGGCATTTTACTCCTGCTACAACAAGAGTTTCTTAGGTAGAACTACAGCAGAAATGCAACAGCAATGGGGACTATTTGTTGCCTTTCCTTAAAGACAGTGTATAGGCCCATTTTATTGAGTAACACCCAATAGAGCTCGACTGACCAATATATCTGTTGGAAGACTTGGGCCTATCATAGGTGTGTCACTATTGGAGTATGTTACGTCATTTCTTTCTAAAAAAAAACATTAAATACAGAAAACATGCTCGGGATATTTTGAGAAGTAATGTAATCACATGTTCAGAACACAATCGAACTCGACGCTTTCTTACAGCATTGTCTGCAGCACATGTAGCATAGCAGCACAGCAGGAGAGTAAACAGAGAGGACTGTTTGCATTCAGACTTGAGAATTTACTAAATCGGCCGCCATTTGGATGATCAATTCACTTTACCCACTAATGTCTGTATTTGTCTCAATCAACCCATACCAGTCATGTTCCAGATGGTACGAAATGCGTCCTTCACCATCTCAACACCTGAGGATGTTCACCATTACTGTTAGCCACCAAAGTGTCCTGACCCCATCTTCAATGGGTGTGTACTGATTTATATCCCAAACAGAAATGTTTGGGGATCAGTGTAACCGTCAGTAGCAGGCTTAGCGCTGGCATCAGAGCAAATCGCAAGACCCTATTCATTGCCACTTACCAGAACAGTTGGCTCAGACGCATTGTGTGCATGTGTGTGTGTGAGAATGCTCACACACCAACACAGACTTGCATGTACTTGCTATATGAGCGGATCTTGAGGAGATAGCGTCAAACCCATCACCCAGCAGGGTACAAGTTAAAGCTAAGTTCATCAAAAACCTCTCTGTATTTGTGCATGCACATTCTGTCACCACCACTACCCAGACACACACACATTTCCACCCACGCAGGCTTGGCAGGTCAAGCTTGTGGATAAACAGGGGGATTTGTCGAGGGCAGTGTTTTGCGGGCCACACGGGCCTGTCTCCATCGCAGGCAGCCATCTTAAGTCGCACAGGAAAAATAAATAACCAAGAGATGGAGATAATGACTGTTCCACTGTTCTTGTCCAATCGCAAAACAACTGTCTGGCCACCCATCTTCCCCAAAAACAAGGTGAGATGAGGACAAAGATGGGAAGGACAAGCCTGGTTAGAGCGACCAAGGAGGAGTGTAGGTGACGCCACAAGGTGATAGATATGACCTCAGAGACGACGGATTATGAATAACATACGACTGAAAGCTTCAGAGGTGATAGCAGTATTGTAGCTCTGAAAAATGGTCTAAAATAGAAGACTGGGACTGACATTTTCTTCAACACAAACCTGTCAATTTTCCGGAATGTAACCAGCTGGAATAATGACAGTCTTTTTTAACAGGTGAATGGCGCCTCGTATTTTAAAATGTATTCTCATTTGTAACCAAGTTTCAGTTCCAAACCGGATTCCCGGTTTTTGGGATGTGTTTTGTGATGTGTCTAATTCCCGTATTGCAATTATGATGAAATAGCATTTGACTGCACAGCCCTAGCACCCATGACATTACTTCACCTTGTTTGGGTCTGTAACAGTGGCACTTCCCTTTTGTGTCAAGTGAATTTTTCTCAGCGGTGACATTCATAATCATTCATTCATGTTTTTCCCAAAATCATATGGTATAAGCTGTAGTTGGTAACATCAACATCTCGAGTCAAAACACACACACTAACTCAAGCTTCAAGGTCTACCATGTGAAGGCCACACAGGTGGGGAAGCGGATGTTTCCCTGGTGACACTTGTGTTTTGATGTTTATTTTGGGGTCAAACGTCACACTGTATGAGGCAAAATAAAAAACCTGTTTGTACTGGTTTAGACTCTGCATGTGTGTGTGTTTGTGTACAGACAAGAAATGTATCTATGTGTGTGTGTGTCTGTGTGTTATAAGTGTATGTGTATACATGCTGTGTGTCTGTGTGGGTGTTTATGTGCAAATATGAAAGAGAGAGGCTTCATATGCGACTGTGTGTGTTTGTGTGTTTCCGGCAGTGTCTGGTGACATCTGCTGTGTTGTTGGCTTGGAGCGGCGCACAGTGGGCTGCAGGAGCCTCAGACTAAGGAGATGAAAGCCGAGGTCACAACCTGGACCAGTGGGACAAGAGACACTCACTCACACAACACACAAATACAAAGTCACACATGCAAACATAAAGACGTACACACAGACTGTAGGCACATGGTACTAACACACAAGGTAAGCATATGTCTCTCTGTCACACAGCGGGCAGGGGGGCTTACAAGAATACAAGGACGAGCAACTGAAGAGTAAACGGGAAAGATAAAACAGTAAAGCAGACAAAACAATATGAAGACGGACAAAATACAAAGCCACACAGAAACATAAAGAACAGTGTGAAAAAGATTACTCAAACAGAGGGGCAACAGTTAAATCAGTTTAATTAACAAATACATGCATGAAAGCAAAAGCACACACACACACACACACACTCAGAAGGTAAGAAGAGGTGTACCAAACAGTAGTGTGCCCCAACTATAGAGAGCAGAATCTGGATGCCCAAGTGTAAACAAATGACAAATGTGTGCGATGGTGTCTTCAAGAATATATTCTTACAGCCAGGTGCAGCCATGAAAAGGGATGCTGTCAAGTATCAGTTATGTTATCATGTGACAAACTATTCCATCATCCTTAAAATATCCATCGAAACGCCCTGCACACAAGTTTAAAGGGTTCAAGTTATGTCTTTTTTGTTTTGTCTGTAGTGGAAATCCTGATTAATACCAGATCATATTGTTTACAATAGAAAATATGCAACACATGCAGTGTTTTTTTATAACAAAAGTTCTGTTCTGGACAAAAAAAATGTGAACACCGTAAAGCAGCAGATTCTCATACTTTTCACACAGTAAAAAAATAAATGAATTACCTTTATTTACAAATACCAGTGCTCAGACACACATGTAAAGAATACAAAATACAAAATGTACAGATCATGAGCCACACAATATATAATCAGACAAATTTGGTCACACACAAACACGACACATTCACAGAGTGGTCGTTAGACACACACATACACACTCACACAAACACTTCACGGTAGTGGTAGCAGTTAGTCAGCAGACAGGCCATGTGATGGGGTGGTGTGGTGTGGATTAGGGGCCAGTAAGCCTATTAGGGCGACAGGAGGGACCACCCGGCCTCCACAGCCACCTACAACCCTCACCTACACGCACGCAAATACACACACATCCCACTAACATAACTGACTGGACTCGCAAGCAATGGCATAGTTCACCAGAAATAGGTTCAGCTTCTCAAAAAGGATACCCACACACAGAGATGTACAGCTACACACACTAAGCTTTTAGCTGAACTGTGTGGAGTTATTTCCTTTATACAGTTGTAAAGGGTGGGTGTGTGTGTGTGTGTGTGTGTGTCTTCATTTTCTTATTCATTGAACAAAAATAATAGATGTTAGCAGAAAGAGTCAGAATTTAGACTTGTCATAGTATGTGTGTGCGCCCATTGTGTATACTTATTCTGTGTGTGTGTGTCTGCTTAGGTAGGGGTCTAGTCATGGGGGGTAATCGACAGCATCTGTTGCCTCTCCTCAGGGCGATTAATTAGATTAAATTAATTTGGAAAGCGTGTGTGAATGTGTGATCCCATACTAAGACCCCCCACCCCTACCTCTTTTCAACAGTAACACACTCACACACACACCCAAGCACACACACTAATTTACAGCCTTGCCGCTTTAAAGTACAAAGCATATATTATTTAAAATTAACACTGTGAGCTCACAGTAACACACAACACACACTTCAATGTGACACAATAAATTAGGCCTTTTGAGTTCTCCAAACTATTCAAGAAATAGGAAATGAGCAAAGGTGAAAACTTTGGAGACACACACATGCACACGAGTGCAAATTAATCCCAATTTGTCGGCCTCGGCACGGGAGAAACTTTTGGGATTTCATACTTCATACCAGCTTTTGTCACCTTTGCGTGAATAGCCGAGGGCTGAAATAATTGTGTTTTTCTTCCCAAAGGCCCAGTCAGTGCTCACAAGCCACTGGCCTACGTAATGTGTTCCAGACAGGGAAAGAAGGGGGGGAGAGGGGGGGGGGGGGCAGTATACACACCATGGCTATTGGTACAATACATCAAGGATGTGTGTGTGGGTGTGGGTGTGTGTGTGAAGGTGATGGAAGAGGGCTGGCCTGTGAGTGTGTGTGACTGTGGGTGCCGTGGTTTTTCAAGGTCTGCCCGCTGAGATGAGTGTGTGTCAGTATGTGACAGTGTGTGACTGTATGAGTGTGTGCAAGTGGGAGGTATGTGGCGTGGAAATGGCCTTAATGGAGTTGGATGTGGTCCACAATAGACAGGACATCAGCACAGAGAGAGGACTGAAAGAGAGAAAGAGACTGAGAGGAAAAGAGATGGAAGGGAAGAGAACATGGCCAGAGGCAGTGACAGAAATATCATAAGACGTGTCAAAAATCCAGAAATGTTCAGAATAAAGTAACACGGGTAAAATATCAGCCAATAAAAGCTGCATTAAATGTGATACTTTAAATGTATGCGATGACACAAAATATATTCTCAGATCCTTCCTTTGGTCGCAACATTGCAATGAAATGCCTTTTAATATGTGGCTTTAAATAGTTTAAATGCATATCTGATATCAAAATGACTCAAACAGTCAAAACTTTGAGTGAAAATGAAAATCAGACTTTCAATGACATGCAGTGGTGCATAAAACAATCAGCATAGTGCATAGACAATCTGTGAGTCCTCCGAGTCAGAATCAACGGTGGAAAAAAGGAAGGCTGGAATTTGTTGTTGTTGGAAGAGATGCCAATATGTGTTCCCTAACATATAAGTGCATTACATTGCTTTATGATAGCTGTGTAGTGTTAGCCTAGCTCTATTTTATTCGATTTTTGGATAGAGATCATGAACAGCCCAGTAAACTTCTGAGCCAACATTTTTTCATTTTTCAATTCATGCTGCTGATAGTCAGACACCCAGCATCTTTGGGTTATTACTGTTTGAATGATTAGTTTGGTCAATTAATTGAATGATTTTTGTAAAAAAGGTTAAGACATAACCTTGCTGTAGTCAAACCAAATATTACTAAGGTTTATAAAACTTTTAATGAAAGTGGGGCCCATATAGCGGTAACTCTCCCCCCAATGTACAGCGGCTATAAACCTTGAAGTGTATGGGCAGGGTCTAGCTTGACCCTCTGCACTTTTCCACCTATCATTTCCTAAACTCTCATTTTGAATTTCAATTATATCCATTGTACTCTCCAATAAAGGCATACAAGCCAAGAAATAACCTCAACAATTGTAATTTAATATTTCAGTATTACATTTCTGTATGATTTTCTCACAACTCTTCCCTTTTATGTCGCTGAAAAACACAGTTACTCATTATTTATTATCTGAGAATGTTGAAGAATTTAAAGGCACTATCCAAAATCCAAATAAAAAATGTGAAATATGAAATATGCATCAGAAAGGCAGTCAAATGGTGTGAGGGTTGTTTAGCAGGGCAGCTAAAGATTTGTGAAATCCTTTTTTTTCAAAGCAACGTCAATGCACTTGACTGAAAAAGGTGAAACATGACTTAAAGGGGGAGAGATGGGCTGTGGAGTGTGTATCACTGTATGTATTCAGGCATGATAGCAGCTCGCTTAAACAGTCCTGTGTGTGTGGGAATGTGTTATTCAAATCCTTCCACAAAGCTTTGAAGACGAGGGAAGTTGGTCATCATCAGCTTTGGTCGATATGCTAACGCAGAGAGAATACACACAGATATACATACACACATTAACCCCCCCCCCCCCCCATGCACATGCACACAAAGGAGACAGTCAGCACAATGCCTTCAAATATAGCCATCCAATCTTTTGACTCTCAATTTGCCCACCTTTTTGATAATACGTGCCTATATGAAAAAGGGTGAAAGGCAAGGGTAGCATGCAATTTAGAGATACTACTGTGTAGCCACTTTCAGCCTGCCACCTCTCCATCGCTTTCTCTTTTTCCTTCTCTCTCTCCCTTTCCATCTTTTGATTATGCGATTCGCCTTGGCAGACGAACAAATAGAGGAGAGAAAATGGTAGTGTTTGACACTGCCATTTTCAATGACAAAATACAATCTAACCAGGGCCAGTAATTCGACGGGGAGGGATTAGCCCAGTGCGAGGTTGGGCCCCCAGATTAAGACGAAGCCACAGCGCAGGGATCTTGAATTTCATCATCTCCGGCGCTCAGGCACAATGGCGTATTCTTCCCCTTTCTCCCCTGCCGTCTGATGAGGGGTCAGGAGAACTCACCTCTCCTCTTCCTCTGTTCCTCCTCGTCCTCAGAGAAGCACTCACTACAGCATTCATCCCTCCTTATTTTATATTAGCTTAGATACAAGTAAGGCGGGGGTTGTGCATGAGCAGGGCGTCTATACATTGTATACATTGGTAAAAAGTCATGAGAAAATCAGATCACATGTACAAACATTACATATTTTTGGATAATATCATCTATATCTACCCACATACGTCATCAACACTGATAAATTATACATGCAGCTGCATGACACTTGACACTCATACATAGACAGAAACACTGGTGACATAAGGGGGGATCAAACAGCTTTAAGGGCCAATATTTAAAAGGAGTTTTCACAGAGGTGTCTTGGGGTAGACTGCCCTCTTGAGGTTAATCTGTATAATTGACCTTCAATTCAAGTGCCAGGCTTGAAATAAGTCATGTCAGAAACATAACTGACGTGGAATCAGTTTAGCAGCTCTAATGCTCCACATTAGATCAAACAGGCAATCTTTATTATTCATATTAAGTTGAGATATTTATGTTGAAGCAGGATGCTGTTCCTTTGCCAACATCTAATTTCCCTCTCCCCCTGACACATTATAATTAAATATAGTACTCAGCAATTCAACAGGTTTACTTGTCTGGCATAAAATATTCACTCTTTTCCCCCTTTTTTCAGAAAAAAAACGCTTTCAGTGCCTTTTGAGCGCTTATAGGCGTGAGTGTTCTGTAACCTTAACAACAGGATCTAGCCTACGGTGCAACCGTGCCGGAGCCAACCGGAGCACGATGCATCAATTTAGCACAGAAAAGAACAAACGGGACGGGAAGTCAGACACCGATACAACATTAAAACATCCGGTTTATTTTCAGAATAAAACCCTCCGTTTTAACGGTTCAGAAAAAATTACCGTTTGTGTGTTTGTTTACGTGTTTATAAGGTTTTTATTGAATTTTATACCACGAACATCGTATTATCTTGTGCTGTCGCGACTGAATCTGTAACATTACCGCTGAAATTCCTTTGTCTCCGTACTCCAGCTGTGCTCTCCATGCTGTAGACTGAGAATGCAGCCGGTGGGTGTTGACGGATGAGGATGCACGGACCCGTAACGGACCGGAGCGGACACGCAATGCACACATATCTGGTGGAAGTTCGCCGTTATTGGGTGCATGACATCTTTTTGGGCACCCGTAACTAGGGACGTAGGTTACTACTCGTCCTGATTGGTCAGCTGCCAGAAAGGCGTTTGAAGTCACCCAGCGCTTTTCTGAAAAGTTGAAATAATTCAACTGAAAAAGGCGTCGGGCGCAGCGCTTTTTGAAAAGGCGTCATCCTTTTTCCTTTTTCCATAGGCTTGTATGTAAAAAAGGCGCTGGCAGTTGAAAAAAGAAGTCAAGTGTGAACCCGGCCTTAGGCAAGCAAAACAAGATAACAAGTGACTAAATAGCGTGTAAATGCAATTTCAAACCCAGGATTCACTGACACACTAAAGAAATACAAGAATGAATTAAAGACCAGTCCATGTGGCTGGAGCAACATGTAGTTCCAAGATGTAATGATGAGTTAAGGAAATAAAAGAGGGACTTTTATAGGCATTAAGGATTAAAAGAGGAACTTCAAAAGAGTTGCTTTAAAACAGCCAAAAAATTTGAACAAATTCTCGATTTAAATCAAAAAAATCATCTAAAAGAAGACGAGAAAAGAAAATAGCCACAGTCCTGACAAGAGAATGAGCTCGAGATTTGTAGATATTTAATCAGCCTTCAGAAGCCTTGGAGAAAAATATTTAACTGTAAGAATAAAATGCCTTTTACACCTGTTCCCCACTGTCTGTTTATTATTCTAACAGGTTGAAAAGGATAGCACATGTACCCTAACAACCATGTCAAAACATTAAACATAACAAACCTTTAACCATAAAGTCACTCCATAGTATTTCTCTCACTTGACTTTTGACATTGTTTCATTTTCATCCCTTTTCTACATCTGAGTATGTGAGGGTATAAAGTTGCCTTCTCCCTCCCTCCCTCCCTCCTCCCCCCTCTGTGCTTGCCATTCCTGCTGTCAAGGCCTTGTTTGGCTTTGATCTTTCTGTCATTAGTCAGGTATGCAGAGAAGCAGGCAAACTCACAAACTCTTCATTTTCTCTCCCTTTCTTGCTCTCTTTCGCTCTCTCCCACGCTCTGGCTGGAGAACACCGGCTGACCTGCTTGTCTTCTCAGCTTTCTATCAAAGAGAGAAAGGTAGAGACCCGTTTCTGCTGTCGTTGCTTTGAGCTTGACATGTACAGAAAGTGACAGTGGCAAAGCACTCAGCCGGCTCTCTTAAAAAAAAGAAGGTCTCAGAGGTCTATCCTTCCTGATTACTAGAGACTAGCCGCTCTCTTGACAGTAAAGCAGTTAACACACTGTTGCATTTTGATGTAGGCTTCATTTTCAAGGGCATATTCATTCAAGATTGATTTGCTTATGTTGGTCACTCACACTCAATTGTCATTTCACAGAATCTCACAACACTAGTTTAGTTTGAAGATGAACAGTTTTTGATATCAAAGCTAATGTTTCCTTTAAAATAAGTTAACCTTTTCCTTAATTGTGTAATGCAGCTATAACTCACTAATACAAACAAACACAAAAAAAAAAAATATGGGAGGTATGAATATTTCCTTTTTTTAAGTAAGTGACATTATTAACCTTTCACTATTCACTACACAGATGTTCTGCCAACATATTTCAAGACATGGATTTTTGGTGAAAAACACAACTGGCATAAAATTGAGGAGTTGACTTGAATAAAAGACTTTCGGTGCCATTAGTAAACTTTTAAACTGGGCTTCTTCATAATCTGGACCAGCACAAACAATTATTAGCACACTAGACTGAGACTTTTGAACAGCTTGCAGCTAGAGGGAGGAGGGATCAGACTGTGATATCTGTCACTGGACCAGGACAGACACTTGTGGCAGCAAAGACCCAAGTCAGCATGGATCAAAAGCCTTTGAGAATGGTGGAGAGAAAGAAATTATACTTATTGATGTTATCACAATGTCAATAAGTAGTGAATCTGAGATGAGCCGTTATGTTTTCCCAGGTCACAGACTAACTTACACAGACAATAATTAAGAAGTTTGAGTTAAAGAGGTACTGCCTCACAGCACTCTCTCACAGTAAGCACTAGTCTTACTTTTCTGCAAATGTCTAAATTTGTAAGCACAAAGGTCTCGTTTGTCAAATGCTTCTGTAAAGCTTAGGCTCAGAAGGTCACAGAAGTGGCTCCAGAAGAAGACACACAGCAAAACACAGCGAATCAATTCTGAGCAGCGAGTTCCCAGTTTCCTGCAGAAATACTGGTCAATGTCAAAATATTCTCTCTTTGTTCTTTTATTACCCTCCTTCTTTCCTCAATCGAGCCAACTTTTTTCAAAACTACTCAATCCACTCCCCTCTCTCCTCCACCTTCCCCAATTTTGGTTATACAGTGGGAGTCCAACTTTCCAACTTTCCATCCAATACTCTACGGCATGCAGGAGTCCTTGCCATGCAAACAGTCATTCTTTCCTCTGCTTCTGCTGTCTTCAACAGTACGGACAAATGTAAAAAAAAAAAAAAAAAAAGCTGCCATCTTTAAATGAGTTGTTTAAATACATGAACAGCTAATGTTATGACTCATTATGAAATTTACAAATGAGTAGATAAATGGACACATTACAAAATCACAAGTCAAGTTACTCTTTGTTTACATTGAAACTTAATATTTGAGTTCACTTTAGGTATGTGTTTTCAGGACTTTTAATTCTATGTTAATACACACAAATATTCACACACACAGTTATGCCACACACAGTGTCTGACGGCATTCAGGTATGACAACATGTTGCGAGTCAGGAGTTGTGTAATACCAAACAAACTGAAAGAATGTAATAGCATAGACTGACCACATGGTGGCAGAACCTGCAAAAGTAATACAAGGAGGATTTACTTGGAAAACGACAGAGAATGAGGAATGGATTTTTTTTCTTTTTTAATTTGCAGTTGTCTTCACCAGTCATGGTTTGATTCAGTCTAGGAGCCTATCAGAAGGCACCTATCCATATGGTTTCATGTGGTAACCTTTTGTCTTCAAAACAAAGAAACATCCAGTGTACTTAAAAGATACAGAGAGATGATTTGGTACTCACATTTTCAATGACAAATGTCCACTCTTTGTCTTCAAACTCCTCTGCATGGGGGTCCTGCAGGGGGAATGGAAAAAGTATTGCTTAATAAAATTAATTAAATAAGAGCAGGCTGTATGGTCATTTGAAACAGCACAATTGAATATTGATTATTATGACCAGTTTGGTAATTACCGTGACAGCAGTTATTAACAAAACCTCATCACTGTCTCTTTGTAGCTCTGTTCACCCAATAAACTGGTTCAATAGTCTTCACTCATTCCGACAGTCTTGTTTCATATCGGTGTTGAATGTTTTCAAATTAATAAGTTAACTTTCAAACTCTTGACAATGAGCTACAGATGCCTTTCCCACAAACTTTTAAAATTATGTTTGAGTTCAGAAATACCTCTCTAAATCAAACAAGAACTGAACATTAATACCATCATACAGCTAGGATTTATGACAGGTTATACTATTATAGGTTACTGTAAGCTGGGTCTACAATACATTAAACTATACCAACTAAGTGTTTGATTCTCTGTCGGTCAGTCTGGTAGAGTCAGCCAAGATACACAAAACTAACCAAATCAACACCCTAAAACTAAATATTATTCTATCAATTAAAAACAAATGTTATTTGCAAGACAAAACTGCTTTCATTTCATTTCTCTTTTACAGTCTAAAGCATTTTTAAAAATAATAACTGATTGTTTGTTGCATCCTATACACAAGAACATGCACACAAGTTAGGACATGCAACGATGGCCTTCCTGTCTGACTGTATCTGTGGCACGCCCAAGGAAATCAATACTCCTGCAGTCTGCTACAGCTCTCAAACACATCACCCACTTGGGAGGAAACATACACAGCTAGTTCTGAATATGCACCATCACACAAAGTTTATAAATCTGCATTATTATATAAACTGCTTTCAAAAGCCAAAAGAGCAAAGTTGTATTTCAGCCCCAGTTTATTTATACCATAAATCCAACCTTTAAGTTAACAATATTGTCTTTGCTTACATGTCTAAACACAAACAGGGATTCTTATGGATAAAACTTTACAATATCTTTCCAGAGCCAACATTAGGCTATTCTCAGGTTTGGAAAATACAGGTATGTAACAAAAATCCACAACTGTTACACTACTGACTGTTTCAAAATGTCCAAGAATATTAGCACACTGTCTCTGTTATAATTGATTTGCCTACAGAGTGGAAGTCAGACGGCTACCCAGTTAAGTTACTTATATTTATTTCAGTCTTTTCTGAAAGTACATCTCCCTGAGGCACAGGCTTCAATACTGCTGAGCTAATCAGTTTGATCGCAGAGCTTCAGGCCAGACAGGGAATTAAATCATCTCAACATCTTCTCTAGCTTTACTTCAACTTTCAGCAAACAACATGTATTCATATATACTTTGTAACTGATCAAAGAATTACATTTGTATACCTTTACACTGGCATTAAGCAATTGTTTTGATAATAAAGGGTTATTGCAGCTGTGGAAATATGTAAATCTATTAAGATGGGACCAACTCCATAGTTCATCAAAAACATATTTTCCAATCAAGACCAACACCAGACCAGTACTAGTCCCACACTTGATGACATTCTTACAATAAAATGTGAAACATGCAAAGTTGCAAACCACAGACACTCCTCGGACTGATCTGGAAAAAAGAAATCTGAATTCAGATCAAACACCCACAGAAAACAATTGAGATTCCTCTTCCTAAACCTCTTTCATTGCTATATAAAATGGTCAATATACAGGATGTAGACCGGACTATGTAAAAGGTCTAGATAAAATCATAAAAGGCATTGGGGATTTGAATAAACACAATGAAGCTGAAGCCAGCTTTACTATCTTTTAATCAACAATCTGTTTGTTCAAGTTTGACCATCCAACTAAAACAGTTCATGATCTTAACATCACTGACATTACATTCATCTTTCATGGTCTTGATCTTATTTGTGCAAGGACTAGTTGTGTATTTTAACCCAGTGTGTGATTTTGGGAGGTTTAGTGAGCCAGATTGAAAGAGAGAGAGAGAGCTCAAGGCTCACACACAGCTATCCCAAAAACTAGCCCTCTTAAAGTAATGCATCTTTTTCTTAACAAGTTAATTTTTCATTGACAAAAAGAAGCATTACTCAGTCTCTACTCTCTGCTGTCTAGTCTACAGCTCTTTTAACCGAGTGAGGGAGCAGTAGCAAGGTTTGAAGCATTCATTCGGAAGCTTATGTTGTGTGGCAGCTAATTAAATAGCGAGTGATGGATAGGGGGATGTACTTTATTGATCCCAAAATGGAAAATAGGGAGAAAGCATTTGTAACAAAGAAAATTTACTTTTAGATTAGAGGCAATGTTATTTGATTTGCAGTTTTATCTGGCAGTTTTGAGTAGATTAGGCCTACAGCAGCTTTGTTTAATGTATCATTACAAAAACAGCTTTATTACTTCCTCTGGGACAGGAAGTGGAAGTCGGCCCAGAACGGAGAGACATCAGCATTCACAGCAGTGCTTTAAGCAGAGACCGGGAAAAGGGAGCCAGTGCACATAAAGTACCTCTTTAACTAGTGTGTCATATGTGCAGAGTGTACCAGTGTGTAAAGGTTTGGAGGTGGATAAAGTCTCTTGTTTGGTCACTGTACTGTAACTCATGTCTTTCACTGTGTGCAAGTCCACACAAAGTACTGCATGAAAACATGAGACTTTGCCTCTCTATATCCATGCCAGAATATCAGAAATAAAACAAACTAACAACATCTACACAGAGTAAAGGCAGGAGGAGACATTCAGGAAGGTAACAAGACACTGAGCTTTGATGCAGCCTGTCAGCACAGAGGCCCATCATGTTTAAGTAAGTCAGGCACAGTGATGGACACTGTCAGTCTGTGTGGGTCATTTACAGACTTACCTCTATAGCTATACATATTTAAAACCTCCCTTGACAACCTAGATACCCCCCCCCCCTTCTGTCTGACTGCATCTGTGACACCCCCCAGGAAATTTAATAAAATAATAAGTAGAATCGAACTAATATGTAAGATTCATGCCTTTCAGGTACAAAAACACAATATTGTGGTACTTTTTTGTCTACTGACACATTGGTCCCAAGCAACATACATAACAAACAAGGATCTAGACAGGGAGGATACAACATAAGAACGTAATGGCCCTCCAAAAAACCTTCAACTCTGATTAGGTGGCGACAGGTCAGGGAGCAGATTTTTTTTCTTTTTTCAATGTTGTATTATCATCATCATCAAAAACAACAACATCAACAAGGTCATCAAGAATCGTTAAAAAAAAGGAGGTCGACACAATTTTGTTAAAACTGTGTTTCACTGACATGGAGGATTTTGTGGTCTTTAAACAACCCTAGACAAACTAAAACACTGAAATACCTTTGCTATGTGAAGAAAACAGCATTAGCCCACCTTAAACAGGGTGACAGTGATCTCTATGTTCTCGGGAACAGGCCACACCACCACTCCTCTGTAGGGATTTTTGATGCCTGGCTGCCAGCTGTGTGCCTGCATGGACAGAGGGACAAAGGACACACAACACAAAAAGACTTTTATATTTAGAAGTTTGTTATTGTTTTATTCATACTGTATCAGACTGCCACTCATCAAATACAAACCTTGGAGGATTTCCGCCGACTCCTGCGTGTCCAAACCACCACCAGTTTGTCTGGTTGCCTGAGAAGGAGGACAGAAAAGACACGTGAAAAAAAAAAAAGGGATATGGCATTAATACATTTATCCAAGAATATCTCTGGGCGTCCTCCACATCAACGTTTAGATTGTCAGACTAAGTAAGAACTTGTGTCCTGAGTTAAAAAAAAAAGAAGCCTTGTATGCCTACTGCTGCTGGACACAGGCCACCAACAACACATTCACACTCCTGCACAGCCACTGGTGGTATGAATAAATCATGAGACACAGGTAAACCCTGGCATAGTCTCTTTGGACTGCAGCGTACACGACAGGATAGACACAAAAACAGACACGAACACAGTTACTGTGACAGGAAGATAGATACAATGAACTACCTCAATCCAGGTCAGAGTCACACTGACAACATGACCCGACATTTAAAGATGAATTATACAATATGAAATTGAAAGTGCAGATGAGTCTGCAAGTATAAACCTGAAGACCAAACATACAAGTGAAATACCTCGTCCATAAACATTTTAGTTGCATATAATCTTATTATTATTCAGATTATATACGAATTTATGAAGCATAACAGAGTAACTCAACAAAAGGTCACGATCAAAAAACATTTTTCTCACCACCTGTGCATCGCACCCAAATTAATTAACTCGGCAACACCCATAACACAAAATACCTGCCAAGTACTTCTCATGAATTAATACTTATTTCTAACAACACAAAAAATATGCTCTATTAGCCCAAACTTAAATCATACTTCTGAAACTAAAGTGACCATGATTAAAATGGCCTCTACAAAAAGTATTAAAGAAACACAGAGTAAATGTTTTTGTAGAGCATTATATGATTACCAACACATACACACACTTAAAAGGTCCCATATTATGCTTTTTCTGGTTTTATATGCCCTTTAGTGTGTTTTCCAAGTGTCCTGTGCATGTTTAGGCACATCTATGTGCAAAAATTCAAAGTCCGTGGAAACGCGGCTTCTCCTACGTCCTCCTGTTAGCTGTAGCATTAGCTGCATGTAACGCTCGGTTCTAGCCCCCCTCGATAAAAATTTGTCAGTGCGGCGTCATTGTCAGTCTGAGATCATTGATCTAAGCCCATTGGCTCGTTGTGGCAAGCCCTGCAGCTCATGTTGAAATTTCAGAGAAGCGTGCTGAGCAACTGACCAATAACTACAGAGCGGATCAGCAGACCAATCAGAGCAGACTTGGCCCACGTGGGGTCTATGGGCGCGGTCACACTGGCCATCCGTACCGTGCTGTACCCAAGCATGATTGCCCCCCCGCAGCGCCATTCCCACGCTTGCCGGCGCGGCCCGCGGTCACACTACACAGGATTATCCGTGCCTAAGCACGATTACCTCTTGTACATAACGTCTTAATACAACACATGCACGCTTTATGTTATTATGAAGCGTGCTCAGTTTACAAACAGGCGGACGAGAGAGAGAGAAAAAAAGAGATGCACAGTCGAGTCCACGTCTGCACATCAGAGAACAACACAGAACATGACAGCTACGTTAATGAATTTACATCTTATTTTAAGCCATTTTAATCAGACACAGCCATAAATAAATAAATAAAAAGTCAGAGCGCGAGTCCGCGAGGACACCCGTTCATCGGAGAACAACACAGAGAACATGACAGCTACTTTGTGTCTTATATTGTGTCATTTTAGTCAGATACAGCCATGAAACTCTGGATTTCTCCATAATGAAGGCTGTCAGCGTTGTTTACCCGCGTGCTTGTGCTCGTGCATGAAGTGTACCGTGCCGAAGCACACCTCTCCAAAGTGTGCCAAAGCCAAGGAAGTGTACCGTGCCTGAGCACGATACGGAGCGGTCACACTGGTCAAACGAACTGGACTTTAGCGTTGAAGCGTGCTTGGGCACAGTACGGATAGCCAGTGTGACCGTGCCCTAACAGTGGGGGCTCAACAGAGTGCAGCTGACGGACTCAGAGTGCAGAGGGAGCAAGGAGGAGCAGTACATGAAAACAGACACTTTTTTCGGACTTTAGCTATTGTGAACGTACAAAAGTAGGTACATAGATTAAATATATGAACCCCAAAAGGGGCATAATATGGGCTCTTTAAAAAAGCACAGTCCTAATGTATAAACCTGCATGAAGCTGTTCAATAAATTACAAATTATGTGATATACTGCTTTGAAGTTAAAAGAAAACTGTTAAAAATTAGGGACCATCAAACGTTCTCCCTTACTTCTAATCAGCCTGAGAAATCATCCCAAACACAGCCGAGGCAGTTAGTTAGCTGGCAAGTTGGCAAGTCTTGGCCTGCAGCCTGTCACTCCTGTGTCATGTTTATTACAAGTGTGTGTAGTGGATTTGAACAGAACAGTTCTCTAGCTCAAAGAACTTGGCAAGTTTCTCAGGATCAATCACAGCCTATTTACCAACCTTGTTGAGAACATCAGGCATCATCCAGGATATGATTGGTTCAAATTAATTTTGGTTTTCTTTCTCGTCATTAGAAAAGGAAGAATTCAATATTTCAGCTCTCTTACTACATTCACACTAGACTGCTACATACAAAGATTTGTTTAACAGTGTTAATTTGAAGTGCCCCAGCAGTTGCTTCCTCGTATTTGCATAGATACAAATGATTTCAGTTAAAAGGAGGCATACGGTTGTTTAATGTCAGTAAATGAGAGAGCCTGTATTGCATCAGTTCTTGGTAAAGAAGAGAGAAAAAAAATTATCAATGCACCCCTATAAATCAGAACCAAACTAAACTAAAAGCAAAGGAACAAAACTGCCCTGCAGGGATCAATGTATTATTTGGATGGATTTGTAACAGCTTGACTAAAAAAAATCATCCAGCGCTATTTATACTCACACATATATCAGTTCAAAGATGAAATATAAAAATGCCAAACATATAGTTAAGGTAATTTTTAGCATTTTTACAAACACCAAAGAGCACTGAAGAGTTTGTATTGAAAGTCATGCTATGTAAGTTACAGGTCTTCAAAGAACAACCTAAAGAGCTGTGTAGAAAATTTCAATATATTCATGCTACTCTATCCCCCTTTAACCAGCCTTGTAAAACCATCTAAAAAAATAAATACGGTACTTGCATACCCATATATACTGTTATTGAATGTTGAATTGTTCCTATAAAACCAAGTATTGGACAAGCTATAATGTCAAAAAGTGAACATAATGTGGAAGGAGATGTTAAAGCTTTATCTGTGGCAAAACTCCTGCATGAAAGTTTGTGATATGACAGGTTTGTGGTATGTGTACTTGAGTTTTGCGCAAAGCACTCTATTAAGTTTAAATGTGAATTTGCATGCATGTCAACAACTCTAGAAGAACAGAAAAGTAGCCATACAAGGAAAAGAAAGGCTGACTGTGTGGCGGAGAGCGAGGAGGCAGAGGAGAGGAAAGAAGAGGAAAACAGAAGGACAGAGAGGAAAGCAAAGAGAAGGAGTGATAGGAGAGAGAGGAGAGGAACAAGAGAGAATGATGGCAACAATTTCAGCCTTGAGGAGAGGCCTCACATAGAGAAGCTATTGTCTAACAACACAGGCTATATCAGAGAGCAAGTTGACGCACACAAACACCATCCCCTTATTTTTTTTTCTCTGTCTTCAGTGCTGCCTGTGCTATGAGAAAAATTCAAACCATTTGCCTGAAGGCTAACTGACTTCTTCACACTTTTTGGAGTCGTTTGTTTCTGTGTTCTAGGGCAGCATGTTAATTCTGTGTTTACCAGAAATTAAAAAGCCATCCCAGAGAAACTTAATGAGAGAAAGTGAACAGGATGAAGTGGGACACAGATAAAGATATTTAAAGTTGTGTGTTAATCATGACATGTGACACAGAGTTCTCATTCACACACAAAAAGATTAACGGGGAGAGACAGGGAAGATAAGAGTGACGCGAGCTTAGCTGGAGATGAGATGAGAGCTCCTAGATCGACACAAAACACACCTAAATCCTCTTATATTTATATATAAGGTGTTTAGTGGCAGCTCTGATCCTGAGAAACCTGCAATTAGAAAGCACTCACTTGATGTTTTGCTCTAAGACATTTGAGCATCACAGCAGGGAAGAGAAATAACAAACGTGTTTGTTTTTTTATGCCACATATACTGTATATGGAATTTTATTATCTCTTTCCATTTCTCAGATTGCCACTTTTTATTATAAATCTCGATTCCCCAGTCACACTGATGACGCCTGTATGAATGCTTATGAGTGTGTATCACACCTTGTGTACACCTCAGCACCAGATGCAGCTCTTTATCTGTATCAACAATACATCAGCTCAGCCACAGCACTGCTAAGCACTCTGGAGTATTATTATTTATGGCACATCCAATTCTAAATCATGTGCTGATTGTTCAAAATCTTGTAAAAGCAGGGAAGGTACAGTATGGACTGCAGAGCTGCACTTGTTTAAAATAAGGTAAATCTGTTCCGTCAGATGGATATTAGACGCCTTGAATGTGCCCTTACAGCTTTTGTCAGCATTTGCACCAAGTCAAAGGCAAGTACAGTAGCGCCGACTGGACATGCATTTTGAAAACTGCAAAAGGTTTGCAAGAGACAGCCCAACTGCTGAAGTAATGAAAGATAAAATCAGCAATTTTGTCATTTGTTGGACAGAAATAAAAATAAAAACATAACTAGCTCACTTTCCTACTATTTTCTGGGATGGACATGATGCAAAATCCCATGAAAATGTGAATGTATAAAACCAACCATTAGGTTTTAGGGAGGACAGAACCACTTCAATTTTGACATCACGTGCACCTCAAAACCAGAGGTGCACATACAATAAATACACCACCAATGTACAACCCCACATATCTGGGTAGGGCTCAGTTTAGTTCAGTTACACACAGCAAAGATTTACCATAAAAAAATCTCTATGTGTCACACTCAGTGAATGCTGACAATACTCAGAGGAGAAATGCTTTAAAGGCTGCTGACAGACTTCCTGCCTTCCTGTCAATCACTGATAGTAGCACAAAGGAATTGGTAGATTTGATTTGTTTGTGCTGTAATACAGCAGTTGCGAAGGATCAAACTTCACAGAATGCAGCACTGCACTGCATACTGAAACAGATACTCAGCTGCAGTACAAGCACACTGATATGTAATCTCATGGACTAATACCGCTGACTGCAGCACTGCAATGCATAAAAGGCATCTTGAAGTACAGAAGACTACAATGAAATCCCACCAAACCAGAGGAAATATAAATACTCAGTTTGTAAGTGTATTGATAATGCACTGCAAAAACTTGAAATTACAATACTAGTCCTGTTTCCTCATTTCATAACTGTCCATCTTTTATCTTGAACATTCATACAATGAATATTGTCCATATGCAACAGAGATGTAATGATTTATACAAATGTATGAACTGTTTGCTTGTCTCTAAAATAGCTGAAATGCAATAATAGTGACAAAGTGTAAACCCAGAAAGCTTTACATTTAATGTTTTACACGTCACATGAATTCTGTCGTACAAACAGAAAAAAAGTGAGCCTGATCGTAGTAGTTTTATGGGATTACACAAAAGCCCTGAACATACTTCAAACTCAGCTGCAGTGTGCAGGTTAGTCTAACCCTAACCCTAGCCCAAGGCTTCACTGGTAATGTTGAAGGTTTCTCATGTGAATGAATGTATGAGAAGATGTTCTTGTGTGGAGAGAGATTCTAATATTGATGGCTTCAAGTAAACTTAAGTACTTTAAATGTAACTTTGTTATTGCTGTGTGTGTTTTTCTTTCCAAAGCTTGTTTCTTTACTTAATTTTAGGAAGATCTTTAAAAGACTATACAGTAAAATACAAGATTTGAATTATTGTTGATCAGATGTGACTGTATAAAAAAAGTGCCACTTAAGACATTAAAACTTCTTCAGCAAATAAATCCTGGATGTGCTGGCTTCCACATTAAAGCCATGGGTGCTTTCAACTAAAGACGCAGTCTAAATGAACAGACAGCTCAAATGCTATGAAAATATTGTTTACTGAGATATGTAATAGACCTGTCATGAAAAGCTTAGCCCAACAAATCTTCTTTAGAACTGACCCACTTTGCAACTTCTGATACAGCATTGACAGCTTCAAAAGGGTGGTAGAGAGTGGGAATAGACTGGTGACAGTGACAAAGGGAAAGAGGAAGACAGAAACAGAGAGGGTGGATGACTCTCATTTTCATCTGCTATCAGTCACACTGTGGCCTTCACTATCAAGACAGATGTAGCACAGCAAACTCTATCTGTGTCACTGTCACATCACAGATTGTCTGACAAACAGAGCATGTTCACCACAGGCATGCTGAGCACATCATAGAATGCAAAGTATGGCTTTATATCTAGAGTAACTCTATGTATTGCATTGTTTTCATTCTTAAACTATAATGCATTTGAAATAAACACAAGGCACTTGTGTTATGGCACAAGTACCCTGTGTTTATTTCAAAGCCATTATAGTTTAAGCTCAGAGATAATACTGTGGCGGGGGCTGTGGAGTGAGCAAAATAATGTGAAAAGTATGAAGAAGTATACTGAGTATGAAGAAGTAAACTCTGCTGTGTAAGTGGTTTCAAAAGTGTCAGGTGCCCTTCTTGTCCCCAACCTAAAAGGAACATGACAATCAGTTTGAACCAGTTTTAAGCTGGATCACGTGAATCTGAAACTGTGTAACTGAGTTCTTTGGGTTTAAACTGACTGTTCCTTAACCTGCAGTTACAGTCTGTGAGTGTGTATGTGGTAACCAACAGCTAGGTCAATGACACAGAGTTAATGCTTACAGAACTAAAGCCAGACTGAAGAGTCTGGAGTGAAAGTTCAACAGCTTGCTTGACTGTGCCTGTTTCCGTGTGTGTTGACTGAGTGTTTATGACTGCTGTAACTGCAGCTGGATGTGTTTCTGTAATTAAAATCAAACCATAAAAAAACAAAAAACCATTCCACATCAGAATTGATACTTAGGAGGAGGACATACTGACTGCTGTGTTGTTGACAGAGAATACAACACTTCAGCATGTTTCCTAAATGTCTGATGATATGTTAAGGTCATGTTGTGATTTAATTCAATAAATATCTTACATATTGGACCTTTAATAACCCCTAACCCTAACCTTTTGAGATGAGATAAAAGTTGCCTGAAAACCTTGATTTGTTTTTATAATTTAATGAATATTTGAATATTTGAAAATCATGTCCAATCCATCCCTAAAATTAATTTTAATCATAAGTATAGATGCTTGGAAAAACTTGGGATTAACTGCGGAGCTCTGCTTGAGCTAAGGAAGGAGAGTTAGAAAAAAATAGTGAAGCAGGTAGGATGGACAGATGAAAGGGAAGGTCAGAAGCTCTATCTGCCTGCAGGGAAGGAGGCAGGTAAGTGCAATTTAAATGGTATCCCGTGGGAGTGCATAGAGAGTAGAGGAGAGGCAACTGTCAAAAAGCAAGCTCTAAGTTGTTTACAGGCTGTGAGGAGAACAAAATTGTGGTGATGTGGTAAAAGGTATAACTCATCCTCCACAAGATTTTGAGAGCTGCTTCAAAATAAGCTAGTGTCAATGTGTAGAATGCTACAAGAGAAGTGAAGACATTGTACACTAAAGCAACAAGTTGCATAATTTTCCAAAGACGATTTTCCACATTGTGGACATAAAAAGTGTTCTACAAATAAATGATATTCTACTGAAAAAAAAACAACAACACGGAAGTAGCAGACGAAGCAACAGAGTCCGCAATAGGATGCTATAATGAGAATATTTGTCTTTGTATCAATGCTATGTGTAGTTCAACAGAATGACGACATCAACAAAATAGCGGAGAACAACATACTGGCGAATAGAAAACTTAATGCAGATGTTTAATTACGTGCAACGTAGTGGTCGCGTGCAGACACTCTTTACACCGCGCAATAGTCACAGTACTGTATATAAACGTCATTCTCTTCCTATTGGCTCGAGCTGAATTCTCCGGAGAATATCCTGCGGCGTTTTCACATCAGCCCACTTGGACTTGCTGCGGAAAAAATACTAGGGGTCTGGCAGGACAAACTCCGGGTGAAGTCTGAGCGAAAAATTAGGCTGTACGTGTTCATATATACAGCCCCTCCGGATAATCTCCTGAGTTTTTCAGGAGGTTTCCGTATGTGTGAAAAGGGTTATACAAACTATTTGGATACGGTAAGACAAAAAAAACAACAACAACACACACACACACACACACAAACACTGATAGTGATGATTATGGAGTGAACCCAAAGCAAAGAAGGGAACAAGCAGAAGCTGTCTTTCAGTGGGGTAAATAGATAATAATAATACACTCCCCTTCATCAACAATTTTCTCCCTATAACAGCTTGCTAACAGCCTTAGGGAGAGACTGACACAGCAGGAATCAATACCATCATGTGCTGAAGAGCACCAACAGCAGGGAATCAAGGAGCCCTGTGGAGTCCTGTGGAGTACTGAAACATCCATTTCTTAAGGCAACTATACATGAGCATTCAGATGATCATAACTTCAACTGGGATTTTAATTAATTACTTACAAAGTTATTCTGCCTGACAAACAAGCAAATAAGAAAAATGAACCGCGGGATGAGAACTTTTCTTACAGAGCTAGCATTTTCTAACCTAAAGATTTCTAACCGAAAGAGTTTCTGTGAGCGCATTTAGGATGTGTTAGCAGTATACGACCAATCACAGACGTAATCAAGTCTGCCATCCACTGATGGTCATATTCCATAAACATAACCTGCTGCAGAGAAGGTGTTCAGTGTTTGTTACCATAGCAATCTACCACGGTAAGAAACACTGCAGGCCCCAGATATGGTTCTTCTGGTCTTCTGTCCTGCCAACCTAACACAAAAGGCACACCTCTATCCGCCTGCAGAAGAAGCAGCAGTGCTCTGCAGGCTGATAAATGATGAGCACTCTCCAGGGCCATGTGTTTCTCTGCCTGACAGTGCAGAGACAGACTCACCAGCAGAGTTTTCATCACATTTAACACTCCATTGACTGCTTCGCAAGCCTGCAATGTTTCATGTCTCTTGGTGTGTGTGTGGGAGAGGGTGTGTTAATTCCTGTTTGTGTCCATAATTGCAGTGCAGAACAAGTATTCTTGGGTGGATTCCACTGCAAAGCAGTTAAAGTGACATAGTCAGGGAGAGGAAAGAGAGAGAAGTGAGGGGAGGCAGAGAGAGGAGAGATCAAGTAGCAAAGAAGGAGACACAGAATGAGAGGAGATAAGAGGGTCACAGAAAAAGATACAGTAGGACAGCCCTTCCAAATAAATGGTAGGGGAAACACAGAGTTAAATCCCCCAAAACATTAAAAAATATATATATATGAACAGGAATTCTGAGGCAAATCTATGCAATACAATTGAACTTCACTGGAAAAACTGAAAGAACTGAAGAAAAGGCCAGAAATAGAATTATTCAAAAGATTTATTTTCTATGAATCATCATCAGCAATATGGTTTGGACTCATCCAGAGTTTCTGTACAACAGAAACAACTTTAGTATACCACCACCTGGCAGTGAAACCATATTCTGTTGCCAATCTTACTGTCAGGAATGTGTCATGGCCTCAGGATTTGAATAGAATAGAGAGCCACATCTGACAAGTTGGCAGGATGATGCTTCTCTGGCAAAGACGTGATGGACGCTTGCCATAATGCACACATGTTCAACAGAAGGCTACATGTCACAGCCCGACACCCGCCAGTCACCTCCTCTGAAACAGTGAGTCATAACTGCACTGACAGTCTAATGCTTGGACTGTCTGTTATTTACACATTTAAAAGCTTTTATGTACTGATTGTACAATAAGTGAGCAAGTACTTATTCTGTGTTTTTCTCACACACTGATGGGATAATGCAGGTTAATGCAGTTGTGAGAATCAAATCCTTCAAGGCTTTAACTCTCAATGCAACACATGATGCTGATTTGATCGAAGTGCAGTCCTCTTTCAAACAATTAACAAACCAAGAATGTACCAGAGGTGTGACCAGGGTCCGAAATTAAAACCCGCCAAGCGCGATATGCGGGTAGATTTTCCTTTTGGTGAGTACATTTCAGAGGGCTATCCGCCACAGGGCGGGTAAATGTTTTATCAAAAAGTCATAAAAACTATGCTATGAGCATTAAGCGAGTTTGATAGCCTAGCTGCAGCTACTTTTCCCTGCTCCTCTCTCTGCTGTCATAACTGTCTGTGAGCATCGCGGGACATGCTGAGACGCTACTAAACTACTGTCTACAAATAATACATTTAAAAATAATCAAGGCCAGCAAATATATTTTTTTACAATTTCCTGATCTGATGAAATGATCGAATCTGTGACTTAAATCTGTTATTGATTAAACATAACATAATGCCTTCTCAATTAAATGTACTGTAACAGATGTGTATGGGACACAAAAACACAATTTGTTATTTTGGCCGGGAATTTTTTCAACTACCTGCCACCTTGATTTAATTTCGGACCCTGGGTGTGACGATACGCTCAGCTCACGAGACAAGACAATACACAAAATTGGGTTCACGATAACGAGACAAGACTTTTAAGAACACTTAAATGACAAAAAATATGACTATAAAAATAGTCTTTTACTCGAATGAAATGTATGAATGTCACAAAATGCAAAACAAAGGAGGAGGAGCTGCATGTGTGAACTGTATCCAGAGGTCCTCCTGCCCCCTAGTATTTTTCTGCGTGAAGTCTAAGTGAGCTGATGTGAGAATGCAGCAGAAAATTAACTGGATTATTCATCTCGAGCCAGTGGGAGAAAATGGTGACATTTATATACTGACCAGTGCACGGTGCATAAGACTGTATGCATGGGACCGCTACGCTCTCTGTGCATGTCATTAAACGGCTGCATCATGTTTTCTGTTCAGCAGTATGTTCTTCTCTGCTCTTTTCTTGACATTGTGATTCCGTTGAACTACCCATAGCAGTAATAGTAGATATTCCCATTATAGGGTCTTAAAGCAGATTATTATCCGCTACATCCCTGTATGAGGAGCATACTGTATGTGAACAGATATTTTCACAAGTGCATATGTGAGAATGGATTGAGACTCTGAGTTGTTTTAAACTATGACGCTAAACTTCTATCTATATGAGGATAACATCCTGCCCGAACCTTGCAGCCACACAAACGATATAAAAGTAGCGGGGGCATCTTCTTAATTTCAAGTTCAACATCAGACACCGCCATGATGGCTGCTGCTCTGCGTCTATGTACTGATTGACACAGTTTTTACCTTGTCACACCTCTAGAATGGACCAATCAAAACTTTCAGCATATCATATTCACACTGCGCAGAAATCATCTCATTTTCAGTAGCTGTAGTCATTTTGATTTGAAGCTTTGGCTAGGAAAGTCTGTTCAGTAGTATATCATTAAAATAATTACATCATGGTACATGATGTTCATAATGAATAAAAAACTTACTTAATAAACAACACATCTATCAAGATCTGCATGGGTGCTAATGTGATTATCCATAGGTAAAGTACTGAAAATTAAATTAACTGCAGGACCAACCAACAGCCTGAAGTGTAAATCAGCTTGAGTCTGGGAGAGTGAGTTTTATTGTTCAGTTTCTAAAATATATTTAAAAGACTCATGGTATGTGTGTGCTTTCAGGGTTTCTGCTCAGTCCTTGATTGATGTAAAAACTTCTTCCTCAGAACTCCACACCCTTCTCAGCCATGCCCTGTGGCAGTGAATGAAGCAGTCTTGATTAGCCACGCTTGCATGTAGCTAGATAGAATTACCATGTAATCAATAGCGTCTCTGTTGTTCTGCGTGTATGACTCCTGTATCCTTGCGATGGTTGACAAAAGGTCTGTCAGCAGGAATGACACTCTTGGCGGTTCATGGTGTTTTTAAAATTTATTTTACCAGATTGACATTCTTGCTCAAAAGCATCATCCTCAGGGGGGTATTAACAGCTGACTAGGGGTCACATTCTTGCTTAGTTAAAGTGTTCTTTTACTGTTGGGTAGATGTTTAAAGATAAACTCTTCCAAATCGGTAACTGATCTTCACATCCTACATCAGAGTGAATTGGTTCATGGAGTCCTGGATTGATAAAAACATACTACAAATGGGTAAATGGCCAAATTATAGTTATAAACCAATTTACTGAGGCATTGCTTCCTATCACTGTCTGTACCATCTTCAATCAAACGAGACTCTGAGTTTGACCTTTTACCGTTAACTATAAAAATGGTTCCAGTCAGTTTCATAAAGTTAAAAAAAATACTTTGGATCAAATTAGCGTATCAACTTGAATTGGACTGTAACGTCTTGCAAGGGAGAGGTTCACACCCCTACTGTTAGGGTTGTACAGACCCTATTGATGGAAGGTGGTCACAATCTTATACTTCTAGACATGACAATATGTTATAATTACCTAACTTAATCATGTGCATCAAAATAATTTCAGGTTGCATAAAAAACCCTGAAACCAGTGGAGAACTGAACAAGTTTCACACAGGAGAAGATTTTCTCCAATGGAAGTTTGTTGCAGCAAGTATCATCAGGATCAGCAATCTGCAGTCTTTACAACAATGTTCAGCTCCTCACTAGTGACAAGAAAACTAGGATGCCCGATTAATTAAATTTGCCACTGACTATTTTGTCAGGCCATTTATAGAGTCGACCATGTAATTTTCCCCAAGAATAAAATTGCACGATGCATGAGTCCCAATAGTCTGAGCAAGACAGATGGAGACATGAACTGGAGACATGGAGTGAAGCTGTAAGCTGTAGACTGAAGGCCTGCAACTAACAACTATTTTGATCGTCGACTAGTCATCCATTATTGAAACGATCAATCAACTAATCAGATAATATTGTACACCAGTCTATGTTTTGCATACATAACTCTCAGCAGAGAAAGTAAGGACACAAGATCACTACACTCAGTAACTCAGCTCCAGAAAACAGTGTAATGTCGGCGCATGCACAGCATAAAAACGTGCACGATGACCTAACCCAGTGATTCGCTCTAAGTTAAGCACTTAGAGCGAACCAAAGCTTGGGGGTCCGCCGAATAATTTACAAACAATTGTAAAAGTGTGCTATATCATTGAAAAAGCATATCTACAAACTGGGGCCTCTTGCACTAGGCCTGGGCGAAAAAAGGATAACGATAACTATCGCAATATAATTTTTGTCAATATAAATATAAAAAATGTTCGATAGATTTAAACCTGTCATTACACCATCCAACCACAGGGAAACAGGGGGGCGCTAATGCGCCTTGAACACTAGCTGCCACCCACATTAAAGAGAAGAAGAAAAAGACTACGAACAGCCAATCATGTTGCAGAGACATGGGTAGGCAGGCTTACAGACCTCAGGAGCAGAAAGGAAACAGCCGAAATTAGCGATAGCTACTCTGAAGAAAACGCCGAAAATACCGGCTCAAAGCAGAAGACATTATCCTTGACAAGACGACAAGAAAGGCTTCTTAACTTCTGGAGTTTAGAGACATTTTGGCTCTTTACAGTCCGACAAAAAAAAAAAAAGTAAAGTTCTCTGTTAACTGTGCCAAAGTGCAGCTAAGACAGCGACACCACGAAACTGTTCGCCCATTGGAAACAATATGACCTGAAGGAAATAAATGTCCAAATGTCATAAACGAGTGTTAGTGTGGACCATAATGTATAATAACTGTCTATGCATGGTGTGGACCCCAGCGGGCCAGTGAGTGTTACTCCCCACCAGCAAACTGTCAGATTAGCGTTTTCCAGCTCCGTGCACTGAGCTTATGATGGTGAAATGTCTCTGTTTCATTATAATTCGTCATGTTCTGACAATAAAGTATAATTATACCATAATTAATCATCTGGTTTCAACTTTCACTCAGGAGCAAAAATCACCTTTTAAATTTGAAAGAAATAATGATTGACAATTATCGTGATAATTATCGATATCGTCTGACATTACATTTTTTATCGTGATAATTTTTTTTTGTCATATCACCAAGGCCTATCTTGCACCAATAAAATCAGCTACAGGTAATCCCAACATAACCTGCTTGAGATGAAGGCAACTCAAAATACTGGGTATACCTAATCAAAGATGTTATCAAGATTCAAAGGGGCAGTGCTGCAACACAAGTGGTGCTTTATTTCACTGGCAAACACTAACACTGAACTCATTAATGTTTTAATGGTGAGTCTGAATTGATTCTGCAGACTTGGGCGTGTGAGAGGAATGCTAACTCCCTCCGCTCCACAGAGGAGTGGACTAAAGCAACTAGGGCAACTGATTATGACCAAAAATTACTTTATAAACCTAAAATATGACAGACCTATACGCCTAATCATAGGCTGCTTGTCTGGCAACACTTTCCTTCTTCGTCAAGGAGGAAACTAATAATTTAAAGCATACTGACAAAGTTTATAAAAACATCTTTAGCTGATAGAAGAGGAGCAAAAAATGTACGTAAAGAAAAAAGTAAGCTGAATCCACTCCTCGGATCTACTCGTTGATCACTGCTACCAATTCAACAAGCTTACTAAGCTTAAAAACAACTGATGAGGGAATTGTTGCAAAAAATACGAATGAACAAGACCGCTTAACAACTGACCCCATGGTGGGAAACTGAGAGTGTGTCAAAGCCCTCAGATTACCAATATCATCCAAAATTGATATTTCAAGGTTCTTCCACTTTCATACTCTTCATGTTCTCTTATTACGAAAGGAACCTGCACATCATATTGTGCATATCGAATCGAAACAATCACAGAACATTCAAGCACAGATACTTTGATTTTGGCTGTATGTTAACTTTTTGCTTAAGCTCACCCCAAGCCAGACATACGAGTATGCAGTTTCTGGCCAGGAGGATCAGTAGAAGTTTTAAGACATAATTAAACTTCTTGACTTCTCCAGAATATTTTTCATTTATCATACAGCCATATCTGCCACTGTTTATGTGGTCAGAAAAAGGACAATACTAAGAATGAATCCTTTAAGAAAGACTGTCTAAAATGAAACAACTTTATCCCAAAACTTAAATGCTAAGGTTGCGACCTCTTTGACAGTTAAAATTTCACTGACTTTTAGGGAGGCTGTTCAGAACTTTTTTTACTTGACAGACAGGCTTAATCCCACCAAGTAGTTCTGAATGAGTGTATCGGGCCCAAAGGAAAACAAGATGAGGGCAAGAACAGTTACGTACAAAATGTACAAAGCTGGTAAGTTGTCCGTGTTTTTACCGATCCACACACAACCAGTTTGTCGCTTGCTAAATTGTCAATTTTTAGGCATTTAGCATAATAGGTCAACCTAAAGAATGACCAAGTTACTATGTACTAAAATGGCCTAATGGAGCTATAACTGTAGCTCAAATAATCTGGGCATGTAAAGTACAGATTGATTCGAGAAATGAATGGGCTTTGGGCTTTCCAAAAATCCTTTTTGATGGCTTCAGGATTTAAGTTCAGGGGGACTGTTTCCATTCTGTGCAGATGAAAAGTTTCCACTGCAACAATAACATACTGTCCTGATGAAGTCTTAGGAAGGCAGAAACGGTGAGCCAACGCTTTCTCACACACTTTGAGGCACGCAGGCATGCACACATACACACTCGAAGACGAGCAGGAACCCTGAGGCATAAATCTCAGCCATGCATAGGATGAAGAGGCAGACACTTCTTCTATCAAAAGATATTTAATAACAAACGACTAATGTGTGAGCTAAATTATGTATAAAGAAACTGTTATATACTACCAGTCAAAAGTTTGGACATACAAAATGAACAGTATTATCAATATACAGTATACTATATATTATTATTATTATTACATAGCTACTGTAAGCTGCATCTAGGGCACAAGAAGGGTTTTTCTTTATTTTTACTTTTTTCCGCATTTTAGAACAATAGTAAATATTAAAACGTAAACAAAAAAATATTTCATTTTCATTTTTCTTTTGGATAGAAATGCATACATACGTAGACATCAACTTCACTATTTGCATTATTTATATAAGAAACACATTTCGAACATTTAAGAACAAGCCTTTACATCAAAATGTAAAAGAGAAAATAACATGAATTTCAATGAGCTGTGTCCAAAATTTTGACTGGAAGTGTATACATTGTTTTGCAGATTAAGAAAAAATAACTTTGCTCTGATTGCAAAAAAATCATACTATGATCTGTTGTGAGCCCACCCACCCTTTGCCCTGGGAAGAGATGTACATTTTTCTCATTCCATTCTCCAACACGTTAACATCTGTCCCAGGTCTAAGCTCTGTGGGGCTGTGTTAGTCACGCCTACGGCAAGCTGCCTGAGAATCCATGTCTGCAGGCTACATCTTTACTTTACAAGTCCTCACTTTACACTCATTACAGGACACATACCTGCAGGCTAAAGTGTAGCATACATTCCCCGCCTTTCTCTCCACCTATCTTCACCTCTGGAAAACACACCCATAGCTCATCCATCTCCAGCACTTAGTCACACATTTATTCTTTACTTTACAAATATATTTGGGTTGTACTTTTTAGTGATGAAATGGATCACAGTTGATCTGTGATCTGTTTGGATCACTCCCCACAGTTTAGGCTGCATGTGATCTGTGGATCGATGGAAATTGTATCAATATGCTGAAAAAAAAAAGTACTGCCAATAAATCCCTCAGTCTCAATGAAAAGAAGGAAGTGTTTCATTAGTGCATGTAGGCACCAAGGAGATACAAATAGGAAGATAATTCAGCCATTTAAAACGTGTTTTTAATAGAGATGCACCGATGGCAATTTATCTGACCGATTCTGATTTCTGATAAAAAGCACTATAATACTCAGAAAAAATAAAAATATTTTGGAACTTTTCTGTCATTAAAATACATTTTATTTTTTTAGTGTTTAGAATTAAACACTGACTGTTTAGTTACTGTTCATGACAAAAACATTCTTAAAAATGCACCAGGTTACATGTGCATCTCTCCTTCTCACTCAAACTAATCTCCACTAGAAGATTCTGACTGTCAAACTCTTAGTTACCTGTATTCTCCTTCTGTATGCAATTATGTATGGTGGAAGTGTCTTTACATACTGTACGTAAAGTAAAACAAACTAAAAGTTTCCTTATCTTATAAAATAAAACATGAATTGAATTCTCTGCATTGAATTTTCACTTTCTAGAATGATTCAAACTGCCATCATTAACTCTCTATATGTTTTAAATGTAACTCATTAATGAATCTAATTATATAACCAGTGAAGTTAACTGCCTCACTCTCTTCAACTGAGTTCTCCCTGACTCCTAAAGAAATGATCACTCTCTTACCTGTCTGCCTCTGTTCCTCACTGCCCCAGTGAATGGTATTTGTGGTTGCAGAGTTTTTTTAATCATGTTTATATCTGTTCATTATGAATATTAATATATAATATTTCCTGCAAAGTGATACTTTTCACATCAGGTCAAACTTGTTTTAAACATGCTCGAACACTGGGGTTTTATCATTTAAGTGTATTGTTTGGTCAGACTGCAGGTGCAGCCGGCTCACAGATAAATACACATCCACTAAATGATCATGAAGTGTGAGTTAATTTACTGTCATTATTTATAACGCTGAGGTCACATCGTATTCACATTTTTTACATTTCAAGTGCATGGGTCAATACTCAATAAAAATGTTTCCTACAACTGTTATGGCATGGACATGACAGATATTATAAAACTATTTCTGAGTGTGAAAATTGTGTTGTAAGAAATACTGACAAGAGGGGTTCTGAGAAAGATTCTTAACTTTCTCAGAAGATTTACTGTTTCTAGCCTCAAAACATGCACTGATGTCGGAGGTCAGTTTCCAAACAGCATCACTACAGCTGGTAGGTCTTTAGTGAATCGCTCAAGGACACTTCAGGGGACTGTGGGCAGTTCATGCCCATCCCTTAAGGCTGAAGGGAAAGCCTTCAGGCTGCCACCATCTTTTTTTTTTTTTGAACACACAAACTACACAAATTCAGCATTGGTGCAAAAGAAGAAAAAAAAAAGAAAAGAAACATAGCAATTTTACAAGGCAGCCGGCCCCTCCCAGCATAGAGACATGCCTGCACACCAAGAAGACTGAGTGTGTGTGAATTATGGCCACCAGGAACGAGCTCAGCATTCCAGCACAGACAGAGACACAGTTTTTCATGGGGCTTGAATGACAGCAACGTGGTCAAGTTAAAAAAAAAGAAAAAAGAAAACTCACCATTTCTTAGTGCATTCCACCATCAGCTCCTGATAGGAAGCCACAAACTGGAATTTGGATGCATGCTTCCCCACACGTTGCAGTCTTTTCCAAACCGAAGCCATGTTTCTTTTGGGAGAGTTTCTTTGCACCTATCCCGCCCTAGACTTCCTTCTTCTGGGCTCCTTCGCACAATATCACGAAAATCTTTTATAGATATTTGATCATATCCCACACGAGTAGGTGCATAGTTACTGTTTTACCGGAAGCGCGCGCACACACACACAAAAAAAAGATAAAAGACACCCAGTCGTGGCTGCTGGTCTTTTTTTTGTTTAAAATCTCCCTGATAAATCCAAACGTGAGGACACGAAATCTCTGTAGTGGATGATGGCTGATTTGACGGCTCGCATGATGTTGTGGAGAAAATTAATCCATAATTGTGGAAAAAAATCTGATTAATATTCCACTGGGTATTGAATCCTATTTCAATCTGGTGATCTTCCTGCAAAATAAATACAGAAGACAAGTCAGTAGAGCAACAGTGAGACTATAAAACCCCGGAGTATCCTCACTGATTTTCTGATGTTAAAGTGCCTCTAGTAAAGCCTCAGATACAGTAATGCTTTGTCTGTTTAACAGCTTCTCTGTTATCATGGGCTGTAGCGAGTTTATCTGTAACACTTTGTTAAGGTGTGTTGAAGTGTCCTGGACCACCACCACGTAGTAGTGTGTAGTGCCGGGGGGGTTATTTACTGGAATGTGCGATAATAATAAAAAAAAATTAAAAAATGAATGTATTGAAACAGTGACAGAAAAAGCAATGACATTACATTAAAGCCATGTCGTGTAATCCACTGAATATATAAAACCCAGCACCGTGAGGCTGACACTCGAAACTGAGGGTTAACATTTTTTTGTAAACATGTAATATTTTTGAGGATTGACTCTGAATCCAGGGAATAGTCAGAGCCGCTGCTCCACTTCAGCTGCTAAGGCTAACAGCATTATAATGTGAAACTAGGTTAACTGTGACTGTGTGACACTCACCTTAATGGGATATCCAAAGCAAGTATTCGTACCTACAATGTCAAGAAATTGGCGAACTGTCTGTAACAAAGTGCAATCCCGAGCGACGGCAGCCCTCCCAGCAAGCTAGTTATCTATCGCCTTCTTTTGCAGCACTTCCAAAACCAACCCTACAGCTAGCTAGTCTGCTAGCGACCACTGTTAGCCATCACAACACCGCTGCCTGCCGCTTGACATGCATCCACAGGTAAGTGGAAGCCCCTGGACCGAGTCACAAAACACATATTATTTAAGCCTGTCCCCCAAAAGTAAGTTCAACTAGAGTGTGTCAACCTCATTGCAAAAGATTCCTACTTCAGAGTTGACCAATTGTTACAAATAGTTAGACCGCTCTGCTCTTCTGGAGTTTTGTAAAGTTACCCGTTGTTTAAAACGAATACGTGTATGGGTTTTCAAAATAAAACCAAAATAAGATAAAATAAGATAATCCTTTATTTATCCCACAAGGGGGGAAATTTACATTGTTACAGCAGCAAAGAGCAGAGATTGCAGACAAAAAAGTGAACACAGTACAATTTAAATAAAAAAAAGGAAAAAGAAGAATGTAATTAAATATGATCATATTTAATTTACAACCATCTACTACTCTGTTTTTGCACATTTACATTTAATCTTTCATATTTAATTTACAACCGTCTACTACTCTGTTTTTGCACATTTACATTCAATCTTCCATATTTAATCTTCCTATTTAAGACTAGTAATGCTTAGTGAAATCCTGGTTGTATATATTCACATTCTTATTTTGATATCTTTTAGTACTTATTCACTTTGTAGTTAATATTACATTGTGTTTAGATTTGCTAACATTGTGTTTTTTACTCATATTGTGTGTTTGGATAACCTGCTGCTGTAACGCCACAATTTCCAAGTTTGGGATCAATAAAGTAATTATATTCTATTCTATATTATTATGATACAACTAAGCTGCTGATGGTCGTAGAATAATCGACATGTTTGTGCTATTTTATAAAGATCCTTAACTTATCTGGTTAGAATTTGTTGTTTTCTTTTTAAAGGATAAATTCGCAACAAACAACGACAACGCACATACTTTTGTGTTGAGCGACATCTGATTTTGTTTTGAAGGCTAATCTTCATACTTCCGGTTTTGGACCAACTCATTGTGAGAGTTTTGACGCTTTTTCGTCTCTCCATCATTTCGCCTGCCGCCTGGATGACTGAAGGCTGAAGAAACGCCCCCGGGCATCAGCCATTGGTGGGATTCTTTTGTCACTACCAGATTGTTTACAGATTCATGAGGGATTTCTGGGTTTTTAACACATTAGGTTAGATCGAAAAATATTGAATCCTTGACTTTAATTGTGTAAAAAGGCTTGATGGCATTTGCCCTGAAATGATTTCTGCTTCATATGATCTATTTGCTCAAATATCCATTTGTTGTGTATGATTTCCCCAGAGAACACATTTTTTGGCTGAATGATGAATTATTTAATGGCAAGTTGACTTTTATCAATAGCACTTTAATTGGGTAAGACTTTCTTAAATCCAACAGCAGCCTATAGCAAAGTCATGTCAAAGATTTTGGATGAAAACACATCACACAACACATAGATCACAACACATAGATCAATCAGGACATCAGAGATTAAAAACTCCTCCTCTCAGGTTAGTGCTAATGAGCATGCAACTTCCTTTTCCTGCTCCTGTCACATTAATAAGTGAGTGTTAACCTTGTAGCCCTGCATGCCAGGGGGTCTTTTTCACATGTTAAGTGTAAATAAACCACCTATCCACTCAACAGAAATCAATATCCCTCCTCTCAACATACACAGCACACACACATAGCCACACATCCCTCACTGCCTGGATGTGACCACAGGCTTGTAAATGCATAGCAGGCAGGGGAAGCAGGAGGAAAGGCGCCAGCACTGCAAGGGAATACAATATGAAGCAGATTAATTTAATCTAAAAAACAAAAGATAGGGGCCTAATAACAGGAAATGGATTTCTCATCCTTTTATATGTTGCTTCAGGATATATGTATGCTGCAAGAGGGATGGTAGATTTGATTTTGTTTTCCATTTTTTGAAGGGGCTGGATGGTAGAGAGTCTGAAAACATCAGATAGATGGAGCAGAATATAATATATATATATATATATATATATATATATAATCTATAATATTTAAATAATATTAAATAATATATAATAATATAAATAATATTATATAAAATAAGGACCACTACTGAGCTCTACTGATTCTTTATGTTATTTACATACATTCACCCAGGAGTCAAATTTGCTCTTTTGGTGACCACAGAGATTTTAGTGGATATGATTGCACCTTTAAACATCCACAACACTGAACAATGAAAAATGAGCTTTGTGATTTGGATGGTTTTGCATTTTAGTCACAGAAAGAATGTTGACATTTTTGTTGTCCTGATGTAAAATAATGCCAACTTTAAAATTTCAAGGAAAGTTCCTCATCCAATTCTGACATTTGTAAATTGAAGTTGTATTTTTTTATTTTAATGTTATCAATAATTATCCCCAATTTAACAAAATTAGAAATATATGTTATGCTGTATGTTTTTTTAGGTCAACTATTAATTTCTATTAAACATTCAAAACACAAAGCAGTATTTCAGACCCGCTGTCATTCAATCATTTGTTAACTGAGAAAATTTGAGGGTTTAGGGTCAGAGCCGCTTTGACAGCAGGGGGCCTTCTGATCCTGCTGCACTGTGTTGCCTGTTTACATTTTATTCTGACAGATTACGGCAAATCCCCCTCCATGCGTAGAGGAATGCTTTGATGTGACAAATGACCCTGTGCTAAATGACGCTTTGTGTGTCTGCCCACATGTCAGCAAGGGCCTCATTTCATACATAACACAGGAGGGAGGACAGGGCTCGCTGCTGGTGTGTGTCTGCATCAAAGGAAGAGTGCATTAAAAAAAGACAGTGAGAGTAAGATGCAAAGGTCAAGTGGAGTCCTGTTTGCACACATCCTTCCTTTTTTTGTGCCTGATTCCTGAAAACACAAATGATCTACATCCCTCGTTCCAAAATGGCAATTTCCATTTTTATGCAGCTTTAATAGTTAAACTGTTGGGGAAAAAAACAGAGAAGGCAGATCCTCATAATCTCTCACAGCAAAAGCGATTTCATCCCTTAATCACTCTAACAACTTTAATGCTGCACAAGGGAATGGTTTCATTTGCAAACACATTCCTCTCAGTCTAAATCACAAAGCGGGGCTGCAGTAGAGTAGAGCGCTATCCCCCCAACTGAGATGTGCCCTATTTGGCCCAAATAAATTCTGGCTCTGGATACTGTTAGTTCTCAAGTCAGAGGAAATGATGAATTTGAAACTGACAGTGACTGTTGATAAACGATTACTTGATACATTGCAGTTCAAAAAGAGAAAAGTTTCAGCTCTTGATTTAAGTGTTTGTTTAGCTACACAAATTATTAAGTTATCCATGCAAAAAGACCATCTGCTCCTGCTACAAAACGCTTATTGCTTCCATTATTCTATGAATCACATTATCTGTGTTGCCCCATTGCACAATTTCTCAGTAGCAGCAGACTAATTTAAGGCTCCATATTGATCGTACAGTAATAATGTCTCCAACCCGCTGCACAGGGAGGGTGGAAGTTTCACACCTAACTTCACTCTCTGCTTCCCTTTGTTGAGAGCCAACAAAAATACATCCTCCTCCAGGATCTGAGCCAGCTCTTCAAGCACAGAGACTGTGGCGTTTGGTGTTAGACCACTTGAAAAGAGCTGTTAACAAAGCAGAGTTCTTTAGATATAAGCCAAGTGAGTCTGAGCCACTTCAGTGGAGCACAGATAGCCAAAAGTATCAACGCTGACAGCACTGCTGGAGCACTCCTTTTTTTACTTTACTGCTTTCTGTCTGCTGGAATGTATTGTGATTGATGCACTCTTACCTTCTCTTTAAGCTCCTCTGTGACTTGGTATTGTTCTCAAGAAATGCACCCTAATATCTAATAATTATGCAGTTGTATTGGGAAAGATGGGAAGTACATATATGTGCTGAAACTGACCCCTATTTATGGCAAGAAGTACACAAAATCAATCAGGCTTTAGGACAAACTAAGACACTTTAATTCACTAGAACGTCAAATGTGTATTCATTCACAGCTACAACACAACACAGTGCCAAGTTCTCTGGAAATCATTGAATCTTCCAAATAGGGGAAATCAGGACAATCTGTACATTTTAGTAGAAAGACTAGTGCCATGTTGGTTTTGGGCTGATTAAAAAGATTTCTGACTTAAACATTGTCACAAGGATTGCCAGACATGTTGTGACTGGAAATGATGCTCTAATGTTTGTTAAAGTAAAAGGTAGTGTTAGTGATTACGAAGAGAGGAGAACCCTTCATGTTTATCCCCCATCTATCATCTAGTCAAACCCATACACAAACCTGAACATCACTGACTGTATTCTAGCCCATGCATCAGACCATACTCTCCTCCTTCTTTATTGTGCTCGTCTCCCTGTGGAGATGTGAGTGCCATGCCTGCAGTGCACGATAAGCATCTTCTGCTTTGAACTGTTCCCACCCTGACTCACGGCAGATTGTCTGCTGGTATCTGCTGCTCGCCGCTCAGTTACAGGAAGTCTTGTGTTTCCGGGTGGATGACTGGACTTAAAGATGGATGAAGGGTATGGTGCTTTCCTCTTGGATTGCTGCCATCAAAGCAACAACTGGGTACAATATGGGTTTAATTGATATGCTATTTGGTATAAAAAAAAAAAAAGGACTGGATTGTATAATCTGAACACCCTCTTTAAAAAAAGTTGTAATACTAAATAAGGCTTGTTTTTCTCACAGTGTGAGTTCCATTAAAAGCTACAATGATAAGATGATCAAGAGTGTTTAAGTGGTGTGTCAAGCAAATAATTGACGTTCTCAGGTTTTGGATGTTTTGAATTTGTTGAGGGACAAAGTAAAACATTTAAAGATGTTTTGTTAAGCTTTGGGAAGTAACAGCTTTCTGGTTATAGATAAATGGAACCAAACAAAAAAAATCAATGGTTGCTGCCTAAATTCCATTTAAGGCTTCCTTGCTGAAAAAAAAAAGTAGTTTTTGGGTTCGATGACAAAGAAAAAACTTTTATAGCTCCAAAACATAAACAATAATTGCTAGATTTGTTTGTGTCAGTTCCTCACAATCAAATAGTGAAGGGTTCTTTCTAGAGGAGCCAATTGAAATGAACACACAGTACTCATAAATCCACCAGTTGTAGTAACATGCCAAACGCCCATTTTGTTCTTAGAGTAACAAAAAAACAGAAAGTTTCTCAACTGTGGTAAGCAAAAGTTTGGAAGAAAATAAAAGAGAACAGAAAAAATGGGAATTCTAACATATCTTATAACGTAGTTACTCTTGCAAAAAATGATGATATCCCATATGGATATTTGATGCATGAAAGTGGATCAGAGGAAGATTTTGCAATGAAAGAAAAAAGAAATGGAAGACACAATGCCTGTACTGGAGTTTGGAGACACTTTGAACTCAGTCGAAAATCTTGACAGTGTTACACCACTGCATTCCAAGCACCCCAATCTCCTATATCACTCTGCAATTAGAATTTAATTAATCGATTTCACCTCTGCTGCCGAGCAATGGCTTTTCGGGGAGGGAAAATTACCCACTTACATGCGTCTGGGCTGTTATCAGACCCTCTTCTGTGTGAAATTAAACCCACATTGAACCAGGGTGAGGGTCTGCACTGTGCACAAACTGAGCAATGATGCCTGATTTGAAGAATCACTTTCCCTGTCGAGAAACATGCTGCTGATTACATACAGCCTGCTAGCTGCTGATAGTGAGGGCCAATACATCACACTCCCATTTTTTATGCTGACGTGAGAGCGATACATATATGAAGGGGCCAGTATTGCTACCCAAAGATTACAAAATAAATGTTTACTCAAGCGGTCATGGTTTAAAATCCCATCATGTGCTGCGGGAGCAGGGGATCTGAATTATTTGAACACCTTTGGCACCAATTTTTTATTTAATCCAGAGCAATTCATGCATTCTATTCATTCATCACATTAATCTGTTGTTTTCTTAATATATGAGCACAAAACAACACGCTGGATGAACATGCTATCTTAAACTTGGTTAAAATCATGTTTGATCTAGTTTGAGGTTATACATTAAAGTTGGATATTTGCTTAACGTTTTTGAAATGTTTAAGCATCAGTGATTTTCCGTCAAAAAAAAAAATCATGATTTATCTGCCGTTGGAAGCCATCCACACTGTCTGTTATGAAATATGAGCCAGAAACATGCCTAAAATATGAACATAAATGTGTGAATTCACAGCAGTGTATCGCTGCCCTGTTAACCTCCCCTTGTTGGAAATGAAGAGAGAGAGAGACATAAAGGGAATGACCCAGAGAGATGTCACTGGATCAGCACACTGCTGCGAGATCATTAGCGAACAAGCGTCAGCCAGTATCAGCTCGGTGAATGAACAGCGAGAGTCTAGCAGACAAATCACTCTCCAGTTACTCTCCCCAAGAGAGAGAGAGAGAGAGAGAGAGAGAGAGAGAGAGAGAGCTTCACTTCCATTCACACATCCTGAACAAAGGATAAATTAGTCCCTGGATGGCTGTTTCTGGGCTTTTTGGGAGCCCAGTCAGGCGGGTCGGGTGCAGAATGACTTCCTCGTGAGCTCCAGCACCAGCAGCCTGGTTGAGACAGTTCCGCCTGCCTTTTTAAAAAGCCTGTTAATTAGCAGCAGGGTGGCTGGATGTAGTCATTAAGTGCTTCACTGCAGGAAGTAATTCATCAACACCACAGGGCATGTTTAATATGCTCAAATCAATACAGCCCTCTCTGCTCTCTGCTTGCCCTTATTGGTTTACTTCTTGTGGAACAAGAGCGGATCTGCCGCACTATTTCAGGCACGCTTTGAATGTTCTACCACTGAAAAAGTTTTGTCCATCAGGCTGAAATATCTCACCACTTCATCCAAATGACATCAACGGGTGGACATTTCGTTTGGTCAAAATCTTTGGGTTGTGATCAAATACCGCCAAACAAATCACATCCCTAGCAGCCTCAATTGTGCTATTTATATAGTCATGATTACAAGATTAACTTGAGTATGGTATCCATTACCCTGATTAAAATCAGCATCTTAGAGGTGACATTGTGAGCATGCTGATTTTAGCATTTAGCCAACAACAGCTTTACAGAGAGACCAAAGCCTGGCTGTTACCTGTTATTCTGAACACATGACTGTCCACTTCTCTATGAGTATATGAATTTAAGCTTACACACTAAAACTGCAAGAACTGGTACCAGAATGAGGAAACAGCCAGCACAGTAAAAGAGGGACATTCAGTTTGTATGGACAAACAAATGTTGAGAAAAATGTTAGCAGGACAGCCTGAAAATCCAACTGGGGAAGAAAGAAGCACTGATCAGTTCTGGGAATAGAGTCATCAGAGTGATGATAAATGAGCTATCTCCTATTAAACAAAAAATGAAAGTACTTCTATGGTGCTTAATATGTCGAAAAAGAAAGCTGATTGTATTTTTTTTTTTTTTTACATTTTTTCTAGAAGGTTTTCTCTTTTTGGGAGCCTTTTTGCTTTTATTGGATAGAACAGCTGAAGAGGGACAGGCAACATTGGGAGGAGAGAGTAGGAGATGACATGCAGCAAAGGACTGAGCGTGCAACATAACCGCTAGGTAGGCCATCGGCGCTCCAGCAGAAGGTATTTTAAAGATGTTTGCTAAGATGGTGTTAAGTGTTCAGAGGAAAACCGACACCTTTATGAAGACGTGTGTGAGCCTCTATACACAGATAAAATGTGACTTTATGACCACTTTTTTATGCTAATGTAAGATGCTACAGAGATATACGACTAACGTGGAAGGTAAATCCACTCTTCACTCATTTTTTAATACTTAATGGGTTTGTTTGGAGTCCTCTACCATCCATCAATGAGCTCCTGTGTGGGAGGTCTGGTGGCCTTTTTTAAAGAGGGAAATAAAAAGAACATTTAAGAGGGTAAAAGCTTTACACTACAAATATCAAGCATTCACGTCAGCTATTAGGGGCTAATCAGAAAATACATCCAGATGTGAAGGCCCTGCCTGACACTACAAGGCTTTCAGTGCTTGTTAATGGTCTCTTGTCTTTAACTACTGACTGAGTTAAATGACTGAGTACGTGGAGCATTCATATAGCACCATGTGGGGGTCTTTGATAGTGGTGGTTATGGGAGGGAAGAGCGTGCTATTCATGCTAGGTTTCAAGAAAGAGGAAATGATACTGGCCTTACTTTCGCTACCCAGATTTCTACAGATTTGGGAACTGGCCTATTTTTGTCTATTCCTCCCTTTCCCCTTAGTGTAAACGCAAGTATATATAGTATTAAAGGTTTAAGTCAGAGGTGTTCACGTGCTTATCCTCCTGAGTATGTTTATCATTTAGGTTTGACACAGCGAGGTGAGAGCCTGCAGCAGATGGTTGCTGGATTAGGTGAGACAGAGTTTAAAGACCTCACAAGAGTCTCTGAGGTTCACAACAGAGCAGCAGAGGTGAGAAACACAAGAATCAGATGTCAGCTCTGTGTATTTATTGCTTGGATGTCAAGCTCAGCGCAGGTGGCTGTGAATTCCCAAATTTCTCTCCAGCGCCATCAAGGAGAAAACATCTCCTGTCTGTGAAGCATCGGCTATAAAGTATTCCTCCAGGAGACAAGGAAGTAGACAGTGATTTATAACGTTCTGCTGAGGGAAAACAAATTGTGTCTGAGATAGAAGCGTCAAACCAAAAGAAAAAGATATGAACCAATAAATCTGAGCAAATCCCCCTTTTCCCTTGTTTCGTTTCACAACAGTTGTGAAATGTGTCAGCCTGAGGTTTGAGGAGCAGAGTATGTGAGGTCAGAAGTTCACATGTCAGACAGTTTCACTTCATGAATACACTTGAGTACGTTTATTACACTTTCACACTCTTTGTTTCTTTGTCATTTATGTAAAATGATTTGTAAAAAACAAAAAAGAATGGCAGTGTGGATGAGTAGAGCTCTGAGCAGGTCAAGTATAGTTAGTATTATTGTGTTACTCATTTAATCTCTTCTCTTCTCTTCTCTTTTTTATTCTTTAACTTTTGGTTTAGTTTTGCAATTTAGCTCGTCAGATTATTTTCTGGTGAAACAATCAAATGTATGATGCACAAGATGTCCATAATTCCAAAATGAGTGTCGCTTTACCTAATAGTACCAAACCCAGAAGATTATACACAATAAAGACATTTAGAAAATGATTGAAAAATGACTTTTTAAATGTATTTTGTAGTTTGTGTCAAAGAGTTGACGATTTTCTGTTTGTAAATCGAATCAAGTAAAGTTTTAATTACTCATTATTGTATAAAAAAACTGATACAAATATATAGCAAATCTTAAATACAAGAAGATGACTCAGCAGTCATGCTGATGAGAAACAATTAAAAAATATATAAAATATTTTATAATATCTAAGATAAGATAAGATAAACTTTACTGATCCCCATGGGGGAAATTTTTGCATTACAGCAGCTCAAGAAAACAGGAAACAGGAATATAATTATTAAAAATCAAAATAGAAGTTAAAAAAATGAGTCTGGTTGACTCATTAACACAGCTCTTGAAATCATGCTGATTTGTGCTTAGTCTGCAAAATCAGAAAGGTTGCTGAACTTCAGTGAAAAGCTTACACCCCTAACACACACACACACACACACACACACACACACACACACACACACACACAGAGAGAGAGAGAGAGAGAGAGAGCGAGAGAGCGAGAGAGAGATTGGCACAGGGGTAATTGATTTCTTCTGTAGTTTATTATCATGACTTTTTTGTTCCTTCCTGGCTGTCCAAACATATTGAAGGGAGGATCGAGGGCCAGACGACTTAATAGACTTGGCAGCATTCATGCCCAGAGAACAGGGAAGAGAAAAATATCAAGGCTTACTTAATGGCAAAAATGAAAGCACACATGGATTGGGCTGCACTCAATGTGGAGTCCCTTTAACTGTCAGAAAAAAATCAGAGAATCCATGCCAATCAAACACCCTTTGATGAGATCTTCTATAAAAAGTAATGGAATCAAACCAGCATGAAGTAAAGTTTGAGGAAGAAAAAAGGAGGATAAGCAGAGAAAGAGTGCATCTGTGGGAAGCCAAATATGCTCCTTTGTTGATCTTGCGAGCCCACTCATTGCTTGCAGGTGTAATAACACAGTCTGATCCAGCGCTCCTGCTGCTCACAGAGCAGATATTTCTACACCCCTCTCGTCCCTCTCCTCAGGAAAACAGCGGCTCAAAGTGATTCCAGCCAGCTCGGTGAGTAAAATTTCTCATATCTCCGTCTCTCTCTCTCTGACACAGTCTAGAGCCATTAGAGAGATGAGCCACCACTCCAGTCCTGTTTTATTATTACTGTTATGGCTTTTCTGCTGTATTCAATCATGCTCAGTGTCCTCAATTGGAGTTGAAGCCATAAAACTCCAATAACATGATCTCTTAAGGAGCTTTGATGGGCCATATTTAGAAAAAAACATTGAGAATCTAATATTAGTGGGGTGGTGGAGGTTTAGAATCCACATTATTTCTGATTCAAGCTTCAGATATGAGGAGATTATTTATCATATCTTGACATGTGTTTAATCTTTGGAGAGGCGCTCTCTCCTTTACGGAAGGTCAGACGTAAAAGGTCACATTTAAAGCTTCAGCGTCTTGTTTTGAACTGTTTCAGCCACACATGTAAATAATATGTTCAGTCATGCATTGCAGCAACAATGTTCCTCACTGTCTGTCACTGCATGTGCAGTTCTGCACTCTGTGTACCGTCACCTGTCAATCATGACCTACAGTTACATGTAAGATGACTATAATTCTCTGCACTCAAAAGTCTACAAACAGCTAAATAAATGTTGCATCATTTCTGCAAATCTAAAGTCTAAACGCTGCTTAGACAAAGTGATCAACCCCGATGACAAATTAAAAGATGATACAAGTGAGATAATCATTTAAAAGAAATTGCTGCAGGAAATTCAAACAAGGTGATGGTTGACTCTGGGTCACTGTGGCACCAGTTTCACATTGCGAGACCTTCCTCCTAAACCAATCGGGCAGTGCTTCAGAGTCTAGAAGGAAACTCGTTTCTGTGAAACTTATGCAGGATATGAGGTCATTCTTTTGGCATACAATGGCTAAATAATCACAAATAAAACCTTATGTGTAAGGGTAGAAGTCAAAGTGCTTGCTTTATTACACACTATACATTCGTTCTAGTTGAAATACACAAAACAGTCATGCAACTCAATAACACATAAACCTTATTTCATTGTTAAGACATCCCAGTCTAAAATGAGCCCCAAATGATTCATTGAACATTGTAGTCAGGATGGCAACTCTGTAACATAGAAACATGCCTTTTGTTTGAAGATGGGGAGAAGGTCTCAAAGGAGCATGATGGGACAAGTTATTCTGACCCATGTTTAGTGAGGCTACCTCCTTTGTGTAAGATAAACAGGGGTGAAATGGAGACAAATGTTTGAAGATAAAGGTCTTAAATGGTAAGAATTTCAGCAAATAGGCTCCATGATTATTTCACTTTCTAAACACGATAAGCCCGAGAGCTTGTACTTTGAGAGTGAGTTCATTTAGCCTCTATTTAATAAGCATATCAACTCTACTACTTTGCTCATTATGTAGCAGAGTGATCACACAGGGTCATGCAGCACACTGTGCAGCCCAGCAGGACTGGAGAGGTTGTGTGGTTCCCATTCATCACTGTTTAAATCACGCTCCGTCTCCATCAGTGCTACGAGATGATTACACGCGATAGCAGCAGCAAACAAGTTCTCCAAAGACAACCAAACTAATTGCAGATTATGATCCAAAATATGACATCAATGATGAGATGCTCGCTGTATCACGGACATGCTGCATTAGTTGAACGTGTCTGAACAGCTACAGTCTAAAAGGTTGATCAAAGAGACCCTGAGGTCCAAATATTTGCTAGATCAATGACAAAGTGCCTATCCTCTTCCCCTTGTATGTGTATGAAATCCAGATATGTGTCAGTGTACTTTTACTGTGAAAAATGACAAAAAAAACAAAACTTAAAAGAACTGCTGGCTCTTCTTTCTCACCTTGTGTTCCTCTGAGCAAACAAACATTTAAAACGCTGCAAACAACTAACCAACACAATTCTGTCCAGCACGCAGCAGCCTCCTGAGTAACTCGATCAGAATAATTCAATTCATTACTTCTCCAAACGGACTGCTCTGCCGTAAGTGAATTTAAATGAGTTTACGCAACGTAACTAACAGACAGCTGATACAGACTTTAGACAAGCTGCTGCAGAGTCGCTTCTTATTTGGTTATTCCACCAGAATATGGGATATCGCAAAAGTCTAGAATTATTCGGCGTTAAAATCGAGGTACTCTCTTGAGTTCTGATATTTGTTTCAACTCAATTCATGACACAGACCCCAAAATGCAAACTGAGTGGAAATAGGAATCTTTCCAGCCAGAAAAAAAGACCTTATCCAACCTCAGCATCCTACACTTTATTATAAAAATCCCGTTGTTGCTGCATGGTACTTGCTTGGTCTCCACAAAGCAAAACGACTAAAAACAGAGTCGCACGCGTCAGATTCTTTGATAAGACTTCTTACAAACAGTTGTGAAGTGTGCGGACATCATGAACATAAAATACAGGTGGTGCAGAGTCCGTTGGCTTCTTATATCGTCTTCACACACAGAAAACATCTTCAGATATATTGCTCTTAGAGACCAGGTGGTTTGTGACGGAGTCAGAGTTGGAGAAAAGTCAGATTACATGATTGAATTACAGCATGGTCTATTAACTGAGAGCCCTGACACATTCTTTCACACACAGCAGAGCCAGATTTATACCTGATACAGATACAGAGCGAGCAGGCCAAATTCGGCTTACCATCAGATTCCCCAAATGTTAATCTGTTTGAGGAGAAATAAGAAGAACTCAGAGGTCTAGTTTGGAGTGTGAAACCCGGAAATGAAACACCACATGTAGACCGAATGCAATCGACAGTTATTAAGGAATAAGAAAGAGTAAGGAGAACAAGTAGGAGAGACATGAAGGAGATATTCTCTCCCTTAAATCAGTTTCTTCCATTGGGAATGCTGTAGCACACCTTTCCTTCATGGCGGTGTTAAAACCATGTGTTTTTACTGAGGGAGGGAGATTCAGATTCAGCTCGCTTTACTGTGTTTATGTGCTTTGATACAATGAGAAGGCCGTCTGACGCAGGTGGAGCTGCACGGTGAGAGAGGGATGGCAGAGCAAACAGCCCTCACAGCAAGCAGGTCAGAGGGAAGGAGTGAAGAGAGGAGAAGGCAGGGGCACAGGAGGAAAATAAGCACAGGATGGTTGAGACGGTTTATAGAACTTTGCTTAAGAGAAGAAGATGGGAAAAGACGGTGGAGGAGAGGGTTCAGTCTGGCCGAATACAAGAGAGGGAGAGAAGGCTGCGCTGCCAGTTAAAGATGATTAAAGATGGTAAAGATAACTTTCATAAATACTTATGACACACTTGAAATAAATGAAAAAGGTGATGTGATATGAGAACCAATACAGAGCCAAGATAAGCAAAATGTTTTCTCAACTTTGCCCCAAAATATATCAAATTTCTTTCATTTTAAAATGATTATACGTGATGGAGGCTACAAAAACATGTGCACTGATTATGAGACGAAAGAACAAAAAAAAAAAATGAATGGCAGAGATGATTACTCACATCAGTTAGTTAATCGTGTTTATTACTTGTCCAGTTTGAAAACAGCGTCTGCCTTCAGTGTTTTTTTAAAGATTGATGTTTGGGCTTTTTGACAGAGGACAGAGTCAGAAATCAGGGACAGAGATAGATTAGGGAACGACATGCGGGAAAGGAGCCAAAGGTCAAACTGAACCTGGGTTGCCCGCTCTCGAGTATAAAAGCCTCTGTAAATGGGGCGTCATGTGCACTAACCCCTAGGCTACCTGTGCCCCCTGGCCTCAGTAAACGCCTGCCCTGATTATCTCAATAAAGCCGATTTATTTACTCCTTTGTTGCCCTCCTCAGTTGCTGGATTGTCTTTGTCCCTAGACTGTGCATTGTTTTGTTATTCATGGTTTCGACTCTGCCTGTTTCTTGGGTTAGTGTATTTATGCCCTCTCCCTTTCAGGATCTGTTAGCTATTTCGTACTGCTTTTAAGTGTATAACCTCCCTTTTTTTTTGTCAGTAGATGACCAAGTCTGTCATTTTTTTAAACTTCAACCTGTGTCCTTTTCATTTCTGCATTTGAGTCTTAAATTGCCTGGTATCTTTACGTCATATGGGCATGACACCAGCCGGCAGATAACAGACAGCTGGTACCAAGAAAAGGCTGAAGAGCAACGACACAGTGTCTCTATTCTTCCCCAGGTAGGACCCAAATGCAGACCGCACACTGCAGGATGACTTCAAAGAATTATTAAGACAACAAGGCTCAGGTCAACTGTAGAAAAGAGGACAAGGAAACAGGGAGCAGGTAACTAACACACATGTTCAAGGTGGAAAAAAACCATTCATACTCTTTTTTTTTTTGGCAGTAGAATTAATAAAAAAGTAGGAGAAGGATATTCTCCTATATGCAGCAGTTGGGTGAAGTGCTGTTAGGAGCATAATGTAAGTCTGGACACTTTGCTGCAGCACCACCTGGAATTGCATTTTTGCATTTTCTTCTGAAAATCAGTGTGAAGATATCCTCATCTACAACTCCCCAGGGCTGCTCCAGTAGTGTTTATAATGTTTTTTTCTGATTGCTGCACCACTTTCTGTCCCTCACTTTGGTCTCCACTTGCTTTTTTCTCTCTCCTGACTTTTATCTCTCTCATACATTGTTTTCCTCAATCCCTTCTTCTTTCTCTGTTTCTTCTGTATTGCCTCCCATGTTGTCATCATCCTTTCATTATTTCTCTTCTCCCCAAAGGATGCAGAGATTTAGAGCAGCATTTCCTCCCTCGGACTGGAGGAGCTGTAAGCTATCTGATCATTAAAAACAAGAGTTGGATCATCCATCACACATGCCTTAACCTCCAGGACACTGTTTCAACACTAGGTTGGCGGTAAATTGCCTTTTTTCCCCCTCTCTGTGTGTCCTCCTTGGATCGGAAAATGCTTCATGCTGATGTTCATTAATATTCATTATGACTGCAATCACTCGTCACTCCCTGGTTTCAATTCATTTTGATTTAAAGTGTAGAGAGATCCACAGCGTTCACGTCTCAGATACACATATTCTTGCATTGGGCTGTTAATGGGAAACAGCAGTCAAAATTGAAAGTTTGATTCCCTCAGGTAATCATTGGGTAAAGCAAGGCACTAAAATGCTTGGTTTTGGGATTCTAAAAAGTATACTAAAGACCTCTTCTTGGCTGAACCACTACCTGTCATACGGAGGCATTTCTGCAAACAGACATTTCCTGCGTTTCAGGGATTTGGCTGGAAAGTTGAGACTTTTGGATCAGAGAGGTGAGTCACTCCCTCCAGGTCACATCCTCCATCGGGTAAACATCCACACTCACTGTGACGGACTTTTTCCCTTCACTTTGCTTGTTCCAGTTTAGAAAAAGAGGATAAAACTCGACATTCTTCCATTGATAAAACATTGATAAGAACGGTTTCTGATATATAGCACACAATATTGTATAAACAAAAGAGTAGAAGTAAGTAGAAGTAACATTCATTCACTAAAATGCTGTGGGACTCAGACCCTTTCAGCCGGAAAGACTCGTCCTCTTCCTTTTAATCTGCAACCATCAGAGGCTCTCTAAAAGCTTTACAAATGTATGCTGTGTGTGTGTGTGTGTGTGTGTGTGTGTGTGTGTGTGTGTGTGTGTGTGTGTGTGTGTGTGTGTGTGTGTGTGTGTGTGTGAGTGTGTGTGTGGGAAACAAAAAGCAATAGGTGCAGCATCTTTTCCTAGAGTCTGAGAGGGTTTAAATTCATTTTGATGACAGATGAGGAATGAGATCATCCAAGGACCCTAAAGTACAGATCAGCTCATCAGTGTGTGTGTGTGTGCGTGCGTGTGTGCTCGTTTGTACGTGTGCGTGTGTGTTTGTGTGCGTGTGCCTGTATGTGCATGCATGTCTGTTTGTGTGTGTACTTTTGAAAATTGCTGTTCACATCAATTTCCGGGAATAAAAGCTCCAGTTTGCCATGCTGGCTTCCTGGCAGGGTGATGATGATGTCATCTTGAGTCAGGATGTGGTCAGCTCTTCTCTGTTCAGACGTGTTCATCATCTCATGCTGTCAGACTTTTTTTTAGATATTTTATCTTATTAAACCATGTCCGAAGATGACTGGGTGAACAGACATTAAGGGACATAAAGTGCTAAAACTGGAAAAAATGTTGCAGGGCAATGGGGGATACAAACTGCTAGTTTTATGAGAGTAGGGTTAAAAGTTAATAAACTGAACAACGTCTAAAGGAGTATCTCCAAATCGAGCTGGATTGCAATCTTTCTGCTCCCACTTGGCATTTGTTTCAATTATAAAGCACACCAGTTCTCAGGACAATGAACTGAATAACAAATAATGAATGCATTCAACAATGTACGTCAATGGCACGCCACTGATGGAGTTAGTAATATGCTTTATGCATGAGCCAAATGTATTAAGAACTGTATTAAAATACAGGAATTACGAGGGGTACCAAAAAATGTCCCAAAAGTCAAACATATTTTTTGAAGGAAATCAAAGTCAAGTGTTTCATATCAAATGTAAGAAGGTTTAAACTGAGCATTAAAGTAGACCAGAAAGAGTTGAGACCAGAACAGAGAGAGAATTGATTCTAGTCTGCGAGAGAGTGGAATTAAATGTTTAATTCTTGTATTTCAGTATAAATTTAGAATTGTGCCAGAAAGTATAATGGAAAACCGCTCAGTGGTCAGAATGACTCAGCTGCCACTCAGTTGGATTAGAAAGCAGTTAGATATGATTCCTTGTGTTTGTTTTACCCTGCAGGGCAAACCAGGCAGGTGGAGTTTATTCTGTATCCAGAAGCTTTATGGGCTTTCACTTAAAGAGGCAGAGAATCAATGAACTCCAGCAGCTTAACTGTGTCTGTTTGAGCTTTATGGAGTGTCTATGCTGTATTCACTTTTTTCCCGGCTCCGTTCTCATGAGGAGCATCCTATAATCCTGAACTTTCCATCAAGGATATGAAGCACAAGAATGGATGTTTTTGTATCCCACAAAAGAAAAAAAAGATGGGGGAAAAAGAAAGCTGCAATTGGCAACATAATTGTTGGAAAATGTTCTCTAAAGTGACTAATCAAGTAGACTCAATGTCCTTTTTGGTTTCCTACAGTACATTTTAACCACTTTTGCCACCAGTGGTGCTCCCTCTGCTGGTCATCATAAAGAATGCATCTTAAAGGAACTTCCACATTGGCTTTACTTTTAAAACAAGTACTTGCTACCACTTCTTATATACACTCTATGATAAGAATGTTTTTTTTTAAAAAGGACAAATCCTGTCTGTTTTGTTCATGTTATCATAGTTGATGGTACTCTGCTTTACTATGAATGTATGGATTCAATGAATATGTTTCTGTGTTGAAACAGGATGCCCTGACAGGACATGATGCTAAAAGAGAAGTTTGAAGAAAAAGTCATTCTGAGATGCTAAATGTGTTGCAGTCTTCCGTGGAATAAATCCCTGTCAACAAGAAGCAACAGTATATTCTCAAAAAGGAAAAGGAAGTAGTTTGCAAGGGCGGGGACCTAACATAAACAAAATGAAGCCACACAAGCCACTGAGATAGCTGTGAAGATGTTGATCAATCTGATGATGTGTGAACACTGTGAGCAGGATGAGCCATCAACTGGACCAAGATGCAGTCCCCTTACAAAGTTTCAATTCAATGAAGCAGACCGAAGCGCAGTATTGTCACTCACTGACTTGCCATGAGGAACTCTGATTAACACGTGTACAATGAAATAAAAGAAATCACTGGCTGGGTGATGTTTCTTTTGGATTAGACAGCTTCACAAAGTGCTTTCTGTATCTCCTCTGTCAAAGAAAAAGTGTGTTAAAACAGGGCAGAAGCCCGAAAATACATTTGTCTTTTGAAATCCTCTTTACCATATAAGGTAATTGGATCATTACCAGTAAGATTATATTACAGTTAAAACCACATTCTCACACACACACACAGTCGTCATGAAAACCATGTAGTCTTTCCCTTGTGTGTTTGAGTAGTAGGTCAACACTTTTGGGAGGAAAGGGTAACAAGTGTCTTGAGTGTGAAACCCAGTGACTCTTCATTAAGGAATGTCGAGATGTGTTTCTGCCACATCTACAATTTATTTATCTTTTAACAGCAGTGATCCGCTTCTTTATTCCCTTTGTGCATTGCATTGTGGGAGAAAAGTGAGGTGATAGCACTAAAACTGTATTTTGGTGGGCATGCTTTCTGCTTGGAGTACACTTCATTAATTTAAATGTGAAGACGACACTGCAGAAACCTGCACAGCCAGTGTTGTGTTAAGTTTGTGTTCACTGCTGCCCTCTACTGTTCACAAACGTTCACTGCACAAGCTTAATAAACAGGGTCTTATATTGAAGTTTGTTTGCTTAAATATTTATGTTATTAATACTTGAGATTATTTTCTCTTCAACTTTCAACTGTTCTTTTTGCTATGTTATAATCATAATCCTCCTCGGGGGATTATCTCAAATTCAGAATCCTTTTATCCACTTTTGTTGATAATATTAAGTAATCAAAAATGCCATTTAAAAAAACCCCAAAAACTTCATCAATCCCTTTATCGCTAATCTCTGGTTTACACCATGTCATTTAGAGACATGCTTCTCACACACATAGGCCTGAATCACACACATGCACAAACATGTATTAATGGAGAGACGTCATAGTGGGGCTGCTACACACTGCTACACAGGGAGCACACCAGAGTGGTTGGGGGTTCAGTGTCTTGCTGAAGGGCACCTTGACAGTACTCGGGAAGTGCCCTGGCACCTCTCCAGCTACCAGAACAACTTCCGTACTTTGGTCTGCACAGGGACTTGGATCGGCAACCCTCCGGTTCTCAACCCAAGTCCCTACAGACTGAGCTACTGCCGCCCCAAATGTTAATTAATAATCTCAATAAAGATGAAACAAGATCAGCAGATACAGAAATACAGATTTTTTTTCTAACTTTGCTTTATTTCCTCATGAAATGCTGAATACTTCAACCTCTATTTTTTCAATTGAATAAATATAGCAGAAGAATCCCTTCTTGGGGAAAACTTGTTCAGACAGCTGCCTTACGAGGGATCACAAGCAGCTATTACTTCATTTTAAAGGCTCCTAAGCCAAACAGGTCAAAACTCAGTTTAGTAGGTGTACAAGATACTGCAGAATGCTGATCCTAAATGTATTTATCAGGAGTCTTCAGGCCAAAATGATGTGAAAGATTACATTAGGGTGTGTTGGCTCTAAAATGAAGACTAAGTACTAAGATGACTTTCACTTGCATGTAAAGCGTCTTGTGATGCAAGCAGATGAACACGTTCACTTCATTCTGATTTCACGTCTTTTATTTGTTTTTCTTACAAAATAATGCATAGAACAATTATACAGCAAAATATAACTTTATTGAAATTATCACGTCATTCTGTATTAAAAAAAAGCGATCACGCTGAACATACAAACAAGAGGCACAGATTTGGTGATCAACTCTGACTAGTGCAGGTGTTGTGTAACACAGTAATGACAAGTTTCTGAAATACAGACACGTAATGCAAATATGTAAAGTAAAAAAAACAACAACTTATAAATATGTGAAGGCGATGATGGATCAAAAAAATAACTAAAAATGTGTTTGAAAATGTCCCCTCAGGGTAACGGAGCAGACATATTTGATCCCGATTTGATGATAATTGACAAATTAAAGAAGGCATGAATAACGATATAACAACACTCAGCTTTTTGTTGGTCAACTTGACGGGTGTGTGGACGAGAAATCTTGCCTCTAACACAGGATTTCTCCAGACAATTATGCCTACCGTGTTAACCACTACATTGCCCTATCGTTACAATTCTTGAGCTTTAGTGACATTTCATGAATTAATCAATGGTCATATGACATTCTTCTATGCCATCTTGTTGTCGGTCTTGCCTTTATAACAACACCAGCATGTACAGAAGTTCTAATATACAACTTAACTGAGACCAGAGAAACACTGACTGTGCAAACACACAGCTGAGTTGTGTGCTCAAAATGACCAAACAAAAACTGTGAGGCATGAAACCAAATTAAAGCACAGTGAGGGATTAAACTCCAACATACAAGGCACAAGGATAGTATATTATTAAGGCAAAATTCTGTCATCAGATGAACAATTCAACAATATACATGAGTGATGATACATTTTTAAAACACCTAAATTTCAAGTAGCCCCAAACTGTGCAGCAATGATAGTATGCAACCTATGACTGGTTTTGTGAGCGACAGGGAACCACAGTGAAGATGTTGAGACATGACCCGAAGAACATGAAGTGGACAGGGATGCTTAACCTCTGCTCGGCTCCTATTTTTACTGTTCTTTTTTTTTTATCTTGCATTCAGATTCTACAAAAATGTGATCATCCAAGAGTAAATTTAAAAAAAGGCCTAAAATTCAGAATGTCACTGTGATTGTCTGGAAATATCTGACACGTGTAGGTGATGGACAAAATGGGTGTAGAAATTCCACAATACAGTGACACAAAACAGTTAACCGGAGGGATAGGTTGTCATGAGTGATCCATCAGAGATTCAATAAATTAATATTTGGTTAAACTGTGACATGGAAAATAGGGTCCAGGAGAACAGTTTTGGGTCATGGAGTTGCCAGTGTCTGTCAAGCTGAAGCTCACCATCCTGACCAGCAGGGGGAGAGCTAACAGAGGCGCAGGAACATCAGCCGCCTTCAAGGATCTAAATTTCTGTATCACAATCAAAAAAACATATATTTTGTTTAGTGTTGACCTTATGGACCAGAACCTGATCAGAAATACTGAAAAAAGTCCACTTTTTATACGTAAATGACTGAAAACAGACTGATCCTAAACCTGGGTAAAGATATTCTTACAGATTTAACAGATTTCATCTGACCTTATCCTATCAGGGACAAACGGCGAATCTCCTTCTCTCTAGTTATTCAACTCTCTGAAAAGAGTTGTATCACACAGAAGCATCTAAGATCCCTACAGTCTGACTGTGTCTCACACACAGCTGAAAAGGAGCATTACGTAACATATGTGCAGCACCCATGTCATAAAATGAGAACAGCATTTGTGCTATAAAGCCAGACAGTAGTGAGCTGAGCAGGGATTTTCAAATCATTCCAAAAGGACTTATCGGTCATAATAAACAGCAAAGAATGAACAGATAAAGAGCAAAGAATGATCATCATAAGCAGTAAGTTTAGACAATAAGAAACAAATTCCTCCTGAAATAGAAATGTAACATTTTGAAACGTGACCTTTACAACGATCAGTGAACACTCATTTGTCAAGTAATGAAAGCTTACGTGTCTTGGACACGATGATACACCATGTTCCACCCGTGTTTAAAGCATTTTATAACTCTTATTCACTGAGAACACATTAAAGCAAACATAAACAGTATTCAACACTTTCACACAGCAGCTGCAGACACTCGTGAGGCAAGTTAAGTCGAGGATTTTCAGACAGACGCTCTACCCTGGCCGATTAAATAAACATATCTGAAAATGCACTTTTCTACGAGCAGTTTTTTGTTGTTGTCTAAAGTGAGATTCTGAAGCAATATTGGACAGCATTTGGATTTCTCTTTTCATTTCAACACCAAGTTCAGACCTGCAGTGCTCTACAGAGCTGAACTCAAATTCCTCCCGTTTCCTGAAAGCAAAGCGTGTATTCACTCAACTTAAAAGCCCAATTCTAAACTCTACATCAATTTGAAGTATTGTTGTTGTAACATGAACAAGTAAAAAAAAAAGGAAACTATCATTACTCAACGGAAGTGAGAAACTTTGTCATTCAGTCTCTCTGAATCCAAAAAGGTAAAGAAAAAATATTCTCCCAAGGATTGACAAATGGTTTTTAAATAGTCACAAGATCCTCCAGATCTTCAAGGAGGAAAAACTGGTTAAGTTGGAGTTGGAACAAGTCCCAAGTCAATACTTTAGGGAGTGTGGATGAGAATAGCAGCGCAAACTAAGCAACCAGCAACAATTAGCAGGAGGTGTTCACCAGGACACTCTTTTAAAACTAGCTGCAACAAACTGCTGCAAACAGGGACCGCTGATTGTTACCAAGATGTGAAGTTTAAGAGCTTCACTCTTTTACTTACATTTGAAATATTTAGACACTCAAGAGTGCTGAAAACATTTTCGTTTTCTACTATGTCAAAAACCTGACACCATTTCCCTTAACCAAATAACAAAGAGAGTCCCAGGTGGACACATCCAAGCTCTTAGTCTCCTTATTTCTACAATACAGCATCGATAGGCTCCATCTCAGAGCTGACACACAGTGTTAAAGCATCTAAAGGCCATATAAATAGTCTTGTTATAAATATGTGCACGCAAAGACAGACACAGTCACTCTCAACAGTAAAGCAGATTTAGCTCGTCAATGGAAGCCTGACGTCAAGTCAAAATACTATGGTGGCCGACTTTAAAATGGAGTTAACAAATCCTTCCTCATTTCTTAAAGGATCAGTCCAATCTGAGGCTCCGAGTGAATATGACCATATCTTCACTTAAAGCTGCCAACTATTATGTCCAGACCCTGTTCAAAATGTGTTTTTTTTTCATTGACCTCTGGGAACAACATCAAGGTGTCTTGTATAGGGCAGAGGTGCCATAGTGCCTGTTTCAGAACCATCACTGGCAGTTAAGATCAGGACTACTGAGCCAGGCCCAGATCTGGATCATCTCCTGCGGGGTCCTTGGGTGAACCAGCATTAAACTCTTGTAGGCGCAGGGGTTGGACCTGTACTTCTCCTCTATGTTAAAGGTCCTGAAGCCTTTGTGCTTCTCGGGGGCCAACCCGAGCTTCCTGAGACACATCCCCGTGTAGACATCATCAATCGGGTAGAGTGACACGTGTTGCGACACGTTGTGCAAACGAGCAGCAATGTCACCAGAGTAAAGGTACCCACCTCCTCCTGCATATGGAGGGTATGTTCCAACGTACATGCTCTCTGGGATGAAGTATTTGACCTTTTTGTCTCTGTGTGGCCCCGCGTTGGTGATCACGTCACCCACAAACAGGTCCCTGGCTTTGGGCTCAGAGAGGCCCTTGAGGAAGTCCAGGATGCGGTAGGTGTTGACGAAGACATCATCGTCGCCTTTGAAGATGAAGCGAGCACCCGAGCAACGAGTCTGGATCCACTCCAGGAAAAGGACCTCTTTAACCGTCAAGTTAAAGAATGAATCTCTGTAGTCCCACTGGATGATGTCTTTATGGCGGATGCTCTCGTATTGCAACATCCCGGAGAGATCAGGGTGATGGTCCCCTGCAGTGGCATTGCCCAGGAGAAAGATGGTAACCACTGTCCGATTGGCAATAAAACCCGCCCGTCCCCAGGACTGCCTGATGGCTTGGCGGCGGTCAAAATGCGGTGCCAGGGATTTGACCGCCAGAAGCAGGAACGGTGACTCCCTGCAGATATCAGGCTGGTCCACTGTGATCGGGTAGGAGCGGCACTGCATGTAAAGCAGGAAGTCTTTGAAGCGGTCTGGAAGGGAATTGTAGTCTTTTACCCGAGTCGTAACCTTGAAATTAGGCTTGCAGGGGTCAGAGGTTAAACTGGTGTCATTAAGCCAATCAGGCAGCTCTACATTGCTGTAGTTCGCCATCAGAACAGGGTTGTTTTGAAAGTCCAGAAACTGCTGCTGGCGGTTCCAGTAAGCCGAGCTTGGAGCCAGTTTGGTCCAGAAAGGTTTGGAAGGGATGTTGACTTTTTGATGCCCGTTTTTGTCTTGGCTGCTGTGTCGGGAGATGATGATGAAGATGAAGAGGTTGACCATCGTCACCGTTACCACAAGTTTGAGCCTCCTCCGCAGCAGCGCCATGACACTGTCCTGCACCCTTCACCACCTGAGCAGACACACAAAGGGAAGAAGTGAAGATGTGAGGGATGGAAAACACAATGATGGTAAATACAGTCTGTGGGACAGAAGGTGTCAATAGTCTGGATATTAGATAGAGGAACACCAAAACTCTTCTCCCTTCTATTATACAATGTGGCCAGGGCTTTATTTTTCTCCATCCTGTAAAGAGCCCTGCTATCTCCTGCGCTTTTTCATTGTTGCCATTTATTTTGGTGGTGCAGCCTTTTTGTGTGTGTTTTGCTTTAAACAAAAAAGGCAAACTATCAGTTCAGTGATGGATAATTATTGTAGAAAACCTGACTCCTCCATTAAGGCTGACCAAGCTCTAAAAGCTAATATGCATGAAAGATCTGTTAAAAGTCGGGATGGAAAAAGCAATTGATTTCTCAGGGAAATTATCATGTGCTTTCCATTTCAGGGAAAACAAGACCGTCATCACTTCTTTTACGACCAGTTATGGCGGGCAGCACAATGCTTAAGTGTGTAGTTATGCCACATCTCTATTTGATAAGAAAGAACAGAGAGAGAGGAAAAGGAGAAGAAATATCATAGTGTTGTAGCTTTCTGCCTCAGACTTCTTATGAATCACACGTTTTTGGTCAAATTTAATATCATCATATAGACCGAACGTTGTAGTTACAGAGAAAATCATTGATCTCTGGAAGAGCCGGGTTAAAAGTCAGGCTTAGCTAACAAACTGTATCCATGGAGATGACACGAATTAAGAGCATATTGATTAAAAAAACAAAAACTGCATCATGTCAGTCAGTATAGACGTATGTAATCATCCTTGAGCATTACATGAATTTAAATCAGAAAGTCCCTTTCCCATGTTTACCTTCATCCTCCTTGTGTTCTTTATTCTATTTACAGAGGAGCTTATGTCTCTCGCAAAACTATTCAAAAGAGTGGCATTTGGAAAAGGGCCTTTAACCTGTAAACTACATTTTTTAATTATAAATGATGTCTTCTAACCCACTGCTTACCTGCTATTCCACTAAACCCAACACTTTTCATACCGGTTATCATTAAGTTAGAAAATATGCCTGCAAGCTTTACGAATCATCATCCAGTAGATAACATTCCGGTCATCCAGCAGGGTGTGCGAGCGTGTGTTTGTGTGTGTGTCTCATATTTGCACTTCCAAGATAAGCAGTTACCATAATCATTAACATGCCCATATGCATATACTGGTAGTCCTGGCTTAACTCCAAACTAAATGTAATAAACACATTAGACAATTATCCACCATAAAAATGTGTCACCTGAGGTCATACATGATAAATAGTTACATAGTGGGCTATTGTAGTAAGCCTACAATTACAGCCATTATGTTAACATGCACTCCAATGAAAGCACAGTTCAATGCATCTTTGTCTGCTGATGACATTTAGGTTCGACGTTCACTTAATTGAAATAAAAAAGCAGAGGACAGCTTTTTGATGTCATCTTAGATTTGATCTTCTTTCAAACAAAAGAAATGAGGAGAACATTAGAAGACAACAGAGCCTTTCAGGAGGCAAGCACCGCCTCAGGTTTCTGCTTTTGAAAGCTCACACATTTTCACTGATAATGTTTCTTTGCCATGTTTCACTTTCCTTTTTTGTTGGATAACTGAAAACTGCCATATTTGGCCTTCTTCCTCTAATTTTCTATAATTCCTTCTTTTTGTTCAGGCCAGTGAGGCAGCCACATTGACAGAATACCTGCTCGAGCCACGGTAGTTTTCATTTAGTATTTCTACTCCAGATGATCATAAAAACACTGAGATCAAAATGATCTATAATTATCAAAATAACTTGTGTTTAAATGTAGATATATTGCAATAGAGAGATGACGATGATGATGGCGAAAGAGAGAGGAGGTATGACATGCAACGAGAAAAGTCCGGGCCAAACTGTTGCCTGCATGCTCAATCACTTAAACATAAAGGCCATCAGGATGCCCCCATTGACCTTGATCATACACTCTGAAGCTGTACATATATCCTATGTAAAACAACACTCTGAAACCAATAAAAGAAAAAATGAATAGAAAATAAAAAATTGTAAAATGGCAGTAAGAACGCAACTTTTTATTTGAAACTGAGCCAAGAAGCCAGAGGGGTAGCTTGAAAAACTGAAAGTCTTGACATCTGGGAGAAATTGTGATCATTTGGTTGCAGTACATTTTTCCCCTTGACCCTTTTTGTCAAATCCTAATAAAAAAAGAAAAGAGAAACACATCAGCCATGCTTGTATTGCTGAGAAGCTAAAATCAAGTTATTGAGTTTCAAGCTAATCTACTTTTCTTCAGCAGACAAAACGTTGAGCATGTTTACAATCTTAATTTAGTGTACGTTAAGCAAGTGTCAGCATGCCCACATCTTCCTCCTAAATGACTGTACAAATGTCACAGCAAACAATCCACTGCAGAGATGTTTCGGCTTGGTTTAGGGATGCAACACTGACGATTTTCAGGACTCATTAGAAAATCATCATCTTCAAATGATTTTATGATTAAATCGATAAATCATTGAGTCTGCAGTATTTTCAAAAGGAGTTAAGATTCACATAACTTACTGTGATGTCCTAAAGTTCTTGTTTTTTATATATATATATATATATATATATATATGTATATATATAAGCTCAAGTACATTTACATGGAAAATATATATATACATATATAAAAAAGTTCAAACCCCTGATAAATGTAATTGATAATTCTGCTGTGTATATTTAAATCCTCAGGAAAGCTCTTATGAGGGAAATCTTATTATTTGGACTATTTGTTTGAAAGATAACAGACAATAATAATTACCTAAATCAGATAAAGGTGAATGAGGCCTGAACAGTTGAAAGGTGAGAAAACGCTACTTGATCCCTTTAAATGGATTAGTGACATGAGCTCCAGTGGGGATTCTCTTCCTTTGCACCACTGCTTGCATCCTTCCTGCCTCTGTATCATGTTGCTCTCTCAGCCTCCTAGCAACAACTCTGCTCTGCTGCGCCCCTGTTTGCTCACTTTCTTACTCCCAATCCCTTGTTTACCCCATCTTTTTCCATCCACTTCACTGCCTTCTTCTATCCTCCTACTGGTTATTTGTCCTACTTTCTCTTTAATTGTGCTCATATTTATGTGAAAACAGGACAGAGACAGAGTCACCTCCCCATAGGATGATGCTACATAATTCTGAAGTTATATCAATATTGTATTATCAACAAGGACAAGCACAGACATGCAGCTTTTTCTCTATTTACCCCCTCCTTTCCTTCTCCTTTTCTCATGGATAATTACTCTTTCCCCTTAAGTGTGTCTCTCCGTACAGACAAGGGGACTTCTGGGAAACAACTGGGTGGGGGAAGGGGGGCTTCCGAAGAATGAAGCTAAACAACATGTGGACAAGACAACAGCTTCCAGAAACCTACCAAACCAATGTGACGTGAGGTTAAACGTGCCTACGTGCATTAGCCTGAGTGTTTTCCCTGTAATACTCAAATGCTTACATCATCTTCTCATTGTAACGCAGTTGTGGTTTACAGTTGTGGATACCTTGGTGCAAATTTTGCATCACACAGGTCAAAAAAAGGTAAGGGAAGCTTAGCAAGTTATGGTGGTACGGAGTTCTGGTAAAAGACAAACACAGGAAGAAGGAGAGAGTGATGCGTCTGTTCAGGGGAACATCTTCCTCTCTCTAACTGACTTTTTTTTTTTTTACTGCATGCAGACTCTTGTTTGATTCATGAGCAGTAATGGATAATATTGATCATTTATAAAACATTAACAGAGTGGTGTCTCCTTCCCTGAGTGTAACCATTAGTTCTTGTTGCTGCTGTTATTGGCCTAAGTGTTTACATTAGTGTGCGGAACCATCAGCAGCAGTTTTATTTGCCGTCTAATATGGGCTGGCATTTCCTGTGGCGAAGGTGTAAAATGTTGAATGGCTTTGCAGAGAACAAAATTGTGACCTCTTAAAGTTATCCACCAGTGTAACATGTTGTAATCAGCATATGTTTTTTGTTGAAATGTTAATATAACATGAAATACTCAGCTACAGGGAAATGTCAGTGTAAAAGTGCCAATAAATATGTAGGTATCAGGCTAACTCAAGAACTATATCTTCAACCACAACTCTTCTTTATGTAAATAGATGGGACTAAATTACACCTGTCACTGTGTGAAAAAATATTATTGCCACAGTATTTACAATGACTCTCTCTTGAGTTTGCAGTTCCACCATGAGTTAATGCTAGACATGTTGCTACTAAGTGCACCAGTGAAAAATGCTAACAGCGTAAAGAGCAAATAGCAGAAGTTTCAAATATTAGTGGAGATTATATTTTGTTGTTAACATTTTTCTTACTAAAATTTCAACAGAAGTAACAAAGGGGAAAATCCTTTGAACCGCAATTTGGACTTAAAAACAGAATTTTTTTTTATCAAGGTTGGATCGAGGCAGGCTGCTGGACAATGCCAAGCTGTGTTTGACTAAATGTGGTTTCTGCCTGATAAAAGGTTCAGTCGGGTGTGGCGTCTCACCTGTGTGGGGGAGGGCTGTAGGGCATCAACTCATATTGGCAAGAATCACTAAAAGGTTGGTGTGTGAGTGTCACTGAGTAGATCTAATGGAGTTCAAAAATTCTTTTTAACAGAGCATTTTCTAATTCTGCCGGCAGACTTTGAAGTGCTTAAGGAATTATTTTTTCAACAAGCTTTGCAGTTTAAACTGTTTTTAAAAGCACAATGTGACTTCTCAGAATCAGAATCGGGGTTTATTGCCAAGTACATTTACACATACAAGGAATTTGACTTGGTGTATTGGTGCTAAACAACTAACAAGGAAATAAAGCAGAACTATATGTATGTTTCACTTTAACTCACTCTCAACAGGTATTTGTCACAGTATTGATTGCTACATTCACAACAATGTTTTTGAATCTGTGAGTACACGTTGTACGATCTTACCTGTGCAGGTAAGAAGGCCTCCTCAGCTCGAGTCGTTTTGGTGTCTCCTGCCGCCAGCTCTCTTACCCCATACTTAGCCCCGCCCTCAGGGAAACAGCAGCCAACAGGGAAAAGGGATCAGGAAGGGAGGATGAGGAGGGGGAGAGGAGTGTAGGTTGAACCTAAAAACATAGCACACAACGTGAGACAACAGCTGTGAGGAGCTTGAGCAGAACAAAGCAACAAAACAACTATCAGCCACATGAAAACTACACATGCTAGTAAACAAAAATGTAACATTAAAAGCAAAAGCTATCATGTGTGAACATAACATTGCAGTCAATTATCAAAAACAGGAAGAAGAGATAAGAATATGTTCTCTCAGGCAAACTGACTTTTTTTTTTTTTTTTTAGATCACCCTATCCTGTTCGATCTGCATTAGCCAGTACGATGAGAGAGATTAAGCTTTGAAGTGCAGAGTATGAAAAACACACACAAGAGCTGTAATTTTCCTGAATCCAATTAAAATAAATAGAACCTATGCATCTCCATTTAAATTAAACTAACAACAAGCGGTGCAGCTTGTGTTTCCATCATGTTCATGTGTTTACAGCGGGGTGAGACATCCACCTTCATTAAGTTATTATTCTTTAGAAACACGAGCAGATGTCACACCCTGAAGTACTATTAACAGAAATATATATTCTAGTTCTATGACCTAAACACATACTTGGGAAGAAGTTAACACGTCATTTATAAAATGTTATTCATTAGAACATTTTGAATGAAAAATGTCTTAAAAGTAGGCAGGGAAATCAACAACACATGGCCAAGGCATCAGTTTTCTCCAGAGGGTTCTGGCTGGGGATATACGGCTTCTCTATCTAATTGAAGAAAACATTTCTCATTTATAAAATGCACAGGAATCAGATTACACCAGGAAACCAACCGCAGCCGGGAAACTTAATTGCATGACAATGTCCTAAATGAGAGCTATGTACAAAGAGAAACAGGTGGAATAAAGACAACAAAGAAGTCCAGTTTTGCACAAGGGTGACATTAAAGACATGAAAAAGTCATGACCTTGTAATAAATATACAATGCAGACAACCTAACTGCTATACTAGTGGAAAACTGCAGCATTTACCAGAAGACAGATAGCAGACGCCTCTCTTACAGTTTTTTTTTAGGGATTTGATTAGTTTATAATCATGTGTATTGCCCGTGATCTTTCCCCCTCCTCAGGCTTAAGTCTTTCGTTTGAGCTTCTCTTACTCACATGCATGCTGTGGACATGCTGCTTTAGTCAATGTGGAAAGCTTCTTTCATACACATGAATGGGTTTTGTTAATTATCAATCTGCTGGTTAGATATTAGAGGTTACCTTGTCACCTTTCACAGCGCTGTGTCAATATGCAAACTGCCCAGACAATTCACTTAAAGATTATCCAACACAAAACCATTAAAGGAAGGTTTAAATTAATCAACAATGGAATGTCTGGGTACGCATGCACAGACTAACCTAAACATGACCTGTGTACTCAAGATTTCACTCCGTGCTTTTTTGACTGGATGTTCTCCTTTTTTTCCGGGCATCTATTTCTCAATCTTAAATTACAGTTTAAAGTCAGTGATGTATCATAAAAACCTTTTTGTTATTGGTTTTGAATGATAGAGTTTGTATAAAGCTAATTATATATATATATATATCACACTACCAATTACTTACATTCATCAACTTCATCTTCATTGAAATACAAGCCTCTACAAGCTAAAAGAACATTTCTTAAGTCCAGACACTTCATTATCTGCCTCAAAGCATTAAGGGTGCCCTGGTAGCTTGCCTGTTAAAGCATGAGTCCCTGTGGTCAAAGGCTAAGTTCTTAATCGCAGCGGCTTGAGTTTTATTCAAACCCAGGCCCTTTGGTGCCTATCATCCTCTCTCTCCCTCTCTATTCCCTGCATTTCCTTTCTGTCTTTGGCCATTGTATCGAATAAAGGCAACACTAAAAAAAATGTCCCAAGGCATTTACAACTGCAGTGGAAACAAGTTTTAAACTAAACGTAACGGGAAATAATATAGAACACATGACACTACACTGATCAGTAAAACCTGCTTTTCTGATAGCCAGCACTCAGGTGTAGCAGTCATTAACAAACACTGTATTCACAGAGGCTGGAAAAGTATACCGGTGTTTCCTCCGCCTTTTCTTGTTAATATTAAAGAGCTTAGAGAGAGAGAGAGAGAGAGAGAGAGAGAGAAAGTATCTTTCTACATGTTTTTAGGAGATCTACTTCGTTCACATTCTGCAAGATACTGTATGATACAATAAGCTATTGAAGGCTGAAGATAAAAGTCGTACTCTAATGCAGCTAGAGGTGCGCGATAAGACAATCTTAGATTGTGAAGGTTTTGAATGTGTTGACAATCTGCTAAAGCTACAGAGTACATTATATCTGATGCAGTTCTCTGCACCTACACAGACGCCCCCTGTTGGGATATCAGTGAGGTCCGGACCTCGGTTGTTAAAAAAAAAATGCCAATACAGTACAATAGTTTATATCCATACATAGATTTCCATGCATGCTGCTTGAAGTGATGTCAGTCAGCAGTTCTTTCTCCTCTGGTTCAGTGTGTAGCAAGCAGATTTGAGTTAGTAAGCAAGCTTACCACTTGTCTGTCAATCAACATTGTCCCGCCCCTCTACGAATAAAACTCGAGATTTCAGTAAAACTTACACAGAAAAACATTCTGGATTATGTTTATCTTATTTTGCCATTCTTACTAGTGTATAAACAAAGCCAAAGTCAAATCAGCCAATCTGTAAAATATAAACAGCCTATGAACAAATGCTACTTTTTTGAAGCTACAGCTGTAAGAATTCTGAAGGGCTAAAGTAGTAGGCTATAGAAACACAAGAAATTGAGGTCTACAAGTTTTCAAATCAATGCATCACTGTGTGAAAATGTAACTGATGAACACTAAAAAAGTCACATTGGCAGGGAAAAATGTTTAGAGTTCTGTATTTTGTTCAGCTGAAATCTTGGTACTTAAATACTTGTCTCACATGAGTCAGGCCAACAAAATATGATCGTTTCAATATTTTGTCCCACCCATACTTTCTAATGTCTGCAATTTTAAAATGTATCTTTGTGTGTCAGCTGTGCTACATGTGAATGCACTTTCTATACATATGTAGTTTAGTCTGTTGCATGCAGACATCATGCTGCACCTGTGCTGATAAATACAATCAAAAAGATATTTTTGAGCCATACTTGACCCGGGTCAGAAGAATATAAGAGGATGTTACGGCACGAGGGAATGTGGGCCTGATGGCAACATGGTGTGAAGAGAGAGCACCATAAATAGCCTGAGGGCCTCAGCAGAGAAAGGTGCTGCCTGAGCTTGAGTCTGCCCACCAAATATCGAAAGTCAACATCAGTATTCACAAAGGGCTAAAGGTCCCACCACAGCGAGTGCAGTCAGTCACACTTGCACTAGTTTGCACTAGTTGTTCTTTGCGGTCCTGGTGGCTTTTAATCCCTTAACTGCAAAACATGCACAACAGGGACCGATTAAATATTTAATTTGTGAGGATGCTGTTTGCAATATACTTAAGGTATCTTTTTATCCAGGTATTTTTCTGATTTAAAAAAAACAAAATGCTTTAAATGAAAAAGAGATACTTTGATCATGGAGGTAAGCTTAGCTAAGAAAAACTGTGTTCAACAGCATATTGTGTAGATTCAGTGACACTTCAGCAACTTTCTGCGAAATATAAACCACAACTTGATGACTTGAACCTGGTTCATCTGGCTGAAGGATGGTGTAACAACAACAACCCAGGACAGCCTGGTGAAATGTTTATCCCTTTGAATACCTGATTAAAGAGTCAATCTTTAAAAATGGTGTGTTTGAAAAGCGCAAAACAATCTGTGGATTGAAAAGAAAAACTTGCTTGAGCTGATAATAACCCCACCACACACACAACTTAAAATAGAATGGTATTTCTAATTATCAACAAATACTTGTCAGTCCAACTGCACATGCTAAAGGTCACCTCTCTCTTTGGCGTGACTCATCTGCTCACACTCAACATAATCTAAACATAAAGATGTGTGTCTAAAAGTGTGTGACAACTAGAGTCATTGCATTAAACCAACATGCCAAGTTTAATCAGGACACATGACTCACAGTGTGATCGGATGAGCAGAGACATGTACATATTTCAGGTTGAAAAAGCAATCATGTACTATATATACTGTCATGATTACAGTTTCCATCTGTAGAGTAGTGAGAAACAACAGCTAGTATAGAGTTAATGGCACTATGAAACATATGTTCAATAATTACTCTTCTTCTCTTATGTGGTCTCCATACGTTCCTGAGAAACCTTTTGTTGGCTAATTATCAGTCAAGTAGACGCAGAGTACAGTGGGTACATCAGAGCTTTTTGGCTTAAACTAGAAACTGAATTGGGGTTGATGGGAGCTTCTAAATCCAAGTACAACAGTTATGTTGCAGGTCAGAATCCAGATTTTTTTTAAAGGAGCTACTATAAAGAGGTCTGTGAAGTTTACAGAAACTGCAGATTTTTGTTAAAATTCACCAGTTTTTGACTCTCCCCCCCATTAAATACTAAAAAATGTACCAGTGCTTGTTTAAAGATGAATCTGAAGAGTTTGTCTATCCAAAGAAACTAGTTAGATAAAATAAAAAGTGACATAATTTTAAGTATATGTAAGTATTTATATAAAGTATTTATCATGCATGAAAATGTTTTTTATTTTGGTTTCAGCCTTCCTTGGATTTCCATAATACTAAGATTCAGCAGTGTTTCATTTTATGCATTCTGACAAAAAGTTTTCATGCAGATGTGGTCAATATGATTGTTCGACCTTTTGAAAATGGCAAAAAGCTACTTATGTGGGCAGTTAATGCATGGAGGAAAATTAATTTCCAGAGAAAACAATCTCAAGTCTCATTTATACTTACTAACGCGGACAGCGGAGAGGGAGTAAAGAGAGAACGTTATGATATATTTTCTTTTGAAAGTCAATGTAAGTTAGTGTGTTTTGGTGGTGGAGTTATCCTTCTTAGCTATGAAGCACACAACACTCAAGTCCTCACAAACATGTTGTTAGGTTTGTTTTGTCCTGATAATCTCTCTCATCCTGTGCACTTCCCCTCTTAACATGTAGACTACATTTCAAACAGGATACTAAAGATGTTGTGTTTAGGGTGCAGATAGACTGCTGTTCTGGAGTCGCTTGTGTCTGTGTAACTGTGTTTCATCTCAACAGAGATCAAAATCATATTAAGATAATAGAATTATTGTTTTTCCTGTGCATAAAGTGGGTGTGCGTGTGTGTGTAATCAAGTAAAAGAGAGACAGACCATTACTCACAAATGATGATGCTTTCACCCGGGATAACCTTACAGAGTCCAAGCTTGTTCCATACAACTCTCTTATTAGGGACCAAAGATCAAAAGCCTACATATTTTATAAATGAAGAGCAGTTTGGAAACAAGTTAAGGAGCTCTTATTGTGCAAACATCAGAGAACCAATTATATCTGGCATTAGGTCTGAATTGTGAACTATAAACGGAAAAGTTTGTTAAACATCCTCAGAGACTGAGGCAGGAAGAGGGTATGGGCTGCAGACAGAGGAAGAGCAGACAATAGTTTCAAACAAGAACCATGTTCCACTTTCTGCAAGACAAGAGGGACCTTAAGCTTGTTTAATAGTGTAGCATACCAAGTTTCCTGAGTTAAATCAATAATTTCACAGCAAATTCCTGGCTGTGACACTTCTTTGCACTGTTGTATTGATTAACAGTGTTGTGAAATCAACCTAGTTCCCCTGTCTCTGCGTTATATCCTTTCATTTGCGTGTGTAGTCTCTACTAGTCACATGTCGCCAAACGTCAAACAGTCATATCCTGTTACTCAAGCACCGGAGGCCTTCTCATCTTACTTTTGCCATCTCTGCAAAGCAGTTAACTAAAAAGGAAAAACCACCAGCCGCAGAAGAAAAGGATGAAAGATTTCGATTTGCACAGAGCAAGTTTCCAGTGAATTTAGTTATCCAAACTTGAAGCTGTCTATAACATGAACTTCCTTCATCACAGCTTCCGAAAAGAATACGTAAACCAGAAAATAATGCCATTAAGGAACACACGGATACTTTTGTGCTTAAAAATGACACACAATCACTTACTCTGAACTGTAGTTGAGTAGTATAAAGTTCTGAGTAACTGATTGTTGAGAATAGTTCTCTACAGCTTACTTTGATAAAAGCCATGTGACACTGCAAATTTGTAGTCCTACAGAAGAAAGCAGGACCATTCGGTGAAGTATCATGCATATATTGTAAGCTTAAATGTTTTAATAAATCTTATCTTTGTTTTTTTTTTTCAATAGTGCCATTCTGAGTGACCTCTCTCTGCACAGCCTGACTTCATGCCAATGATGCCATGCTAAATTTCAATCCAACACGATTACCTGAAATTGGGCAGGGGCATCAATGCCCTTGTATTTTCTTAGTGCCCAACTTAATTTTGCTCAGTGTGCTGGATTAATACAAGGTATGACTAACCTAACATCTCTCTATGTTGCTTTTCATCTCCATTAATGCCTTTAAATCCACTAATTGCCATATTCAGGAGCCAGTGCAATCTACAAAATAACTCTAACATTAAGCACCAATCATATCAATGCAGCAGTACAACCATGTAAGCTGTTTTTAATGGACCTAGGAAAAAACGTGGCAGCCAAGCACTTTAATAGCAGCAGCTGCTTCTGACTTTGGAAAATACACATTTGGTCTCCTTGGCTTGACTCCTGAAAAGCATTTTTGGTGATTAAGAAGAAAAAAGAAAAAAACCTGCCATTTTAATCAAAACCCTCATTCCATGGATGAAATGTGGATGGACAAATAACTAACTGATCTTCATATTCTTTTTTTAAAAGATTTATTTCTGGGCTTTTTGTGCCTCCATTGTAGAGATAGGACAGTGGACAGAGCCGGAAACCAGGGAGAGAGAGTGGGGAATGACATGCGGGAAAGGAGCCAAAGGCGGGACTCGAGCCCGGGCCGCCCACCCGAAAGACCACAGCCGCCATACATGGGGCACGCGCACCAACCACTGCGCCACCAGCGCACCACTAATCTTCATATTCTGACATGTACACACACTCCTTTAGTGTGTCATCAGACAACAGATGAAGTATGTCTTAAGATCACACTGGACAAAGGTACATCAAACAGTAGAGCTTCTGACTCCTCTTTAGGTACAACCCAGTCCATTGGTCATTTGTAACCAATACGCAAATCATTTTCAGAAAGAAAACAATGAACACCATAAAGACAGCAATGATTTAAAAATAAGCATTGTTAACAAAACAAGTCCAATACTCAAAGGTAGCAAAATAAGCATTAGTCAGTGCAAATTATTTGCACTGACTAATGACAGGAAGCCTTAGAACAATGGTCTAGTTATAAATTAACAGTACTATTCAGTGCATTTCTGGTTAGTCGTTAGCTCTCTCTCTCTCTCTCTCAATGAGAGTATTTATACTTGGATACTTTCCCATGATACCTGAAAATAAGTTTTATCAAGAGACTTATACATATTGTTGCTCTATAATTTTTTTTAATGCTCCTGTATTGGCCAAATTTAATAAAATATCTGCAGAGGTTATCAATTGAGATAATAAAGGGGATGTCCAATATCAATTTCCCATCTGCTCAACTGTAGACATTTTTCTGTTGTTCTGTATTGGAAACATCGGCACAGTTCCCGTTTGTTTCAAAGGTCTCTATGGTCAGCTTACAAAGTTGGCTGTGATTGGGAGCTTGGGCTAACAGCCACTCTGTAAAGTGAATCCTGTCTGAGGTGTCACAGGAGAAAACATTCGATGAAATTCAAACTAATGTTTGGTGACTGTTTGACACACATAGCAGATTTCTGTGTCAATGAATGACAACAGTGTGGTTATAGTACTGATTTAATAGGATGTCCCCATAATTAGCAGGAGCTCTGGTATTTCCACGTCTCCCATGTGTGATGTGCTAATTTTACTGACCTTGAAAGGAAGAAAGGAAGGGGGTGACTGGTGAAGGGCCTGATTTCTTAAAGGAAGAATGTGCAACTTTTTGATTCAGTAGATGTCGCCCTTGAGCACCAGCATGAAACCAAAACAAACGTCTGATTGGCGACAACTTCGCAATAGGAAAGCCTCTGCTCTCCCCCAGCAACACACCTCAAATCCCTCTCCACTTGCGTTCGCATAAAGGAGTTTAGCGCAAGCGGAAAAAAAAATGTCCTTGGGTCGAGCTACAATTGCCTGTGGCCTGCATTGTTGTGTTAGTGTGCTAATGTTAGAGCTCCTTAGTTAACCCCCCTTCTTTATATTGCATATAAATTGACACAGAATGTTTGTGATCTAAAAATGCTTACATTACATTCAAATAACCAGTGATTATGTTATTCTTCTTTTCTCTAATCCTTGACTAAAACATCTTTTATACACAAGGAGAGGAGCTGGCCATGTAATCATGTCCATGTTAACACAATGTAAACACTGTTCCGACAACAACACGGCCAGCAGGACTCACACTTCTCGCTCACTATAGACAGTCATGACTCACAGACATTTACATTAGGATAAACTTGATTTCTGCTATATTAGTGTTAAATGTCGCACAGTCTTCCTTTAAGAGGGAATTATGTTTTCTTTTTAAACTAAATGCAGTTCTTCGTTCAACACTTGAGAAGGCTTGAATTCTTAACAAGCAATTACTTTGAATTTTTATCCCACATAGATGTATTCTTAACTGCCTGCAACTTGACTGTTTTCTGCTATTAACATACAGATTGAATAAATGTGCCTAACATTTTGTGGTCATCACAGTTCTAGGAAGAAATTCTATGCATTCCTTTAATAAATGGCCGTTATAATTACTCCTCCCTCTTCCTCTCTACATCCTGTTCCTCCCTGTTCCTCTCTAAATATTAGTCAGCCACTATCAGGATGTCTGAAACTGTAGAAAGGAGGGGTTTATTTGGTGGCACAGATGAAGTGATTCTAAATCACAGATGTGTAGAGACAATATCTTCTTCAGTCAAAAGTCACAGGTTTGATTTAATCAAAACATTAAGTGACAAAGATTCTTTGATGCAGGAAACAGAAGCTAAAATGGATATGAGACAGGCAAAGAGGCTCTTCTAGACCAGTAAACCAACTCAAATCAATTTAAAAATTCAGGGGAAAAAGACATAAAACATAAAGCACGAGTTGCAATATTACGCTCAGTTAACTATTCATAAAAAACTAAAAATATACCCTACATCTCTATCGCTTACACAGGAACTTGAATATAAACTACAGATCACTTAAAAGAACAAACAGGGAACACAAAAAAATAATTCTCCTTTAACTTACAGAATCCATCCAAAGATATTTCATGCAAAGTGCTCTGTACTGGTCAACTTGTTTCACAGCCATGCAGGGCAGAGACAGAGTAAACAAATCCCACAAGGACCATCGCACATCACAGGAAAATAATAGTGTCATTATCATGGCTTCGACATGCTATGTACAACCGAAAGCTATTCATATCAAAACTTTTTTTTATGAGCTGAGATTGTGATAAACCACTGCCATGGTAAAGCAGAGCCAATAATGCGAATAATTTTGTTACAAATTTCAGTCCAACTAGATCAGGGGTGGGCAACTGGCGGCCCATCAACCCTCAACGTGGCCCTCGGGTCAATTTTTACACATCAATTAATTAAGGAAACATGAAGAAAAACATGAGAAAATCTGCCATGAATTCATGAAAACCAGAAATATGTCCATAATAATATTTGATCACTGGTATATGTTGAGTTAAATTTGAGACATTATTGACTGTAATCGTTTTTGTATCCTACAATTTGGCCCTCTGGCAGTGAGAATTAAATGAATGTTGCCCATCCCTGAACTAGACTAATCAATCGAAAAGGGTGTTGGCACTAGCAAAAACAGATTATATGACCAGTTTTGTGGAAGTTAAGCAGTCGTCTCCTTATGGTGTTCACTGCTTGGTTGTAATTTCTAACCATTTATATTCACCCAAAAGACAGAAACTCCCTTTTTTTTGCCTAGATGAAGGATTCTCATCCAAAGTGTGGTTTGGACTTTTCAGTCTAAACATAGCAGGGCTGACACACACACACACACATCTGTGCAGAAACTGTGGAAAATGTTGCTCATGCGATTAAGAACTTTTTATCTTGGAGAGCCCATGTGGGATCAGAGAGGAGGGAGAGAAGGCTAGATGGAAGACGAGATCTTAAGAAAAAAAAAAAAAAAAAGGAGTAGTTTCTCCAGGTTAGTTCTGGTAAACTATAGAGCTGAAAGGAGGGGGGGGGGGGGCTTGTCTGCTATCTCTTTCAAACATTAGTTTCACTTTATTCTGTTTTCCTGCCCAAAACTTTACATTTACTTGTTTGTTTTTAAGTTTTAAGGTACACTTGATACTCAGTAGGTATCTGTCAACACTCACCATGGCATCAACAATGATTACTTTCATGACTCATTAATTTTGTTGGTCCTTTACACACAATAGATCACTTAGTCTGATAATGGCGGAAAATTCTTAGATGACGGCTTCAAACTTCCCGCTTTATCCCAAAAACTAAAATATATTTGAGGTGCTTTAGGTCGATAATACATTAAATACATCAATGATTAACCTGCAAACGATAAACGAATCATTTTGTTTCAGCTGTGAAACTCCCATAACGCTACAACTTCAATGTTTGCTAGCTGTTTTTATATGGTCTGCTTTATCTGTCGTCCTTACTCTCGAAGTTTATTTTCCTTTACACAGTTCTGATAAGCTTCTTGGTAAGTGCACCAAAAGCAAGAACAGGTCCCTTATCGCATGAAGCATTTGTAGAACCTAAATGTACTTTCAAGGAGTAAGACAGCTAACTCTCTGCGTATGTTAGCTCACTTCACCGGGGCGGGTTAAATGGTCGACAGATATATTTTAAAACGTTAAAGTTAGCTCATTACTCCAGAATAGTACTAACAGGAGAAACTCCCTCCGGTGCTCGGTTAACTCACTTTTGTTTCCTACCGTCCTCGTCAGCCCACCAGTAACTCCATGGACCGCGGAAAACTTAGTAAATCCGGTGTTTTTCGGCGGTCAAATGTCGTTTTTCACTGTTTGTCATTCCTGCTTTTACCTCCGCCGACGACTGAACATCGCTTAAAGAATCGACTCCTTTCCGACGGTGTAATGACGCTACTGCGGTGGGTTCGGGGCGGAGCAAGGCAGTCTCCCCCTCTCAAACATGACCCACCCACTCACACACACACACACACACACACACACACACACACACACACACACACTCACACACCACACACACACACACACACACACACACACACACACACACTTCGGGCCACACATATTTTGTCAAGGTGCGTCCTGTTGGCCTAACTTTTACTTAAATTATGCTACCTAAGGATTAAGTGTAATGAAGCCCCCTGGCATTAAAAATAAATATCTCTTGTTGGAGCCTGAAATGCTTTAAAATAGGGAACCCTAAAGCCAACCTTTTGTTTCCTTACTATACGATGTTTTCAATGAGGCAGCCCCAACATGTTTTATCATAACCTACATTATCTTTAATATTGGTCATTCCAGTAAAAGCAACATATTTTAATGTCATTGGCTATACCTGTTGTTGATTTAAACTTGAAGTATGGCCCATTGAGTGTGACTTTTTTTTTTTTTTATCAGTGAGAGGGCTTGAATTAAAATGATTTTGTAAATAGCCTTAATAACTTTAGGGTTTGTATTGTAACAACCTGAACAAAGGTAGGCTACAACATCATAACACATAACTCCCCCCTCTGTGCGTCAGAGGAAAATGGTGGCCCAGTGATTAAGGCCTATATGGCTCAAATAGTCATCTTGTACGCTCCTAAAGATAAAATGTAACCTAACCCTAACCCAAAAGCGCAAGCAAATGTGACAAAGTTCTCTTCAGGTTTCCAGGCAGAAGATCATTTTTTTGGTGAAATGAATTAACGCACCATATTTACAAGGCATGCAGCCATCGTCCTCTAACACCAAGGCTCATGGTGGGGAGCTTTGCTGTGAGTAAATGATTTTGTTGCACATCTTTGTTCCAGGTTTCAAATTGTGTAAATGATGTAAAGTATTATCAAACAACTGCTTCCTGATATTTCATGGATTGTTAAGATAAGAAGGGACGATTGGGCCATATGGCAAATGAAAAATTAAAAAATTCGAATCATTGACCGTTACTGCGACTGCTACTATCAGTATTCAACCACTTCCCTCTAAACATCAGTTTGAGCTACAAGACATGATTTAGAATTGCATTTTCTTATCATATTGTGTAACACTATCTAACGGTCATCTTAGAATGACAAAGTGGTAACATAAAACAGAGAACAAAAATGGAGAATAAACTTACACATTATAACATTTGTCTTGTGAGCCTTACAGGTACAGAGCCAGGCATAATGATATACTAACTGAGTTCTGGGTTCACCTTCATAAAAACGTGAGAGTGGAATCAAACCTCTTACTGTAACTCACTCCGGGCAAGAGTCAGTAGTTTCTTTCTCACACTGTGAAACTTTTCCTTCAATAATGCGAAAGTGCTTAAAAACCAAACAAACAATGCTTCATGTTAGCCTTAGTCAGGTACTTTATCAATGCACACAGTTACCTTAAAGAGCCCATATTATGTCCTTTTTGGGGTTCGTATATTTAATCTATGTTCCTACTTTTGTACGTTCACAAAAGCTAAAGTTCGAAAAAAGTGTCTGTTTTCATGTACTGCTCCTCCTTGCTCCCTCTACGCTCTGAGTCCGTCAGCTACACTCTGCTGAGCCCCCACTGTTAGACCCCACGTGGGCCAAGTCTGTTCTGATTGGTCTGCCGATACGCTCTGTCGTTATTGGTCAGTTGCTCAGCACGCTTCTCGGAAATTTCAACATGAGCTGCAGGGCTTGCCACAACGAGCCAATGGGCTTAGATCAGTGATCTCACACTGACAATGACGCCGCACTGATAATTTTTTTTCGAGGGGGGCTAGAACCGAGCGTTACATGCAGCTAATGCTGCAGCTAACGGGAGGACGTAGGAGAAGCCGCGTTTCCGCGGACTTTGAATTTTTGCACATAGATGTGCCTAAACATGCACAGGACACTTGGAAAACACACTAAAGAGCATATAAAACCAGAAAAAGCATAATATGGGACCTTTAATTGTGGAACACAATCTTGAGTTGACCAATGACATAAATGGAAGGCAGGACAATCATAAACAATCTTTCCCATCTCTGCCATCCAACTCCTCTCACATGAACTATTCATCTTGACCTCTAAAAGGGTCCAATTAAAGCATCAAGAGTCCCCTTTGAAGTTAGCAATAGCAACTATGCCACTAGTATTCTTAGCTTTTAAAGACTCCTGACAGCTTAAGCTCTCAAAGTAAATGTTTAACCTTACATACGAGGAAAATTACCACTCTGATTCTGCATTAACTATGGACTTTGCTAGGAGTCAGTTCAAGCCAAAGGGATATCTTTCCATCATCTATTAATGATTCAGTAATCAGGTTGACATAACCCTTGTCAATGTTTGGTGAATTAAACAAACAAACAAAGATGCAACAGACTGTGAACTGAGATGGACCAGTTACACCTGTTAGATCTGAGTAGTGAGGGGAGTGACACGGCTCGGAACAAATTTCTAAGGTGCATGCTTCCATGTAAATTACTCTTTAATTGTGTCAAGTGGTTTATTATTAACATCATAGATATGTTTTTTCCAGACATTTGTTCATCACTTGGTTTGGTTGCTTTTTACATTCATAGAAAAGGCCTTTTTCATCATCTGGATTTTGCCAACCTGTGTTTTTTTTCTTGTTTTTCTTGTACTAGAATCTTCAAAAGTAAGCCTTGCTGGACCGGACCAAACAAGAGGCCCCAAGATGGCAGTTAGAAGTAGGAGGTATTGCGTGTGTGTGTGCGTATGGGTGCGGGGGTCTCGGAACAGCAGGGGGCCAGTCCCTAGGCTTTCCTGTTGTAATGACCCAGACCACAACAAAAGAGGGTCTGCTGTGTGGAGAACTGGAGGCTGTAACAGACCCACAGATGGTCACCCACTGGAAACAATGAACACCCAGCTTGTGCTCATAAATAAGAATTAAGCTCTATAGTTAATAAGAATATAATGGATTAGCAGTACATAAGATGACAATCTCCCTAGTTGAAAATGTGTCACTGTAATTACCTAGGGTGTAATTTTTCTTACAGATTACTGTCAACCATAAATACATGAATGTATACTGTACATATGGTCCACACCCTGCTGTGGGTCAAGTTTAATTGCCTCTTGTACATTAGAGCCCTCCACCAATCAGTGTGTCATTTTAGCAGAGCGCAGGTTGATAATCCTGGCTAACGATGTTAACTTGACAGGATAGGATGACCAGAGAGCAGCAGGGTGTGAAGGAGCCCAAAGACTGCCAGGGCTCAGGTGTCTCTTATGTCTCTCCCAGAGTCTCAGGTGGTCAGTGAGGCATTATTTGCAGTGTATGTGATCACCCAAGGGTGTCTGTGGATAACTGGCAGTTCTGTCACTTCTGCCACCCAGCTGCTCGTGTATCAGGTTAAGTCAAAGAGGAACAAGCACGTGCTGCTGGTAATGAGGTGGATTGATGTAGTAATTTTTCAAACAAGAGATTGCTTGTCATGCTGAGCTGCTATCTTCTGGGTGTTTATGGTGTATCAGGTTTTATACACATAACGTTTCCTGACGTCACAGAATTGACTCATCGGAAGACTTTGGCGAAACTCAATACGACATGGAACGCATGATGTGAGCACAGCAGATAATTTACATTAGCAATAAAGAGGGGCATTTTAATGATCAAAAGCAATAATGAGGATGTTTCAGCCGCACCAGCATTGACCCAAACTTTATAGAGACTTTATATTAATAAAACATAAACAAGAACTTTATTTCAAAAACTCGAGCAGAATCAGACTTATTTGTGAACAGGCGCTGTTGTGTTTTGTATCATATCTTGGTACGTAACTCTATTTTTCTTCAGAATCAAAAAATTAATTGCAGAATTTATTTCTTTTTTGGGGGGATTTCACAGCTCTGTCTGTGATTTTGGTTCTCAGGTCTAAGTGCCTTTTGTCTGTAATGTGAGTAAGCCCTTTCAGGTTTATACACAAGCCCGGGCATTATAGCTGGCGGGATTCACATGTGGGATTCACACGTCTCACACAGTCATGACTTAAAGAGTTATTTACAGAGGATATACTTGATTTCTTCTATATTTGTGTGAAAAATGTTGCACATTCTGCCTTTAAGGTAACTAAGCCTATAGACAATACATTTTTTCACAGTTCAACTAACAGCCAGGGGCTTGCACACAAACTCAACCTGTCTATCAAAATGTAAATTTGAAAGCATGAAGTGTGAAAAATTAGCAAAATGTATAGAATACAATTATCTTGGCTCTTACTGTTACAGTGATTATAGCCTTGTTAAACTGTCTCACATCATACAAACACTGTGAGTTTACCTGCTCTATCTGAGGACCCGAACTGTATCATTGTTTTACAGGGTAATAAATCTGTTTCAATATGGACATCAGCTGACACTGTTTGTCCAAGAGGACAACTTCTCTTTGAAGTGTGTAAATGTTTGACAGACTTGGCAATAATCTTATCTTTAAAGTCAGATAAAAGCCATATGATTAAGTAATTATAGATTACTGATGTGCAGAATTGACTCATTTAAAATCGGATTAGCTGAACACTAAGCAAATGTTTACATTTGAGTGTCTGAGTGCTCTCATGTAGAGGTAGTCCTAGAAACCCTTTGTTCATAAAATAATGTAGTTATTGTGACAACCTGCGATAACAGTAGAAAATGTGAAACCTCCCAGCAATGAAATTTAAGATTAACCTTTATTGATCCCCGCAAGGGGAAATTTCAGTTTTTACACTCTGTAGTCATGCAACACACACATAGGCTGAAGTATATATACACACATGCACACAAACAGGATCCTATGGACATGCACTAATGGAGAGATGTCAGAGTGACGGAGCTGCCCACGGGCGCTCCTGAGCTGATGGTGGGGGGGGGGGGGGGGGGGGGGAGGGGGGGGGCTTTGGTGCCTTGCTCAAGGGCACCTCTGCAGTGCTCAGGAAGTGATCTGGCACCTCTCCAGCTACCAGACCAACTTCCATATTTGGTCCGCACTGGGACCCAAGTCCCTACAGACTGAGCTACTGCCGCCCTGTTTTCGCACCTACAACAAACATTAAGGTACAGGTGACACACCCAAGTGATTTCCTGGCTTGTGATTTTTAAGAATGCTGAAAATAACGGCTGATCGTCATGGGCACGCATGTTTGCTGTACACGGAAGAAACCATGATGCAGGAAGTGAAACTTAACTTTATGCTGCTGCATACAGTATATGCTACTATTTGCAGACAGTAAGAAATTGTATGACTTGTGTTAAATATCTGGAGCTCTTAGTGTTCAAAATCAAATAAATAAACAAATCATTATGAAATTAAGAGTTCAAATACTCTTTGAAACCTTATTTTGGCCTCTTGTTTTTAGCAGAAATAAGGTGTGAACACATTATTGACATCATCACTTGTTGATAGGAGAAATTTGTTTGCAAACAGCTGCTTATTTACACATCAAGCTGTTAAGGAGACACATTCTCATTCAGTTGGAATCATGTTTCTGGCCAACTGAAGGCTCTATAGTTCAGTAATCAGTCTTCTTTGAAGCTCTGTTTATTGTCTCCACTATAAAACATCAATATGACTTTTAAACTGCGAAATGCTCCACTTTATGTCAGTGTCTTTCTGCTGTTTAGTGATGAACAGTGCTAAGCAGGTTTGAGGAGCTTCATTAGAAAAAAGAAATCAACTATAGTGTTACAAGAAGTAACTGTGGTGCTCAGGGTTAAAGAAACCACGACAACGTGCTGCAAAAACAGCAGTTGGGGACTTCACCAGGTTTATGATGGGAAATTCTCAAGACCTCTCTGAGCCGCAGAGATAATGTTCTTCTGGGTCAGGCTCATAATAGACAGACAGACACAAACACACACATAACAAAGATACATCCTGTAGTCATAAAACACACAAAAGGGGCTGTGAAGGTCTGCAGGGAAAAGTAGCAGTTGTATTTGCAACAGGTCAAACTCATGGGAAAATACTTGAGATAGTGTTGCAAGACGAATGGCACAAACTACCTTTACATTGATTAAGTCATGCAAGCAGCCATGCAAAATTAACTATTCAAGGGCAAATGGTTTAGAACACAGCTCCAACAGCTTACTCTATTTTAATGTAGGTCTGTTAATATTTTTAAGGGCACTGAAGTCATTTCCTCCATGTTTAATTGCTATGAGGTTAATAATAAGAAATTGAAAAAAGTAAAAATAAAAATGAAAAAAAACTTTTTTTTGCAAGTATTGTTTATTTTAGACTACATTCAAATGTTTTACATCTTCATGTTAGGAAATAAAATCGATATAAAATACCATTTTATTTAATAGAAAACATAAAGAATGCTACTAACGTGTGAAAACTCTTATGGTGTCTGATTAAAATCGTTTCCCTGTAAAACTGGTTATGCCAGTTTTTTCTCTTCAAGACATCGAGAGCTCCTGCAGAGGAATGCAACTACTGACAAATTAAGATCGACCACCTTATATTTTTTTTTACATGCATGATTCTCTGCCACTCAAGCTTTTAAATTTGAATTTAAATTGCAGTGCAATAGTGTCAAGATATAGGAGGCTTTAAAGCTTCCCAATTGGATTTCTTGCAGGGCTGCTGTACTGGATGACAATGAAACATATCTGCAAATTGCTACTCGTCTACCCAAACATGTTGCTGGGATGATTGTATGCATGTAAACCATGGAAGGAGTGCACATAAACTTACTCAACTCTATCCAACAAGTTATGGTTCAAATGACAAAAGTGCTGATTTGTAATTGTGTTCCTCTACAGTGACTAGTTGTATTTAAGGGGAGGGCTGGTTGAAATTCTTTGTTATTTGTCTGCTGAAGTTTCCTCTTTGAGCAACAATAGCCGCTTTGTAGCTCTTAGCACAGATCCTGGCAGCGATGTCCTTGCGTCCTGTGACTTTGGGTCCCGGTGTTTCCGTCTCTTGGTTTCTCTAGCACAAGCAAAGCCCTCTTTTGCTCTGAATGGTGCGGGTTGATCTGAAGGGCTGTCAGACTATTAATAGCTGATAAAACCTATCCCTGATCAGGCCGATAAGCTCTAGCCAAAGTTTGTGCAGTAAGACTATTTTCTGCATTCTGGTTTTATTGTATATTCTCATACTATTTTGTATACACTCCTTTACTCGTGCTCACAAATTTTCTGTAATAATCAGGTGTTCACATCTCCTGGACACACCTCTCCACTCCATCAATGTTAGCCTATCATATTGCTACTGTCTTTTTAAAATATGGCTTTTTCTTCCACCAAATCATTCATGCCTCCACCTCTCCATAACCAATTAGTCTTTGCAGTTTTTTTCACCTTCTTCATCCCATCAACCTTAGATCACATCATTATCTGGTCAACCTTAACTCAATTCTTCAGTTAGATTAGCTTTTCCTCCCATCCGCCTCAGATGACACCACCAACAGCCTTCCCATCAACCCTCTGTTCAAAGTGCTTCTCACGTAACATCAAAAGCATCATGACAAAGGGAAAAAGATGGACACAGATTCCCCTGCTGGTCTTCCCTAATAGAGATTGATTTAGGTTCACAGTTTGCTCCGTATGTGTCAGACATAGCCCTAAGGCACCCTGGAAACCCCAACCAGAGGTGCTGTGGCGGTGAAATCCACCCACAGTCGTTACAGTTCAACATTACACCAATTAGTTGTCGAGATCTGTGTTGGGTATGTGCCAAATGCCTCATTTGTATAGAGTGTTTGTATTGTATATACATTCTTAATGTAGAAGTTGTTTCATGTTTTCTCTCTTATACTATATTGTCTTTTCCTGAATAATAGACCCAGATGCCCTGGCTGCCATTCGCCAAAAGCATTGTCAGTAGTCGGTTTAAGTCAACTTAACCAAAATTAATTAATTTAAGTATTTAAAATTAAAATTCATTAAGTAAAGGAACATCTTTTTTTTAGGAGCAATTTCTTCTTATTATTTATGTTTATACATTTACACTTACAATAAAGAAAAAACTAAATGTTGTGGTTTCGTCAACAGTCCACAAATATACAGGAGAGGGGAATCACATGCAGTATATACATAATCCTGTATACAATACGTTTCAAAAGAGAGATGAAGACAGCAGACAAAAGAAGCAAACAAAGATTGAATTGTCTCTCTCCCCTGGATTGCCACAACGCAGAAAGTATACAAATAAGTAAAGAATAATGGCAATGAGGGGGGGCAAAGAATAAAATTCCCCCAATATATCCCACATCTACCTACCAAATCATTTTCTCACAGCAGCTTCTATAGCTAGTTACTGCTCTGTGGGTCTGAACAGGATGTCACATCTCACTTTGTACTGTATATCAGTATCACACTCCAAAACATCTCATGGTGACGTTTTTTTTCTTTCACTTCTTGATTGTGCATGCCTGTCTTATTTTTAAATTGGGGTTTTTATCATTATGTGTTATCACAGACCAACAGAGAATAAAGCTGTCTTGCTTACATTTTTCAGTTGTCAGTTTTATATCTTTTGAAAAAGATTCAGGGTAAACTTAAATCAGGGGAAAAACTTTTTTGATTTAATCTCTCACATTTGACCCACATGGTCATGGGACACGATCAGACGCCTTGACGTGTGGAACTTCTCATGACTTCATTTTTGTGCTGCATGTGTGAGTCTATCTTCCTCCAGATTGTCACACACATCCTCTTTGTAAAGCCACACAATTTGGTCAGACACAATGATGCACAGAGAAGGCAGAAATGAAAGTATATTCATATACAGAGAAAGCAAACTTGTGTGAAGACCTCACATGTGCAAATATGTGTCTCATTTCAGACACGTTGTGTTAGGTTTAAATAAATGTACCAAGAAAAGTGTAACTTTGGCACCAAATGGAGCTCTGTAAAATCTTATAAACGTGAAGTCACTTTAAAATAATTTTGTTCAAATGAGTAAAAATGCAACATTGTCTAAGTTATTCCCTTAGACTGTTTAAATAATAGACACAGCCACTGTGACATCAACCATTTCTTTGTTGACTTTGTGTACAAAGTTCCAGAAAAGAGCGAAGGGCCAGCAAACACCACAACAGTCAACACCCGTGGCAAATTTATCAGTTTCCTAAAGAGTGAGATTTTATTTGTGGTGAGCGCAGTTGTTTATTCATCAGGCTAAAGAAGCTAAGATAGCTTGTGGAATGTAGCTTATACTGCCACTTTCATGCGATCGACACATACTAGGTCACCTTAAATAATCGGTCTTCCCATCCTTATCCTAGACGTTGTCTCTCTGATGGTAAGCCAACAACTCTTCAAACTCCTACGCACTGGGCAGTAAATCAATAAAAGTATGATGAACAATGAACAAGCTAACAGTACAGTTTATTTATACATTTAAAAAAAATGTACAAACTATTTAGTCAAAGATCGTTGTTCAACTCACCATCATAAGTGTCTCATGTGGCTCATTGATAGAGTCAGTCAAAGGAAAGGTCGGGTCCCAAATAATATCCACTGATTGTATTTTCTGATAAGACAGTGGTATAAGCAGAAATTAAACAAAAATATTCACAATTAAGACATTTGATATATTTCCATTTTGCCAACATCTTGTCTGAAATGACATCAGTCTAACACAGCCTTCATCTGGTACAGCAAGCAAGTTTAATAAAGTCAAACAAACCTGACGGCATATTTGCAAAAGCTATTTAAACCATGTTTGTTTAGTCAAAAAAAACGAAGAATGCATATTAGATGGAAATTACCTTTTCTCCCAGTCAAGTGTGTAGATTTAGAGCCCATAAATGTCCCTGATTTGGATAGGAAAATAAATGTGTATGAGTGTGTGTGTGTGTGTGTGTGTGTGTGTGTGTTTGTGTGTGTGTATGTGTGTGTGTGTGTTCACAAGGTAAAAGGTGAGTGTTTGCATGCTTAGTTGCGCTGCTCTCACTTTTCGAAACTGATAGCAGAGGAAACAGTTTCAACAGAGATTTAGTCATTCCTTAAGGGATAAAAGAGGGTTACTTTTTGTGTCAGGTGACAATTGTTGTCTTGTTACTGAGAGGACAGAATTTAATTATACTTCAATTCTTGCTGTAGCAACCTCAATTTATAACAAAAATCAAATACAGAAACACAGGAACAAAACAAGTTTCCATTGAAGACCCTGTAACAAAATAATCTGTATGCCAAATGTAATTAGGAGAGTGTATAGTTGGCCAGATCTTCATCAGGGTTTAATTGATGAGTCTCTCTCTTTTACACCTCACACTCAGAATCTGGTAAAAAGGTCTGCGTTGGACTACGGTGATGTTTTATACATGCACGCCTCCCTCCTCACAAAGCTTACATGCTCTGGACATAGTGCATCATGGAGCTCTGAGGCTTATAACAAAATTTAAATCCCTCTCTTAACACTGTTTGTTGTATACCCGTGTTGGATAGACGTCTTTGAGCAGATCCGAGGAGCACCTGAATTTCTCCAAAGTGACTGCAGTCAAAGTATTGCAGAGGACATCGCTAAGGTATTTGACGAACAAAGTTATGCACCCTGCAACAAATACAAAAAGAAGAGTGACAAACTGACTTTGAAAAGGGTGGGCAACAAGATTAAGTCATTTTTTTTCAAAGAGCTTTGCCAAAATATCAATAGAGCGCATTTTGGCACAGCTGAAAAAGAAATGTTGCCGTGTCTACAAAGAGGAAAGCAATCTCTCAATGTTTTTATTGTCTGCTAGTGTTGACTCTTTGTTTTTGAAAAAGGATGAAAAAGAGTTTAAGTTTATTAAGGGAGCAAGTAATATTATTTCAAACAGTGATGTCGAAGTGTTTACAAGAGAACTAAGTGACTTCCTCTGTGAACTTGTGGCAGCTGAGCCTATGATAGCCAGTCGTCTGGACAGGGACAGAACCAGTAGCGACACAAAGATCCCTATCATCATCACCAGCAGTCTAAACACAGAGACGACCTCCGTAAAAAGCGGAATATCAGCAACACCAAAATAGTTACTAGAGGTCTCCAAGAGTGTACCTTCTGTTACTGAGTCAGTGTCTGATCTTGAGCAGGATGAAACAACCAAAAGAGACATTGAGACGTCCTCTCCAGAAGAAGGACAATTAATAACACTGAAAACGTTTCTTAGGGCCACCATGAATGCAACTTCCGTCACTAAGTCAGTGTTTAATTGCATGCAGGATGAAATAGCATCCAAATGCAGCAGGGTGAGCTCCTCTTTTAAAAACAGTAAGTCAGTAACACCAAGACAGAAACCATCAGTGACTGAAATTAAAAATTTGACATACACAGAGTTTACAAGCCAGTTACCAGAGGTCACTGAGAGTCAATATGAGTGTCCAAACTGGTACAAGATTTCACGGCACAGGAATATAGCAAATGATCAACTGTCAGAGTAGTTGTGGAGCAGGTAGTTACCCTTGCTTTTCAAAAAGCAAAGGTTGATTACAGCTTGGTACCACCAAATAACATAATCGAAAGCTTGTTTAGGAAAATATGGGAAGAAGTCAAAGATTTAGATTTTCTGATAATCAAAGAAACTGTGACGAACCTCCATGAGGCTATTTTTAAAGACCTATCCAAGAAGTTGGGAGGTAAAAAATTGGTGCTGATTTCCATGAATATGGAGGTACCAGAAATTGAAAATAGCATTTTAATCTCTGTCAAAACTCACCTGATGGCGCAAAAGAGGCCCAACGCATTGTGCAGGTTCTGTGGCTCTGTCAAAGAAGGCTTTTTAACACTCTGAAAAAAAAGAATTAATTTCTTTGGTGAAATTTTAGCCCATTAGTTAAAATATTGCATCATCATGAGTTTTACTCTGGGAAAGCTCTGTTTTTTTCTGTTCCTACAATAAAATAAAAATAAAATAAGAAAAATAAAAAAGATATGAACTCTATTTCGCTCTGATTCACTTTCATTAAGGTCCATATTTTTTTGAAAAAAAAACCTTTCTTCTTATGTACCAGTGTTTATTCATGTATACCTTCCCTGGAATTTAACTTATTATCATTCAAAATAGATGACTGATAAGTATGGGTGATACGGTTGTTTAGCCAGTAAATGTTTGCAATTCTTGTTTCATTATCAAATTCATTTTCTAAAGGGTTCGCCACAAAACATCCACCTTACATCACAGACCTGTTGGAGTGGAATTCGGGCACCTACGTGACCCGTTCTTCTGATTGGCTCGTTCTTAGAGTCCTTTGTGCTTTTACTGAACTTGGTAAAACTGTATTTTCTTTTGATGCCCCAATTTCATGGAATGCCCTCCAGCAAACTCTAAAAACTAGAGTTCTTCCCTCTCTTGCAGAGTTTAGGCAATTGATTTCCTAGCCACTTTGTTTCGAACTGTAACTGTTTTAATGGATCTCAGCGGTTTTTGTAATTGATTCGAATTGGAAATGAGAGAAACCTCAATGTCCTTTCAAGAATAAATAAAGGCTTGATTGAATGATTGAAAGTATATAAAGTCTTCTATACACTGTCTTCCAGAGTAATAAAAAGTAAATCATTTACACACAAACAAGGTAAAAGCAACAACTGTGTCCTATCTCTAGGGCATAAAAAGCATTATTGAAGATTTCCAGTCATCTTCCTTGTGCCTCTCCTCTGTGATTAGTGCCTCAATCCCAGCTTGAGTGAAGTGTTCGGGATCGCTTGCTTCAGATGTCAGTGGATCCTCAGCTATGTTTGGACCCAAAACAGCTTCATTGTTGCAGCAGGCACGTAACAGTCGCCACTGCACACGAGGCTTGTGGGGGACTTACTGGGGTTCTAGGCAGATGAGAGCATCCATGCCATGTCAATACCAGTAATCCCAACATGGGAGCCAGGGTGGACTTGACGCTTTTTCCGTAGGTCATCAAGATAACTGTAAGGGGTAGCCTTGAGTCATGGTAAAGATCACCCTCGGGTCTGCCCCAGAGGCTAACCAATCATCCCTGTAGCATACTGGCAGGGGAGGATGGCCGGGGCTCTCGAATGGTTGGTGGTGTTGGTGGGGGAGTCATCTTAAGCCTTAGTAGGCAGCCCCTGGGGACAGAGCGGGGAATGGTAGGGGGTATCTTGCAGACCTATGGCATAAGCGTGTCAACCTAAAGGGCAAAGCTGTGATTGAATGTCAGAATGTGGAGTCCATGCTGGGCATAGACTGTTGGCTACTGTAGACATCCATCTCCCTCGATGAGCTGATCAGGTAGGAAGTGAGTGTAAGAGACCTTGCATGCTTCCTTGCTCCAGGCAAGCAGGATTCTTTTCCATTCTTTGGTGGAGTGGGGCTCAGATAGTATAGGGTCTGGCACCAGAGAGGGACAGGCTTCTCGCTTTAGGTTTGTTTACCAGAGCCTTTAGTGAGAGCAGGCAGCCTGTGGTGAGTACTGGCAGCCTGGGCACCATGCTCCTACCAGCGAGGTGTGTTGTTGCAACCAGGTGTGGAGCTCACAAAGACTAATTCCCAGCTGGAGAGCATGGCAAAAGTCTGCTGTTACCCTGCAGGGCATGCCAGCAACCAAGGTGGTCTTGCATTGGTGAATACGCTCTGGATGAAGAAAGACGTTTCTCACTGTAAAAAGCAAAAGTCCTGTAGTGATGCCCCAAGGCTTGTAATGTGTAGAACTGGATCTTCAGTCATGTCCTGGGACCGAGATTTAGCCCTCAGTGCACTGCGGCATCCTCTTTTGAGCCTCTTGGGGAAGCAGTCTCAGAATGGCTTTCCTTAAAAGTTGCATTCTAGTAGCCTTTATTCTGCCAGAAGGGTAAGCAAGCTACCTGCAATGGCTGTTCACGGTGACTGCTGCAGGTTTGCCGGAGGGGTCAAGCTTAGTCCTTTGTCCAGATCTAACAGCCAGAGGTCCTCCTCTCCCAGCTGGTAATCTTGTGCCCAGCTAGGGCTTTTCCACAGTACACCTGGTGTAGACTGGCCATCAGCTCTTCACATGCTCTAACTCTGGGCATTTGGGTGGATCCTTGCTAAAGTCTCGACCGTCTCACTGGGTTGTTGATGCTATCCAGCATGTTTTAAAGACTGTTGGCTCTTTGGTGTGTCTGTCCCATCCAAAATTTTAGGCACACTTGACTTAAGTGTGGCTACCTCATGGGCCTTGTGGTAATGAGCTTCACTTGCTGCCAATGTGCAGCTCACAAGTGTCATCTAAGTGTACCATCTCTCGGTGTATGTCATTGGTAGGGTCTACCCACATCAGGCACCCACATTTGGGTAATTTCTTGTTTTTATTTACCAAAAAACTGCAGGCACACTGTCCGAATCTTAAAATTACGTTGGCAGGGTTTCTGTTCATTAAATCCACAAGAATTCAACCACTTGCTGGTTCATTACTTGCAATTTTGGCTAATTACTGCAAATATGTCCAAACACCCCACTAACACTATTTATATTTTGAGCAATGTTTTAAACCATTCAATTATTTCTATATGCTGTTTATTGCTATGTTTGCACTTTATTTAAGAAAAGATGAAAAAGGATAAACATGTAAATCTCAACCTCTGCTCGCATTAGAATTTCTCTCCACGGAGGAAATGCCTCAGACACCACCTACTGTAACCCCCACGCTGCACAACACTGTCTGCATATGCGGTCTTCCTACTTACCTCAAAGCACTGCAATTATCCATGATGGGCCTCCTCCATGGTTATCACATGTGTTTTAGGAATGTCTTTTGGAGACAGAAAAGAACTGAAGAGGATAAACATGTTTAAACTATGACTGTTTAATATCATATTTAACTTGGTTCATCGCAGTTTTATAGTGAAACAGATTGAAATTCCATGAAAATGTCAAAACCTGGCTCATAAGACGATGATGAGGTGGGAGACACCTTGTCAAAGTTAACCAAATTATATTAATTACATAAAAAAGAACATAAACACACAGAGACTGGAGGTTAGAAACATTTGTGCTAGGTCTGCTTAAGTAGTGGTAGTGTTGAGTGTTGTGAGTCATGTGGGAATAAAAAGACTGAGAGAAACAAGAACTGCAGCCAAATGTGTGCCTGCAATGACGAAGAGATGGGGAACAGTACATGTGAGTGCTTTATAGTAATACAAACACTCTATAGTAATACAAACACATGCTGATGATTCCCTGACTTACACTACAGGTATCTGAAATAAACAGGCAGACAAGAGACTGGTTACCAGTTATGGACAGAGCTCATCAGGTTCCTACTGGCCAAATACTTAAGTCAGGATGTGACTATGAAATAAAAAGTTACATTAGTAAATTTGACAAAGTGGCACCAAATGTCATATGAAAATATACATTCTGATATTCAATACAGATCTCTCAAAATGTCACTTTTTTCCCCTCTTGCAAGAATAAAAATTGGGGTGATATTATTATTTCATTAAAAATAAATTATAAACAACAATTATGTTCAATGTAGTTTTGAGTTTAGAAATTATTTTATGATCAATTTTAATGGATCTTTTTTATATTTCACACATTTTTGTTATGAATTGTTTCTTTTACTTAACTTAAAAAAAACCTTTGGGTGCATTTATGGTGCCACATTCTAGCCGATGTTCTTTTGGTTTACTCTTTGTGTCACTGTATTCAATTTGTTTTTGATACAAGAAGCCCAGATAATTTGAGTGTAGGACGTTGGTGCTTTCTTCATAGTGTATTCATTTGTCTTTGTTCCTGCTTTTGTATGTAAAACACAGTCATGGGAATTACAAAGCAAATCAGCTCAGCCCCATGCCCCAGAGACACATGAGCCCAGGTGCAGCTACCAAAGACTCCGCTGTCCCCTGTGTGTACGGCTGTCTGTTTGTGTCTGCAGAGCTTTTCTTCACCTGGTTAAGCACTAAAGAGCTCAGCAATATGAACAGTTAGAGATCAATGAGGGATAACCAGAACAGTTTATCACTCTTTTAAATTAAATGATAGATGTTCCAAACTATATTAATTAGTTTCATGTAAGAAACAGCAGAATTACAAATTCCTCTTTTGGCTGTATCTGTGGCTCAGTTGGTAGAGTCATTGTCTGTCAACCTTAAGGTTGAGGGTTCGATCCCCGGCTCCTGCAGCAAATTCATCATGAATCATTCTCAGTCTTTAGGGACTTCGGTTGGGAACTCGAAGGTCGCCGGTTCCAGTTCAGGTTTGGATCAACTTTGGTAAATTGGTCTGGTAGCTGGAGAGGTGTCAGTTCACTTCCTGAGCACTGCTGCGGTGCCCCTGTGCAAGGTACTGAACTCCCAACAGCTTGATCGCTCTTTCATGTGCAGCCCCTCACTCTGACATCTTTCCATTGATGCATACCCATAGGATCCTGTTTGTGCATGTGTGTGTTTTTCAGCCTATGTGAGTGTAGCGTGTCTCAACAGCAGAGTGTAAAAGTGAATTTCCCCTCGGGGGATTAAGAAAGGATATCTTCTTCTAAACGGAACACTGGAGTTCAAGGGATCTCTAAAATAACCCCAAGTGTGTAATTTGGTCTCGAAGAACATTAAGTTATCATGGACTTAGATGACGAGATAATAAATATATAGAGACATACAAGAACACAAAAATGAAGGCATACAAGCCTTTATTCTTTAATTCAGGGGTAAAGGTTTCAGGTTTCGTTTTACAATTTTGCTTTCACTTCTTCAGAAAAACAAGAACATACACATACCAGCAGCTGCTTCACTCATCTGTACATTAACCATGTACAACTTTTTGGGCTTTTAAAGCAGATGCGGACACATTTTGATTTACTATTTTAACTGCTGCATGTACTTTTACCTTTTTCTTTTGTGCATGACAGCTCAAAGCACACAGCGAAGGTAATGTGATGCAACACAGCTCACACATGCACTCTGATCAAATTACATCACATGTGTGCTTAAAGGCAAATATATGCACGAACAATAAACTCGTTTGAATATGCCTTGATGTTTAAATGAGAGGACCAGACAAACCAGTATGTGATGTGCCAGTTACCATTTCTGTTTTTTCTTCACAGGCCTGATATGTACTCATACCCTCATATCACGGAACAGGCTTAAGGGCTTTAAAATCAGAGGCAATACAAACCCATGTGGCAGGGCTGAGCGGTATATCATTTGACCATCACAATTGCAATGTTCACATGTGTAATAGTTTGTTTATTTGTATTATTTGTTAGGATACCCATTAGCAATACCCTAGCGCTCAGCTATGTTTCCTGGTAGTCCATGTTAAAAAACAGGAATATAAAAATGTACATTGAAAACAGAATTAAGCACTACAGTCCATACAAACCATCACATTACATTGAATGGTGCAATAGTGAGGTGGCAGTATCAGTCTGTTGGGACTTGGGTGGGAACTGGAGGGTCACCGGTTCAAAACCTTTTTTTGTTTCAAAACGTAAAACTTGTCAGGTTCTCATTCTCAAGTCTCAGACTTATCAACAAGAAAGTCTGCAGTACATAACATAAGTGCACCTCTTCATTAGACTACAGTGTGACCCAACTGCTGTGTATGCAGACTCTGCTTGTCACATGACTGTGAAATGTAAACAAGCACACCATCGCTGCTGCTGCCAAAGAAAATGAGTAAGGGTATTCTTGTCAGTGCACATCGTCCTGGCTTCGTATGTGGGCGGCTAATGGGGTTCACAAGCCACAAGAGTGTGTACTTTCAGCGGCTACACCTGCAGCACAGTTTGGTTTAGTATTGATATGAGTCACAGGTCATATGACTCATGCTTCTTGTCAAAAAGTTGCAGACAGAGGGCTGGAAAACTAGCATGCAAATGAACATCGAAATGGTTGATGCAGCCAACATGTCTCCTTGTAAAGTTTAACGAAGAAACGTGTCCCTTCACCTATTTTTTTCTCCACCTGTTGTCGCATTACTTTTATGCACCTGTCAGAGTGAGAGAGTTGATTCAAATGTGATAAACTGATGGGATATTTAGTTTGTTAGAAAATTAAAAATTAGTCACAACTCTTGAGAGCAGACTATTTTTTGCGTAAGATAATAACAAAAAGAATATAAATTCAAATCAAGAGGTTTTTAAAAAACTAGTTTCATTCATTTTCTCAATATATCCCGCAGGGAATGTCAGTTTTCCCAAATTGTTCAGCCCTCGTATATGATGTATTCCTTCTTACTTTCACTCAGAAGTGTCTATACCACTTGTGTGCCATGTGATGTGTATCACTCAAGAGGGGTTAACTTGCAAAGTGGATGGTCATGTTAATGTTAGATTAGTAAATAGAAGAACTGGGTGTGGGCATTGTGCTACTGGTTTGGTATTAAGCAAAAGTTGTTTGTGTAGGATCAGTAGTATTTGCAGACTATCCAACATAGTTTTGGTTGGGAGAAAGAAATGTGCTGTAGTCTTCTTACATGTTGCCATTTATGTTGCTAGGACGCTAATCTGTTGCTACTAAACTGTTTGTGCAGATGAAATGCCAGGAGGAGACTGATGGAAATAAAAAAAAGTAAGGGAGCAGAGGGTTTGGTTACCAGACAGGGATATGTTATTTAAAACTGGCAGACAAAAGACACAGTAAAAGAAATAGAGAAGTCATTTTTGAACACAGAAAAGCCACATTTAGTTGTCACTCAGTTCACATGCCCTCTTTGTGACCTTTGTAACTTTATCTGCCTGACAACCAATCAGAAATGTGAAACCAACCCGAGCATTACGATGCAGAAGGCCATTTCACGCTTTTCAGAAAAATGCTGACTGGGGGAAATGTTGGTAATGCTAGAGAGGAGCTTCTTCCTTGCCTACCAAAACACTCAAACGCTAATGTATGCTGCTGTTGAGTCGCTGCCTGCCCTTGACTGTAATATATCCATCCTCTGCTATGCTGACATGGACAGCATGAATTAAGATGTAAGAAGGCTGACAGGTGGACTGATACTAATAAGCTGGTGGAGATTGGATGAGTAACAAATAACAGTTCGTTACTATGATGACAAAAGTCCTTATAGCAGTTGTGTTGCAGTTCTAATAATTTTTTTTTTGACAGGTAAATGTACAGCCACTTAGCTCTAGTTAGCTATGAGCTAAATATAGGCTACATCTGTAGTCCCTGGGCAGGAGACAGAGACGACGTCTCTGTTAAGATATAAAATATAAACTAAAACATCTACACAACTATACATAACAACTGTACAGCAGCATTACATTAATCATTGCCTGTTACAAGCTGCATTTCAGCTAGTTTTTTTTTACTTAACAGGCTTTGACAAGTTCTTCAGGTATATTCTAATAAAGTAATGAATCATTGACTTCATTTAAAGGTTTCTAATACTTGCGCTGCCCATGTGTCAACCTGACAAGTGCTCACTCTTAACACTTTTGTTGTAATGTTAGCTATAATGCTTCACCACTTTAATATGTCTCAGAGGATATAATTAGACATTCATGTTCCTCAGAGGATGAACCTTTCCGATGATCATCTTACACCACCAGCAAGTCCATGTTTTTGACTTTGCAAAACTTTATACAACTATTTGATGGATTGTCATGCAATTTTGGACAGATATGTATAAAATCATAGTGGCTTTTCGATAGTGTTAAATTTTATGTAAGCATTTTAACATTCACGTTAGCATTTAGCACAGATCCCCTTATCGTTTCCTTTTTTTTAATTCAGGTCAAAGATTCCATATATTGCTTGAATTATCTCAACATGATTTGTTCTCTTATTGTATTGTAAAGATGTTGGTGATTTGTGGATTCAAGAACAAAAAAAAATGTACCATACTGTATGGCCCAGGTCTATTTTTCGTAGCCACTCAAATATAGCATGGGTGAAAAAACCCTTCTAACCTCAGTAAAATATTTTAAGTGGCATAAACCTTACCATGAACTAAACAGACTGCCGATGCTTCATGCAAGAAACTCCTTATTTCAGTCAACTTTAAAATAAAAAACAAAGACCTCATATCTCCTTCTTCTTTTTTAAATGCCCAAGTTAACACAATAGTACTGCCTTTTGCATTTTCATTTTCTAAAACAACCCCATAAATAGTTTCCCCAGGACAAACTTACTATGAAAAATACTGTTGCAAAACCAATGAGGCATAAAACCAGCACTTTTCTGGCAAACAACATACATACAGATGTCACAACATCTGTGCTAGCTTTCTGGAACACACAAGATACCATTAAATGACATGTTGTGCTCAAACTTCCCCCTTAAAGTTCCCTTCACTGATCAACGAGACAACAAAATCTTCTGACTGTATGAATGAAAATCTACCAGAACATGAGAGTGAATGGTTGTCTCCTTAGCTATTTTCTGTAGAGATTTTACTCCACCATAGGAAGAGATACAGAAAAGGAAGAACACTTTTCAGGCTTGTTTTTTTTTTTTCTCGACCTGAATTGAAGTGAGTTCACTCTTAGGCTCTCTTCATTATTTGTACTTTGTTACTGACACAGTTTTGCTTGCACATTGTGGCTTCTTTTGACATACCATGTTGCAAAAACCAAAGAACTGAGGTTCAGAAGTTCACATAAAGAGCGGGTCCTTGAAAACATTATAACTGTTTGCAACACAAGTTAAGGCAAGGATCCATTGATGAATGAAAAATATATTATTTTATTTGTAAGTATTTCATTTGTTCTTTAATTCCACCTAACTTTCATATTTCTTCTCCCTCTCCAGCATCTCATTGTTCACTTTTTCACAGATTTGAAATAATTTTCTTTAGAAATTGCTTCCCCATTTGTGTTGTGTGCATTTGTGTTTTGAAAAATCTTACTGCGCTGTTTATGCTAAATTTTTATCTTAAAATCTGCACAAAAAAGTATCCCATAATGTAGATAGTTTTGCTGTTCATATCAGTTTATAAATCTGTGTATGAGGTTTTCTTTGATCATGCAAAGACTTTTAAAACAATGGCTTTTTAAGGAGCATTTAAGTCCACAGACCTGAACATATTTATTACTTTTATTGATTAATTTGTTGTTTAATCAACACTAAGCACTCCAAGGAACAGCACAAAAGCAAAGTGAGAGATGTAAAGAAGGCATCAAGCTGAAGCTAATCATTATAAACAGATTCTGCATGGGATTGCAAAATCTGAAGGCAAGTGACACATTGATGTTGTAAGGGGTCGTCTTTCTCTTTTTAGTTGGAGTGGCGCTTGTAGAGGAATCGGCTGTATACAGGTAAGCAGTCCTAATGGAGGACAAAAGAGGCAGAACATATCAACATGATGCAAACCCAGTGTCATGATTTTGTCTTGTTTGTTTAGTATTTATTGTCATGCGTTGTTCTTGTTTGATTTACATGTAGTTTTTGTTATGAATTCTGACTCTTTGATTTAGTATTTACTCAGATTACATTTTCTCTTTTGTTATTGCTATCCTCATGTTTCCTTACAAACTCCCTGCCTGTGAATTTCTACCTTAGTTTAGAGTTTAAGCTGCTGTTATGAAAGGTTCTACAATTCTACAGTTCATTTCGGAGATGCTTTTGTCCAGTCGACGTTCATCTGAGATTAGGCACAACACAAGCAAGGAGCTTGAAAGGAGGAAACGATGCCAGTTTGTGCCAACAAAATGCTTTCATTCTGATGGGATACGGGCAATGCACAGTTTCTTGAAAATAGTATTCTAATATTGTCATCATCATCAA